>NW_026898450.1:0-540696 GCF_033153095.1 Gastrolobium bilobum
ATTCTTGGATTTTTCTATTATTAAGTCACATTATGAAATATCCTTAGTCCCATTATGTCATGATACTTAAATTTTATTAATTATTTAATTAGTGTACCTAAACCTTACTTTAGTCCAATTTTAGAGTTAAATCCTTGATTACTTTTGTTAATTAATCTCTACCCTTAATTAATCACCTAATTCATCATCTCCTTAATTTTAACACAACTAAACCCTTATGTACTTTATGAGGCAGATTTGATTAGCTATATTAATTAGGATTTTTAGCCATTATTAATCATGATTAGTGAGTTTTACTTAGAGTTAACCCACCTAGTTAATCTTTCTAATCATTTTTCCACACTTAACAACTTAATCACATTTTTTTGTCATCAAACCTTATCCTTACATGATATGGCTGAAATGTTCATGGTCCATTTTTGAGTTCATAGTCATCTTTTACATGAACATCACTCAAAGGTCCAAAGGTGGCACCTTTAGTCATCCAATCCATCATTCCACACACACACTTAAGAATCATCATCAAACCATGACATTACGAAATTTTAAACAACATTCTCCTCATGAACATATCAAAACCAAGGCACTCAACAAGAAAAAGGAAGGCTTTTTGGTTCATATTTCCCAAGTGGGAGCTTACATCTTCAAGGTTTCTCCTTTAGCTCAAGTCTCCACCTTTTTCCACCAAGAACACACCTTCATGAACATGCTCATGAGTTAGGCTCAAGAACATAAGAAGAAAAGATGATATTTTTCATGAAAAAAATTTAAGAACACTTACCCAAAAATCAAAGGAAACAAGCAAGCAAGTGTGATTCTTAAAGAGAGCTCAAGAACACAACTCCATAGCCTTTGCTCTCCACAAAACCATGGCTGTTTAGGATGATAAGGGACACGAAATTTTTGATTCACACCATGAAAATGGTATGGTTGTGAAGAGGAGAGTGAGGGGAACAATCTTTGTGAAGGAAGTTTGGTGGTTTAGAGAGATTTAGGTGAAGAAATCTTAGAGAGAAGTGAGAGAGTTTTCAAAATTTGAAACTTAGAGAGAGAAGGAGGTGAAGGGGCTGCTGATCAGAAATGGAAGGGAAGGAGAGGAGGGTGCCCTAATGAGGGGTGTCATGTCACTTAAGTGATATTCGTCCTTTAGTGAGACCCGGTGTAATTTTTAATTAATCCGTCGTCAAATTTTTACCCGAAAACTCTCAAGACTCTAACTTTAAGTACTTAACATTAATTTTGTCTAATTATCATGTTCATAACTTAAAAATTTGATTAGTCGATCACAGATCCACTAACAGTTATTTAATTGCACTGTAGTCTTTACCGGTGTTCTTAACTGTACCCGGATTTCATAATCTTCTTAACTTTAACATTTTTGGTCTAATTATGACTTGTTAGGCATATATTGGTCTTTATTTCTATTTTCTTATCTTTTTCCTGTTCCGGGATTCTACCGGATGCTGCTACAGCAGTACAAAATACCCGGCAGAAGTGACTTTTCAAAAATACCCCAATATGGGTATCAATCTTCACCAAATCATATCCTAACCTCATTCATGATGTTTATATCATTAGATTAGCTCTCTAACTATAATTTTCTAACTTGGAGCTATTCTACTAACTGTTATTACGTCAGCAGTTAAATTTAACAGATAAAAATTCATCTGTGCATAATACCTCAATATGGGTATCAAAATTCTTATAATTTTATGCTCATTCCATTTATGACTATAAGGTCCTCATTATAACCCTCTAATTTAAAAGTCATATAATTAGGGTTATTATATTCACCACACCTTTTAAAAGATTTTGTCCTCAAAATCAGATCATACCTGATATCAAAATCGGGATATTGCCGGAGAATATCATCCTCCCGCTCCCATGTGGCATCCTCTTGTGTCAATCCTTCCCATTGGATCTTGATCATGGGAATAACTCTATTTCGAAGCTGTTTCTCATCTCGAGCAAGAACCTTAGAAGGTCCAACAATGAACTTCAGGTCCTTCTTAACCTCTATGTCATCATACTGTACAATGTGTGAATCATCAGATATATATCTGCGGAGTTGACTCACATGGAAAACGTCATGTAAATTCGCCAAGTTGGGAGGTAGAGCAAGTTGATACGCCACCGGTCCGACCCTCTTTATTATCTGGTAGGGCCCAATGAACCGTGGACTCAACTTCCTCACTCCCAAGGCACGCCCAACACTTGTAGTAGGTGATAGTCGGATGAATGCATGATCCCCTTCAGAAAACTCAAGGGGTCTGTGCTTGGCATCATAGTAACTCTTCTGACGGCTCTGGGCTTTCTTCAGCCTATCTCTGATCATCTCAATCTGCTTCGTAGTCTCTTGGACCAAGTCTGGCCCCAATAACTGTCTTTCTCCGATCTCCGTCCAACAAGTAGGTGCTCTACACCTACGGCCATACAAGGCCTCATAAGGAGCCATGCCCAGACTGGCATGATAACTATTGTTGTAGGAAAACTCAACCAGTGGCAGGTACTTGTCCCAAGTATTACCCTGCTCAAGCACACACGCTCTCAGCATGTCCTCCAGTGTCTGAATGGTCCTCTCTGTCTGACCTTCTGTATGCGGGTGATAAGCAGTACTCAATCTCAATTGAGTACCAAAGGCCTCATGTAACGCTTCCCAAAAGCGTGAAGTAAACTTCGGATCCCGATCGCTAACTATGCTTTCGGGAATGCCATGAAGCTTCACAATCTCTCTAACATATAGTTTGGCTAGCTGCTCTATGGAGAAGGTCGTCTTGACTGGAATGAAATGGGCGGATTTAGTCAACCTATCAACCACAACCCATATGGAATCAAATCCAGCCTGGCTTCTTGGTAATCCAACAACAAAGTCCATGGATATACTCATCCACTTCCACTCCGGAATATCTAATGGTTGTAGCAAACCAGAAGGCTTCTGATGCTCAATTTTTACCTTCTGACAAATAAGGCACTTATTCACAAACTGGGCTATGTCTTTCTTCATCCCAGACCACCAAAAATTCTGTTTCAAATCTTGGTACATCTTAGTTGCACCTGGGTGGATGGTGTACTTACCCATATGACCCTCTGTTAACACTTCTTCTACCATTGGTCCCTTCGGGACAATTAACCGATCTTTGTAGTATTTCACATGAGAAGCATCGGTGAACACAAAATCTTGCTCTTTCATCATTTGGATCCCTTCATCAAGCACTTGGGCCGCTTTAACTTTTTCCATTAACGAATTTCGGACTTCGACCGTAGTCATGAAATATTAAGTCTCAAATGGTGTCACAGAAATTCGCAAATCCCTGAACTCCTCAATCAAATCATACTATGCAATCATCATGCTAGCCACACCCGTGGTCTTTCTGCTCAAGGCATCAGCCACTACATTCTCCTTTCCAGGGTGATACTGAAGGTCAAACTCATAATCCTTCAGGAATTCCATCCATCTCATTTGTCTCATATTAAGCTCCTTTTGATCGAATAGATACTTCAAGCTTTTGTGATCACTAAAAACTGTGAAGGTAGCACCATACAAGAAGTGTCTCCATATTTTCAATGCAAAAACCACGGCCGCTAACTCAAGATCATGAGTAGGGTAATTCTCTTCATGTGGTCTCAACTGTCTAGAAGCATAGGCCACTACCTTTCGCTCCTGCATCAACACACACCCTAATCCATACTTGGATGCATCACAATAGATCTCAAATCTCTTCTCCGGATCAGGAAGAATCACAACCGGTGCGGTAGTCAACTTATCTTTCAATTCTTGAAAACTCACATCACACCCAAGGGTCCATGCAAATGGCACCCCTTTTCGGGTCAACCTAGTCAATGGCAAGGCAATTCTGGAGAATCCATTAATAAACCGCCTGTAGTATCCTGCTAAACCCAGAAAACTTCGGATCTCAGTAACACTCTTGGGTCTCTCCCAATCCAGCACAGCTTCAATTTTACTCGGATCAACAGCCACTCCTGTAGATGATATGACGTGTCCAAGAAACTGGATCTCATGTAACCAAAACTCACACTTGGATGGTTTGGCATATAACTGATGCTCCCTTAAAATCTGTAGAACTATCTTCAAATGCTCTGAATGTTTTTCCTTACTTTTGGAGTAGATCAGAATATCATCAATGAATACCACAACAAACTGATCTCAATGTGGTTTGAAAATTCGGTTCATATAACTCATGAACACGGTCGGGGCATTAGTAAGCCCAAATGGGATCACTAGATACTCATAGTGCCCATATCTAGATCGGAAAGCCGTCTTCGGAATATCCTCTGCTTTTACCCGAATCTGGTGATATCCGGAACAAAGATCAATCTTTGAGAATACTGAAGCACCCCTGAGCTGATCCAACAGATCATCAATGTGTGGTAGAGGATACTTGTTCTTTACTGTTACCTTGTTTAACAGTCGATAATCAGTGCACAACCTCATAGTCCCATCCTTCTTTTTCACGAAGATGACTGGTGCACCCCAAGGAGATACACTCGGTCTGATAAAGTTCTTGCGGGATAATTCTTCTAACTGCTTCTTCAGCTCAGCTAGCTCCACTGGTGACATCCGGTATGGAGCCAATGAGATAGGCCCCACACCAGGTACTAAGTCAATTGAGAATTCAATCTCCCTCTCAGGTGGAAAATGAGGAATTTCTTCCGGAAATACATCTTCAAACTCGCATACAACCGGAATATTAGCAGTAGGTTCTTTGGAGTCTCCTACGAGTCCTCCCAGGATAATGTATCCTGCATCTCCCTCATTTAGAGCCTTATTTAATTTTTGTGCCGTCAAGTACAAACTGTCCGGTTTTTCTCCTTTTGCAGCAAAGAAAACCCTTCTGCTACAACAATCTAGCATCACACCATATCGGACCAGCCAATCCATACCTAAGATAATGTGTAGATTCATGCCCTCAAGCACTATCAAATCCACCATATCATAGAGATTTGACGAATTCCTTCAGCTTATCACCCTAGCCCTGTGTTCTTTTAGGACAAGCCCAACAATATACCTATGAGTTTCCATGTTTCAGGCAGACGAGGTGCACAATCAAAGCATGCCTTCTAGAACACAGTCTAGGTAATAACTTCTGGTCTTAGGAAAGACATACCCAAATATAAAGAGACTACTCTAATGATACTCTCTGTGAGAGTTCCTCATAGAGTCTCTTTGTGGGTCTGTTCAGTGCGAGCTATACCCTTATAGGTCCACCCACGACTTTAGCTAAGACATCTCTATATCTGTAGCTCATGAGGTCTTTACCTTGCATCCAAATACAAGTAGATAAGTCGTGCTAGTCTTACCCGAGATCAATGATCCTCATTCTCAGTGTCTCTAGACTAGGAACATAAAATTAGGAATAAACATGCAGTATCCTTGAATCCTCATGATCGTGATCTCATCACAGATACTCAAGAGATACCTATTTTATTCCAAGGGGTTTATCCAGTTACTCATATAAATATTAATAGTAATATTGAGACAAAATATGAAACAGGATAAATAGTGCTTTTATTTGTTACAATATAAAAGGTCTACATATGTCCTAATCTAATCAAAAGATTGTCTCTAGGACATCCATATACTAACAAGCTCCCACTTGGCCTAGAGCCAATCAGACCTAAGTCGTATACCCAAAGCCTCATAATGACTATCATGTTTTCTCTGAGAAACAGCCTTTGTCAGAGAATCGGCCAGGTTATCATCTGTGGGAACATAATCCATCTTTACATCCATCCTATCAATGATTTCTCTAATCAGGTGATATCTGCGGAGCACGTGCTTAGATCTTTGATGAGACCTAGGTTCCTTTGACTGCACAATGGCTCCAGTGTTGTCGCACAGCAACTGTATGGGCTCATCCACGCTTGGAACCACCCTAAGTTCAGACATGAACTTCTTGATCCACACGGCCTCCTTAGCCGCTTCAGAAGCAGCTATATATTCAGCTTCTGTCGTTGAATCTGCTGTTGTCTCCTGCTTGGAACTCTTCCAAGATACTGCCCCACCATTTAAGGTGAATACGAACCCTGACTGTGACTTGCAGTCATCTTTGTCACTCTGAAAGCTGGCATCAGTGAACCCTTTCACTGTTAGCTCATCAACCCCACCATAGACCAGAAACATATCCTTAGTTCTTCTTAAGTACTTAAGGATGGTCTTGACTGCCGTCCAGTGACCCTCTCCAGGGTCCGACTGGTATCTGCTCGTAATGCTTAAAGCATATGAGACATCTGGTCTCGTACATATCATGGCATACATGATGGATCCAATAGCCGAAGCGTATGGAATTCCACTCATGCGATCCTTCTCAGCCTGTGACTTAGGACACATGGCCTTTGAAAGATGTACCCCATGACTGACGGGAAGAAAACCCTTTTTCGACCTTCCCATGCTAAACCTCTTTAGCATCTTGTCAATATACGTGGATTGAGATAAACCCAGCAGCCTGTTCGATCTATCTCTATAGATTTTTATACCAAGTATAAAGGTCGCCTCTCCCAAATCCTTCATGGTGAAGCTTTTTGAAAGCCACTCTTTCGTTGTTTGTAATGTGGGGATGTCATTTCCTATTAACAATATGTCATCTACATAAAGTACTAGGAAGACGACATTACTCCCACTAACCTTCTTGTAAACACAAGGTTCATCCTCGTTCTTGATAAAATCGTTACTCTTAACGACTTCATCAAAACGAATATTCCAACTCCTTGATGCTTGCTTTAGCCCATATATCGACCTTTGAAGTTTGCATACCATATGGCTATGCTCTTGATCTTTGATTTCAAAGCCTTTAGGTTGTGTCATGTACACATCCTCCTTCAAGAACCCATTCAAGAAGTCGGTCTTGACATCCATTTGCCAAATTTCATAGTCGTGATATGTCGCTATTGCAAGCATGATCCTAATAGATTTGATCATGGCAACAGGTGAGAAAGTCTCATCATAGTCAACTCCTTGTCTTTTACGATACCCTTTCGCAACCAACCTAGCTTTGTAGGTCTGAACGTTGCCATCTGCATCAGTCTTTCTTTTAAAGACCCATTTGTCACCAATAGGAACTATTCCTTGCGGTTTAGGAACCAAGGTCCATACCTTGTTTTGATACATCGAATCCATTTCAGATTCCATGGCTTCAAGCCATCTAGAAGAGTCAACATCCTTGACTGCCTCTTCGTAGTTACTTGGTTCATCATCCTCGACGGTTTGCTGATTCTCAATCATAAACCCATACCTCTCAGGTGGATGGATGCCCCTCGTTGACCTACGGAGTTGTGTGTTTACTTCTCCATTGGAGAACGTCGCCTGCGGAGCAGACTTGGGTTCCTTAATCTGTTCATGTGGTTCTTGAACTTCTTCAAGATCAATCTTACTCCCACTGGCTACTTGAGAAATCAAATCCTTCTCAAGGAACTCAGCATTCTTTGACACAAACACTTTGTGTTCATCCATGGAGTAAAAGTAGTATCCCTTAGTACCTTTGGGATACCCCACAAATAGACATTTAGTACTCTTAGCACTAAGCTTGTCTGATGCCAACGCTTTGACATAAGCTGGCGATCCCCATACCCTGAGGTAACTCAGGTTGGGTCTCTTACCATTCCATATCTCATATGGTGTGGTCTGAACAGATTTAGACGGTATCCTATTTAGAAGGTATGTCGTTGTGTTTAGGGCATATCCCCAAAACGATTTTGGAAGTTGAGTCTCACTCATCATAGACCTGACCTTGTCTAACAAGGTCATGTTTCTCCTTTCGGAGACACCATTTTGGTGTGGTGTGTAAGGTGCAGTAAACTGCGAGAGAATTCCATTTTCTCTCAGCTAATCTTGAAACTCATGGCTCAGATATTCACCACCACGATCTGATCGTAATGTCTTAATCATCTTGCCACGCTGTTTCTCTACTTCATTCCTAAACTCCTTGAACTTTTCAAAGGCTTCGGATTTATATCTCATTAGGTACACGTACCCAAATCTTGATTTGTCATCAGTAAAGGTAATGAAATAGGAGTATCCTCCTCTAGCCTCTATAGACATTGGCCCACAAACATCAGTGTGAATGAGTTCTAATAACTCACTAGCCCTATGACTCTCAAGCCCCTTGGGCTTGTGACAAGTCATTTTCCCAGCTAGACAAGATTCACATTGTCCATAGGATTCCAAATCCATGGAATCTAGGTATCCATCTGCATGCATCCTAGACAATCTTGTTTCGTTTATGTGCCCTAGTCTACAATGCCAAAGATAAGATTGATTATCTATCCTAGGTCGTTTCACAGCTACATTGAGCACTTCAGTTCCCATTTCCAGAACATACAATCCATTTAATAATGAAGCAGTGCCATAAACAATATCATTCAAAATGATAGAAAATGTATCATTCTTAATACTAAAAGTAAAACCATCTTGTTCTAAACAAGAAATAGAAATAATGTTTCTAGAAATGTTCGGAACATAAAGACAATTATTCAAATGCAATAAAAGGCCCGTAGGCAAAATAAGGTCGGCATCTCCAACAGAATGAGCAGCAACCCTTGCTCCATTGCCAACGCGAAGATCCACGTCGTTTCTCTCCAATCTCCTTGGGATCCTAAGCACCTGCAACATATTGCAGATATGAGAACCACAACCGGTATCCAATACCCATGAAGTCAGATTAGCACAAGAATAATTTATCTCAATCATGAAAGTACCTAAGGCAGAAGCATCACCATGCTTTTTGTCCTTCACACTCTTCAGGTAGTCTGGACAATTCCTCTTCCAATGGCCTTTCTTGCCACAATGGAAGCACTCAGCATCGCCTTTGTCCTTGGATGCTTTCTTACCCTTCTTGTTGCCCTTCTTCTTCTTGGGTTTTCCTTTGGGCTTAAGGGAGTCACCTTTAGCAGGCTCCTTACCCTTACCCTTACCCTTGGCCTTGCTAGGCCCACCAATCAGAAGAGCTTGTGTCCTATCCTTCTTGATAGACACTTCAGCAGTTGTTAACATACTTAACAATTCAGGCAAGCTCACAAGCATCCCTTGCATGTTATAATTCATTATGAATTGACTGAAGGAAGGTGGAAGTGAGGCCAGGACTAAGTCATTACTCAGTTCGGCATCCATCAAGAAGCCTAGATTTCCTAGCTTCTCAATCAGCCCGATTATCTTAAGAACATGACTGCTAACAGACATGTTCTCAGACATCCTGCAAGAGAACAGTTCTCTAGATGCCTCATACCTCTCATGCCTGCCTTTAACGTCATACAACTCCTTGAGATGTAAGACAATAGAGGGACCATCATATACTCATGTTGCTTTTGTAGTTCAGGCGACATAGATGCCAACATGATGCATACTGCCATCGTATCGTCATCCATGTGTTGTTTGTGGGCCTCGAAATCATATTCTGCGAACCCATCTTCCCCTTCCCTAGGAGCTACTGGTAATGCACCATCAAGAACGTAGGCAATCTTTTCGGCCCTCAGAACAATTCTCAGGTTCCGATACCAGTCCATAAAGTTTGAACCTGTCAGTTTATTCGTATCAAGTATTTAGTGCAGTGACAGTAGATTAGTCATACTAAAAACTGAAAAAAAAATGTAAAGAAAGATTAATTAATATATTGTCGTGTTACAATTTATTAAAGACTTTAAATAAATTGCCCCTCCCACTATTTCATCTAAGTCAATGACCCTTACCATTTGACTTAGGGTTAATCTACTTTTAGATTTTACCTTAGTGAGATTAAGTGTGCGATTATTTATTTTAACCCTCGTCTGAGACCGCAAGATTAATTTAAATAATGGGTTGATCCTAATCAACAGTATCTCATACCCTCTCTTAACATTAGGTTGACAACTCCTTGTCACTTAGTGATGCATCTCATGCAACCAATCTAGCATTATTACCCTAAGCCCATAAGCCCGACTGGGCCTGCAACTTATGCCTTAGTTAAGCATTAACCAGCACCCTAAGTGTCTGACACTTCTAATACTACTCTTACTCAACAAAACAGTGGGTCCCAACTGAGATGTGAAGCACCACTATGTAGAGGAGGTTCGAGTAATATTGGTGGTGGGAGGTAATCATATGTTTAATAATTTATTCCTTTTAAGGGTTCCTTTTATTTAGGGTTTATTAAGTCTCATCAAACGCATTAGTATTATTATCATGCTAGTCGTATTCTATGTCAAACATCTATCGGATTACACTAGTCGTAATTGGACGTGCATAATAATACATACAAACGCGATTTGTCCAATTTCATGCATACTAGACGTCTTAAGCCACAAAGCATACATATCGCGATATATTATCTCATGCATGCTAGTCGTACAAAACATACATGCAAATAAAACAATTTTTATTTTGAGATAGTCATGGTGCTCGCTCATTTGTCCATCTTGCTTCTCAAGCCACGGCTTCTTGTCGTCTAAACGCCACTAGCCTAATTTTTCTAATTACAAATAATTAAAGAAACTCCAAAACATCTTTGGAGGGACAAACTTAAAATACAAAATTTAAAAAACAAATTACAACTCTAATTAAATAGAGCAAAATTACACATTAATTTAAAATTCGAAATTTAAATTTCGGGCACCATGACCATCCCCTTCCTTTTTGCACCTGAAATGTTAGACAACTTACAAGCACAAAATATTATCATATAATATGCTTCTCACATATGTCTTGATATTTAACAATTAAACATCAAAACAAAAATTAAAATTAAAATTTTCTTAACTTCTCATTTGGCCGAATTATATATAACAATCAATATAATTCAAATTTTGTTGACTTTTTCCCAAAGAACACAAAATTAAACCATGCATGTAGCCGTAAACACCTTAATGGCCGAACCATATACATATGTATATGATGCAAATTTTCGAAAAAAATTTCATGCTTTGATCATGATACAATTCATGGAGAAAATAAGAAAACAATCAAGGTATTTAAAATACCCTTCATGGTCGAACTCTACCTTTCCAAAAGGTGTTTCCTTTTTAAAACTTTCATAAAGAAAAAGAAAAATAACCATGAACACATATGGATATATGAACATAGCAATCATATTAACATGTTCATAAAAACGATAACTTTAACGATTTAAAGCATTGTATATTAAAATCCATATGTAAAAAGTTGAATCTTTAACTCTTTAAAGAAATTTTAACCGTGAAAAGCATTCTCACAAACAAGGTACCATCACCCGCCGATAGTAAAGCAACCGGACTCTGATACCACTTGTAACAGCCCCAAACCCTGCAGCAGGATATTGTCCGCTTTGCTCCGCGCACAAGCACCGTCGAGCTCACGGTTTTACGTTTCGGGTTACCCCAAAAGGCCTCCTACAAGGAAAGGTATCCACACCCTTATTTAAGGCATGCTTCGTTCCCCTCTCCAACCGATGTGGGACATTACATCCTCCCCCACTGGGAATACAGCGTCCCCGCTGTACACACCGGTCCAGGGTCAGGATGTCTTGGACTATCCAACAAGATCTCATCTTATCCTTTTGTTATGAAACAACTTTTCATAGCCAATTCAAATTCGAATTTCAAACATTTGAATTCAAACTTTCAAACACTTAAATTTTAAATTCAAATTCAAATTCTAAATTCAAAATTCAAAATTCAAATTTCAAATTTCAAAATTCAAATTCAAATTTCAAAATTCAAAATTCAAAATTCAAATTTCAAATTACAAATTCAAAATTCGAATTTCAAAATTCAAATTCAAAATTCCAATTTCAAAATTCCAATTTCAAATTCAAAATTCAAAATTTAAACATTAGATAATTAATTTAACTAATTAAATTAATTAGTAATATCTTGGACTATCCAAGCCCATTACTTTGATCCATGCGCCCTCCATCCTATCTGTGGAGTTCCAAACTACTTCTTGGGCTAATAACAATTGTTAGGCCCAATACCTTTAATGCTAGAGCATCTAGACAATTAGGTGTTAGTGTGTGACCCATTAGGTCCAACATAGCCACTGACATAAATGGGCTTGGGCCCAATAAGCCCACAACCCATCTAATGACAACACAGAGCACTAGCAATGCTTTGTTGCCCCAGAACTAGTTAGATTAATGACTTAATCATCCTATTAGACATATTTGGTTGCCGTATATATTTCATTTCGTCTCGGTTACCTTCCCATAAAGCCTAGGGTAAGGAAGCGTATCAACCCCTGCGGTTTAGGGTAAGCTTTATTCGAAATAGGGAATCTTCAATTTACAGACTTTAAAGGCAGATCATCTCATGATCTCTTTTACTATGCATAGATTCCCGAGTCCCTGTAAATGTCATCCCGATTTCTCCGGTTTACAGATAACCTAATCTCTCACAGAGATTTGACGAATTCCTTCAGCTTATCACCCTAGCCCTGTGTTCTTTCAGGACAAGCCCAACAGTATACCTATGAGTCTCCATGTTTCAGGCAGACGAGGTGCACAATCAAAGCATGCCTTCTAGAACACAGTCTAGGTTAGGTAATAACTTCTGGTCTTAGGAAAGACATACCCAAATATAAAGAGACTACTTTAATGATACTCTCTATGAGAGTTCCTCATAGAGTCTCTTTGTGGGTCTGTTCAGTGCGAGCTATACCCTTATAGGTCCACCCATGACTTTAGCTAATACATCTCCATATCTGTAGCTCATGAGGTCTTTACCTTGCATCCAAATACAAGTAGATAAGTCGTGCTAGTCTTACCCGAGATCATTGATCCCCATTCTCAGTGTCTCTAGACTAGGAACATAAAATTAGGAATAAACATGCAGTATACTTGAATCCTCATGATCGTGATCTCATCACAGATACTCAAGAGATACCTATTTTATTCCAAGGGGTTTATCCAGTTACTCATATAAATATTAATAGGAATATTGAGACAAAATATGAAACAGGATAAATAGTGCTTTTATTTGCGACAATATAAAAGGTCTACATATGTCCTAATCTAATCAAAAGATTGTCTCTAGGACATCCATATACTAACAAAATTATTATAAAATAATTGTAAATTTAACTAAATACAAGCCCACAGGAGAAAATTTTGGGGAACAAATCAAAAAAATTAATAAGATAAAACACACTTCAAAAGTAAAGATGAAAAAAGTATTTAACTTTTTAATTAGTTAGGACTTTCCTGTTTCAATGATTTTTTGTTTTTGTATTTAACGAAAAAATATACGTATTTTTCCTATACTTCCGACGAAATCTTTATTTCTCTTTATTATTACGTTTGTTATTCATGTTTATTATTTAGAATATTTGATATTCATGTTAATGGAAAAAATTAAATTAAAAAAAAATTATTTATATAAGTTTAACAATATGAAATTTGTTACCAATAAAGAAATTAGATGGAAATTAAAAATTCCTAACTTTGATAAAATAAATAGTCTCTTAAAATCACAACACAACTAATTTTCAAAGTCAATCAAATAATTTAAAAAAAAAAATTGTAACAAGATCTGTATTATATTAAATACAATAATTTATGTAAATAAATATAAAATTATATATGGCATAAAATATGTCGTCATAAACATGTTTGAAAACCACATGCTATATGAAACCCTAACAATATGTGTACGTGTCAAATGGCATATATGGGAATTTGAAAAATTGATACGAGAATAATGAACAAAAGTGCAAACCAAAACAAGATGAGAATTGAAGCCCGGCCCATTATAAAATTGTGTTCTTAAGACATATTGTTCTCTACGGGTGTTCATCAACCGATCCAAACTGCGAAAACCGAACCGAAAAATCGATAACCGAATAAACCAAAAACCTAAAAATCGGAAACCGAAAGAAAACCGTAAATTTTAATTGGATTGGATTGGTTTTCGGATGGGTTGATGAAAACCGATCCAATATATTAATTATCCTCTACCTACTTGTCATTTCTCCAATTATAGCCCAAAAAATTTTAAACTCAAGACTCATTAACTCATTAACTAAACTAAAAAAAAAACTTAGTCACGTCTCATCAACTATAGTATTGTTTACTGATATTTTTGTATTTTAATTTTTTTTTTTACAAAGCCAATATATACAAAAGATGTTATTTGCACAATAATCATGAAACTAATTTTAGGATATTCAAAAAACCGAAAACCGATCCAATCCAAACCGAAAAAAATTGGATTGGATCGGATCGGATTTGAAAAAAAATCTAAACCGAAAGAATTGGATCAGATGAGTTTTGTTTCCAAAATCGATCCAATCCAGACCGCGAACACCCATGTTGTCCTCTCTAGTGCCCGAAAATTTGGACGGACAACTACATCGAAGGAAGAACGAATTAATACCTATATTGTGGACCTGTGGTGGCACTTCCTCTAAACAACCCTCTCTAATGCAACAAGATGTGCACTGATAGGGTTTAGTTATGCGGGAGTTCAATACAAAAAAAAAGGAGAGGTTATACTTATTTTATTTTGTTTTACTATTTATTATTATCAAATTTTAACTGTTGATTTTTGTCAATCTAATGATTATAATTTATTAAAATTAATAATTAATTAATAAATATAATCCAATAAATTATAACAGTTAAATTTGTGAAAGTCAATGCTTAAAATTTGATAGTAACAAGTAGGAAAAAAAAGTAATAACTATAACATTTTCCTACAAAAAAAAAAATAGAGAGGGAGACCAAAAACAATGACAAGAAAATTTTCGTTTTTAATTATCCTCATTTTGATTTTATAGAAATCGAACGATCACGACGGAAAAAAAAATGCATCAATTCTCCAGTGAAAAACAGTCGCCACAAATTGTAGCGACCATTGGATAAGAAGAAATTAATTTGGGGGCATTTTAGAAATAGAGAAGAGAGATAATGTAATTATTCACTAGACAAAAGACAGAGACGTGGGATAGTTTATGTAATTATTCACTTTCATTTAATTTTTTGATGTTTGAAATGTTAATTTGAATCCAATTCAAGGGTGGAAAATGAATAGTAAGGGTATGAAGATTAAGGTTATACGCAATATAACCACAATATTAAATTTTAATAAAAGCTCCTAATTTAAAATGGAGCTGATTATATTGCCAAAGCTTCTTACCTTTTGTAACGTGAGATCATATATAAATTAAGGGTTATATACTTCTCCAGTTACAGAAAAGATCACATCTTCTGCTGCAGTTAAACTTTTGATGTGGAATCCACCTTAAGTAAAATATATATATATATATATATATATATATATATATATATATATATATATATATATATATATATAATATACGATACTGTAGCGTATCTGCGAAAAAGAGATGAGTTTTGCTGAAACTCAACCCCCATAAATTAAATCAATGCTTCCAAGCATACTCAATCCCACTACTTTCTCTTTTTTTCTTTTTTCTCTCTCTTATCTTCCTTCTCTTAAATATTCTCTCTTCTTTGTCATAAGTCAAATATTATCTCTCTTCCTTCTCTCTTTAATTAAAAGTTCTCTTTCTTCCTTCTCTCTTCATTTAAAAGTTATCTCTATTATTTCCTTTGGTCAAACATTCTCTCTCTTCAATTTAAAATTCTCTCTCTCTTTCTTTTTGTCCCTCTTTTACTTGCATAATAAAAATAATAAAATAAATAGAATTAAAATAGAAAATTTTGAATATAAAATTCGAATATTCTCTGAATATTCTAAATATTTGATAAATATTATTAATAGAAAAATATTCTTAATATAAATAGAGTTGATTGCATCTTTCACGAAACTAGGGCAAAAACAATTTAAATGGGTTGCATTGGGAGAGAAAAAAAGGAGACAAAAACCAAATCAATATAACATAAAGAGATAAATAAGAGATGTAATCTGTTGAGAAAAGCAATGGAGAGAGAATGAAAGAGACAGAAATAAAAAAAAATAGAGATATGCAACTATTTTTTATTTTTAAAATTTATTATATTTAAATTTCATCTAACGATGATAAAAAATAATAAGGATAGAAAAATAAATATGTAGGTAGTATAACTTATTCTTTTAAAATGGAGAAAATTATATTATTTACCACTTTAATTTTCTTACTCTTATTACCTTTTCTCTACTATTATATCAAATTCAAATCAATAGTACAAACATTACAAAATTAAATGAAAATACACTGTTATATTTAGAACTGTCAAAACGGGTCAGCCTGACCCTTTAGACTCTATCCCGTGTGAGTTAGGACTAAAATGTCCATAGAGCCAAATGACCCTTAATAATAAAGATCCGCACGGACCAAAAGCCCTATAAACTAGAGTCAGCCCGCGAGCCATTTAAAAATTTAATATGTATTAAAAAAAAGAAAATACGGTTAAATGAGAATAAATGGCATGAAACCTACAAAAACATAGGCACTAAACCTGCACATAATCAATGTAAATATCATCACAACTAAATAAATTAAACTCAACCTATGCAGAATGAATGAATCTAAACTATCAAAAGACTAATGGTTAAATGAAATATGCATATGTACTATGGATTCTTCAATCTTCAATTCTGATTTGAAATTAATTAACCCATTGATGATATAGCTAATTCAGCAGCACACATACACATTTCCTGAGATTTAGTTTAAAAAAAAAAACAATATTATTGCTATTGTTACAAAAGCAAATAAAAGATAAATTACATTTTTTTTAAACGGATGATTTTAAAATAAAACATTTTGAGGCAACAGAATATGACTTCCTTCTGAAGAGACTCATCGACAAGCACACAGAGTGTTCAAGGAAAGGAAAGCAAGGCATGATAGAAGGACTAAATGACAAAACCCAACAACTATACAGAATGGTTTAGCATACTAGTGAGCATTACCACTAATGAGAGCACAAAAATGTATCAAAACAGCAACACCAACTCCTTCCTTGTCAACAAGAATATTCAGCATTATGTGGATACTATAGAAAAGATAAATATACGTGTAAAGAACCTTGGGATACATCACCCCAAAAACTAGCTCAAAGGGTGGGAGTGTCCAAGGTCTTATAAACTCTACATTAGTTGCACATACGATCAATGTGAGACTATATATCTCAACACGTCCCCTCACACGAGAGCCCATTGGACATGAAGAGTGGACAATGCAACAGGCCCAGCCTACCTGTGCTAAGAAACGCCACAAGAGAAAGTGAGAGGCAGCGAGGCTCTGATACCATGTAAAGAACCTTGGGATACATCACTCCAAAAACTAGCTCAAAAGGTAGGAGTGCCCAAGCTCTTATAAACTGCACATTAGTTGCACATACAACCAAATGTGACCTATATATCTCAACAATATACATGCCCACCTAGTCCAAACTGCAAAATAGGATTAAGCACAGAACAAGATACCATTTACTCCAAGTTTCCAACAACCTCAGTTATCATCTTCAAACTATCAATTCACAATATAGAACATTATGTAAACAAAAAAGAGTGTGAAATAAAGGAAGCATCTTGCAATTGATTTAGGATTTTTTTAGGTGCAGTTGAAGAGAGGGATGCACTAAAAATTTGGGGGAGGTGGGAGGTGGGAGTTCTCTGCAATTAGAAAGGATTATTCCAGGTAAATTTTGTGCTCGTTCTCTCTTCTTGCATCTCGGGTATCAAGTTTAGGGGGCACAAATATATCAAGAATAAATCAATACATCTAAGAATTATGTCTGTCACATTGGAACTTTTTGTGTAGCTTAAAGTAGATAAATGCAACGAACAATTACCAAATTATGATACATTTTTGGTAGTATTTTACAGTTTTGTATCGATATGAACCGAAGGCAATAAGAAACATCCTAAGAACATCGAAAGAACTCAAATTCGAACTTACTATGAAATCTTCGCTCCTATTTGCTTATGAGATCTCACGCCTATATTGATGGGTGCTTCATCTCTATCATTTTTGGATCTAGATCCTCTAATGTGAAAAATCACATTACATGGTAAAATTAAAAATCATAACTATACAAAGGTGGATCAATGGTAATAAAAGAGGAGAGAAAAAAAATAGTAAAATAAGTAGTTACAAAATCATAACAATTGATCTAACTTTGTATGGTTGTGATCTTCTCACGTGACCATGTCATGTTTTTTCTCACATCAGAAAATCCATGTCCAACATTTTTTATTTTTTTTGGTACTCAGACATCGTCTATCTTTTTTCTTGCAAACACAACAAAACTTTTAAATTGTTACACGAACCACCCCACGCCTATATTCTCTCTCTTTTCTTTTCTTTTTTCAATTTCTTATCTCTCTTCTATGAACATTTTTGTGCTCATTTGTCCTAAAAAATTCAGTTGTTCTCTATTCTTCATGTGACATTGCGAAATTCTCAAATTATTGATACATCATACTATTACAAGCATTAAATCGCCTACTACCAACATATTTGATTTTTTTTTTTAATTGCTAATTACTTTTCCATACAAAGAGTCTTTAATTTTTTGAACGGATGAGCATAAGCATAACTGAAATAGGTGTGGGGTGGGTAACAATTGTTTTTTAGTTTTGTTATGTTTGGAGGAGAGAAGATATATGACAAGAGAGATAAAAATCCATACCCACCGATATAACTTTTTATTTATTTTTTTAATTTTGTGATGTTTGAAACCGTTGATTTAAATCTATCTAAGGAAGATTCTAGTGATAGACAATATAATTTGCTTCCATTAAAATGTAGTAATATTTTACAAACTTTTTGTTTACAAACTACATTATATTCTCACGAAAGAATATTAGGTTACAATATGTTCTCCCGAAAAAACATAGTGTAATTTGCAAAAATTTATAAAATAAATTTGTAAACGGATCCGTCCCCTTTTTTATATACTCTAAAAATAAACATTGCATGCAGACCTGAATATTTGGCCCAGTGATCATTTTTTCTAGGCAATCAAATCGTTATTTTCGGTTGGCTCTAATTAGGATACTTTTAAAGTAGTTATTGTTTTTTTCTTCGGTATATTCATACATTGAAATTGCAATACACATCACTGAAACTAGTTTTTAAGCTCTAGTTAATGTGTGCGGAAAATATTGAAGGGTGCTTAACATACCCTTTTATTTTATTGAGTATTACTTCAGCCAAGACTTGATAACTCACTTTCAAACCAAATTAAGAAAAAGAGGGTTTAAATTTTATTAAAATATCTAATACATCCAAAAAATCAATTTTAGTTGTAAGATTCATGGTAACGCAATATGTTTATCTTATTAATCAAATACCTTTGGCACAGATAATAAGAAGTCTAGGCTCCTTAACCAGAGGTTTTGAGTTCGAGTTCTGAAAATGAAAAATAAGATTTGGGAAAGTTACCCCCTTTAATAGGATCCGACAAGTGCTCGAACTAAATGTAGTCCGAAGAATGAACTGGTTGGAAAACTAAAAAAAAAAAAAAGTTGGTTCTTAATAAACGCATAAGCCCAACACATGTGCATGGATTTAATGAAGCACAAAACATAAAAGAAACCGTCCTTCTTATGAGGGTAATGAACCCAGACTTTTACTACTGTCGCACCGTTGATTGGGTGCGACAATCCAATAAAAGTGCCTCGTTTTTTGTGTTATAGGTACGGATTAAAAAAAAAATAAAAAAATTCAGGTGTAATTTTTTAAATCGCAGTTGTATATGTATGGAAAGTGTTTTCGACTTTGACAAAGTTTAACCTTACATAAACAACACAATGAGTAGTACCATTTACATTAACACTCAATAGTACACAAGAAATTTTATTTTGCCATGACTCGGAGAATATGTGCAGATAATACTGGTGAGTATGTTGTGATGTATAAAGATTCACTCTTGCTAAGGGAGAATTGGTTACATAGAAATCCTCAATGATATCTATTGATTTATTTTTTCAGAAAAAATAGTTATATAAATACATTTTCTTTAGGTGTAATAAACCCAATAATAATAATCCAGGCAAAGAAGCAGCAATGCTAAGTAGATAGTACAATGAGACCAATAGGACTCCTAACCCTTTGAATGCCATTGTTCCATGTCAAGGCACCAAACACAAAGTTTCCATTGCTATTCTTGAAAGGGTTGAAATCAATCCTGAAAGTTATCTTCTCTCCTGTTTTCCAGAACTTAAGCTCTGATGGTGTAACTTTAACATTTACACCAGATGGATTTTCAACACTTGCATAATATACTGTTGGTTCTAAACCATAGTAAGTAACTGTACGATATACAGATAAACTTCCATTCAAATTGGACACACCAATTGATGGATAATTGAAGTTGTAGGAAGCTGTAGGAGATTTCTGACATTGAGTAAATTCCCCAGTGAGGTTTTTAAGTTGTGCTGGGCTTGCCTCATTGCTGCAGAGAAAATTGAGAACATCTTGGGAATTAAAATCATATACTAATCCAGGATTTAGTGATGCAACAGGGTTAACATGTCCAGATCCATAGTCAAAAGGTGTGGTTTCAGTTCCATTTGGATCTCTTCCTATGAGGCCATGTGTGTTATCCATAACTGTTGCTGTAACATCATAACAAAGGCATTATTAATTCCTGACAATTACAAAACATCAATTCTCATGGTTTTGGTTGTTGCCAGGGACTTCTATAGCACAAACAACTTACCTGTTGTCATTATTGCAGACATTATGGCTGCAGGACTCCATGAGGGGTGGTAAGATTTTATAATTGCTGCAACAGCAGATATGTGTGGACAAGCCATTGATGTTCCTGAAATGATGTTGTAGTTGACAGATTGTTGTTCAACTGTGGCTTCAGCTGCCAATGGAGACCATGCTGCCAAAATATTCACTCCAGGTGCTGTGATGTCAGGCTGCATAGTTGGATGAGATACACTATTCAGCATTTATAAGCATAGCATCAAAGTTCAACATTATATCCTCTTTATTGTTTTATGCCAATGTAAAGTTTCTGCAGTGCATGCAGGTTTAAACATTGTCAACTGTGTTAACTTGCCTTAATAATATCTGGTGTTATTATATTTGGCCCCATGGAAGAAAAAGCTGCCACTTCTGGTGCAGGTTTTGTACCAACAACAGTTATTGTTGGGTAGATTCTAGCAATGGGATTCCTGACACAATAAAAAAGCATTAGCAACAATGTTTCACCGACCAATCTTTTGACAACAAAGTGTGACTACTTATATATGCTAAATAGTGTAAACTCACTTCTCTGTCTTTATATATGCTTGAAGCTCTTCTACGGCATCCTGACCAATGAGAGTGCTAGGGATGACAAACTGAAAACCAATATCTTTGGCATTATGATCAATAAGTATCATTCCAACACCCCCACCTTGCTTTACTATTATGGACTTCTCTGGTCTGTTATCCCTGATTTCGTCAATTGTACAGATCACAATTTTATCCTTGATTAAGGCAGGATCTAGAGTATTGTTCTTGCAGAAGCTGGTAACAAAAGAAATCAAATAATTGGGATTAAGAAAAAAAATTGAATCATGGCACTCCAGTTGTCTTGGGTTCAATCATCACCCTCAAATGGTTCCCATACATTTGTGCAGAATATGGGAATTCAAAGTAATTACATTACCATATGACACAAAACACAATTATGAGAAATATGGGGATTTCGGATTTTTTTTCTTTTTGAAATCAAACAACACATGTGATTCTAAATGTCCAAAAAAGTTTTTGCTAAGGGTTTAATGATATGGCAGATAGGGAGTCTAGTTTTGTATATCTTCTAAAAGAAAAAAGTTTTAGATCTTACAACAAATATTGTCTCATTTTCCCACTAGATTGTGACAAAGGAAAAGGGATGGGATTTCTTTATCCTAAATTTTCCTTATACATGCTACAGAAAATATGAAGAGTTTTGTTTAATTTAGCTTAAAGAGTAGACACCAAGAAGCAAAAAGTTATGTAGAATCTGAAACAGGAATCAACAATAAAGTTTGTGCTTTGCCATCTAATGCATAAGATACCTTGCATTTGTTGCTGGAACTCCTGCAGCTGCAGCGGCACTTCCATATATCAAACCATAAGAATGCTCCATTTTTATTGGATTCAAAGAAGAACCCTGAAGGCACATAAACCCGTCTTAATATACTGATACTGAAATGTACTATTTTTTTATTTGGGTTATAATTTAGATATGGTTTGTTATTTTGACTTCACCTTTAAAACCTTTGAATTACCAAGGTAGATATTTGAACTGAATTCCCTGTCTATGGTGCTAGCAGCAACAGTGAGGATCCAAGGAGCAACATTGCATGCAGTACTAGGAAAAACCGAGTTTCCAGCTGAAGCAGAAACAAGAATACCCTTTTGGAATGCATGGAATGATCCAACAGTGACTGCATCCTTGAAGTAACTTGGCTGAGGAGGATTAGGGCCAAAAGAAAGAGATAGTATGTCAACCCCATCATGAATGGCATCATCCATGGCAGAAAAAATATCAGCATCATTGCAAAACCCAAACCAACAAGCCTTGTAGATTGCTAGTCTAGCACTTGGGACACCACCTCTTGCAGTTCCTTTGGCTATACCAAATAAACTTGCATTAGCAACAATGGATCCTGCAATAGTGGAAGCAGTGTGGCTTCCATGTCCATCACTATCTCGAGCTGACCGGAAGAAAATCTGGTTAACAACATCTTCCAGAGGACCACCAAGTTCTGCCTCCAACCCTTTTGAATAGAACCGGGCACCAATAATTTTCCTGAAATATCCAAACCTCATATGAGATGACATGGTTGGCTATGTGCTAAGTTTTCATATAAATGATAACATGTCTACGTGGGAATTCGAGTGTGACTAGTAAAGTTTTATGTTGGTTAGGAATGGATTAAACAATGAATATATAAGTTAAAAAGACCCATAAACTCAATGTGGTGTCGAGTATTGAATTACAAAATGTGTTCTTACTTGTTGCAATTGGCTAGTGTGAAATTTTTACCAGTAACACACTCTCCCTTGAATTTCTCGGGCACAGGACCTAATCCATAATCAGTGAAGCTTTCGGATTCCGGCCACACCCCTGAAAACCAATGTTAAGTTATTGTAATCCAAAGGAAAGAAAAAAGAGAAAGTGTCAAAGAAAGTAATTACCAGAGTCAATGACACCAACAATGACATCAGATGCGCAGTCCAGTGTTATATGGTTGCTCTTGTAGACAGAGTCTAATCCAAGAAAATCCCAAGAATGTGTTGTGTGGAGCTGATTCATTTTGCTCTCAAAAACAGACACAACCGAGTCATATTCTGAAACATAAATCAAAACATCCATCGGAATAAAAAGGGACACAATCCGTTTACAAATTTTTTTAAATTTTTTTACAATTTAGACTGTATTCTCCCGGGAGAACATAGTGTAATTTATAAAAGTTTGTATTCTCCCGAGAGAATATAGTGTAGTTTGTAAGAATTTGTAAACAAAAAAGTTTGTAAATATAACCTGCCCCGAACAAAAAATACTGAATTAGTCTTCCATCTCTTATTGAAAGTGCTTCCTTGTCCAATATAGTGGAAGGAAAAACACAGAAAGATATAACACTGGAATACAATACCTGCAAGTTGATTAGCTTGCTCTGGTGTAACCATGGCCGAGAAGCCTCGAAAGCTTTTACTATAGTGGTGTACTGTTGCTGCCTTTGCTTCACTGAGACTGAAAAATGAAAAGAATTTGTACATTTTAGCCTATATTATTCCGTTTAGAAATGTTCAGACATATAAATCAAGCTTAAAAGAACACTGGTAGTTATAATTATTTCCAAGATTTTGTCTTAAATTGAGTGCCATGCCTTCCAGTGACTGAAGCTAGCATATCATGGTTTGCTGCTATTACTGATTCTGAACTGGGGTGTGAATGCTCTCCCATGTAAACTATATAATGCTGTGTCAAGGCAAATCACAAAGTTAGTTTAGTTTTATGCTAGTAGTTAAGTGCTACTAGCTAGTATTGTATTGGTTTAAGGCCAGAAGAAAACAAACAATAAAGTGATATAGCTCATAAGCTGTAGATGCATGCAGCTCACGTAGACAGCATGCATCAAATGAGTTTAGCAAGGATTAGACATGACCAATATCTCCACTCATAGCACTGATTACCTTTGGGGTGGATCCATTCACCACAGTATATC
The DNA here is from genome assembly GCF_033153095.1 of Gastrolobium bilobum. NCBI lineage: Eukaryota > Viridiplantae > Streptophyta > Magnoliopsida > Fabales > Fabaceae > Gastrolobium > Gastrolobium bilobum. Next base: position 24,091 of record NW_026898450.1, read on the forward strand.
CAATAAACAAGAGAAGGGTGAAACTTAAAATTTTGGAAAACCCCATGATATGCCAAAAGTCGAGGACACAAAGCAGATTAGGAAATGCTGATTCTTTTATGGTAGGTGATTCGCTCATTTTATGGCCAAAACAAACTAACTTATATGTCATATATAACATTAAAAAATCAGTTGCCGGCTTTATATGTTTCTGCTTATAACTTAGTGTCCATTTGGGATTCTATGAAAAGTAAAATAAAATTTAAAAAAGGAGGTAAGATAAATGGGAAAAAAATATCAAATGTTACTTTAGATAACTTTGTCTAATGTTCATTGAAACAACGTCGTTTTGGGGTTGAAAAATAAAAAAATTAGAATGATAAAGACTATTATAACCCTGAAATAAATTAAAATTACAAAAATACCATGATTTCCGCCCCAAAACGACGTCGTTTCGGTGAACATTAGATAAAGTTATCTAAAATAACTTTAGAAAAAACAAACCCAAGATAAATATATATTTAATAAGGGTTTATCTAATCTCATGTTACATGAGAGATGCTATCTTATGTTATAGAGACACATGTGATGAGATCCACTATCTAAAAAAAAAAAATGTCACGGTTTTCGATGGGTCTATAGGAGATAAACTACATGTTACGTAAGAGTAGTTTTTCCCATTTAATAAACTAGCAGCATTTGGACGAATTATAAACAGCAATTATTGGATTCATATTTATATCATTCACAACTATAACATTGGGAATGGATACGGGTTTACAATATTTAAAAATTCAAAGGATTGGTCTTCCCCTTGTCCGAACTCAAAGTGTGTTATGGACGAAAACAAATTGCATATGCTTACAAACCAAAAGCTATAGTACATTTCAGATTAAAAAAGGAAAGAAATAAAATAAAATAAAAGCTATAGTACATTTCTACAAGTTAGAGTAGCTAAAATGCTTAATCCTTCGATTCTTTATGCAGACAGACACGTCAGTACAAAATTGCTGGTGCTGCTTAGAACACTTTATACCTGCATACCAAGAATGGCAGAGCCAATGAAAATTGGCACAACTGGTCAAACCTTTTACTTTTGATTAACAGCTTTCCCTTTTGATAGACAATATGTAATTTCACTTTAAATCTTTAACTAAGTTGATGATCTTCTCTGGCATTCGAGCATGTCTCCCTTATCTCTATTAACTAGAAAGCAACTACATGTCACTTCTTTACGTCTTCACTGGCCTCAGAATGCCGTCCTACCGTCAAACAAAGGTGGCAAAAGAGATACTAACTTTTTTTTTATTAATATTCATGTATTCTTACTCTGTCGTTATCCAGCAGTTCCTGCTCTTCTCTGTTCTCGTACCTAATAAATTTTGACCTTTCAAAGAATTTCTTCACAGATATAAATCAAACTTCGGATAATTTATATGCATTCTTAGGAATAATTTGAATAACAAACTAATCTAATCACATTTGGTTAAACAACCTGTTCAAACCAGATTTTATCATTTAATGAATATCCTAATCGGCATCTTTAATAATGAGATTAGTTTCTCTTACGGCAGTAACTTGGTGAAGTATAGCAGCTGAAAGAAACTGAAAAACACTCAAATCTGTGACTGTTTTAAAATTTGTGAAACCCATTTTCAAAATGAAGACCATCACATGCAACCAGCATCACATACAATTTATTTCACTGATCATTTCAGATTCTGTTATACACAATTTAGGAGAAGTAAAATGAGTATCCACTTCCGTACAAGAGGGAGGGGATTTCACATCCCCAAAACTAGAATAAAAAAGATGCATTTCACTTGATTCAATAGCTAAGTAAATTACAAATCATAATATATTTAAACCAGTGTGGATCCTTGAAGTCAAATTCCATCGGAATTAACCTTCCTCTCCGAACTCCTTCGTGAATCTCTCATGAACGTCAAGGTCAGATTTGCTTACTGTAGGTCTTTGTCTAGCAAGTACCTTGTCAAAATCTGTTCTCGATATAGGAGGAGGAAGGATCTGCATAGCAAACAAAAGCATAAAAACTCTTATCCTCCAATTATCATTCAGAAAAAGTTCTGTCATCCTACTGTCATCAAAATATGCAGTATCTTGATTCTTAAATACCTCAGAAGCAAGTCCTTTCGTAGCAAGCTCCTGCATTGTGATTTGTACTGCACTCTGTTGCTTTGGTCCACATGGGATCCACATACCCTCAGGATTTTTAAAGAAAAACATGGCATCTTGGGTTTTGCGAACAGGTTCAAATAAAACATCTTTCACCTATAGAAGAGGTCCAAATACCTTAACTTGAAACTATTCTAAATAAAATGATAATTGCAAGCATTTATTTCAGATAGAAGTCAAACTTACACAGACTGATATATCTGAACCTGAAAACCCCTCTGTCTTGCGAGCCAAGTGTTCAAAATCACTTTCAGTCAAGTTATGGGGAGTATCTCCTAGATGCACCTGTGTAATTTATCAAGAAAGAAAAATACATGGTAAGACCGTTTGCTAGGTTCCCATAACCCAATAAGACTCATCCTTCACTAAACATAATCATGTAAAATGCCCTTGCCTTGAACATGTGTTGGCGAGCCTTCACATCTGGCAGTGGAATGTATATACGCTTATCGAATCGCCGCCTTATTGCCTGCAGTTACAACTTACAAGTTGATTAATCAAAACAGTATCTCGTTGACTCAATATGAGAACCAAAAAATAGAACTATTTTTTTCTTACCTGGTCTAGAGCATACGGAGTATTTGTTGCTGCAAGAACGAGAACTTTCTGATCATTGGTTCCTACACCCTACAATATAAAGTGGATAAACTACATCATGATTGGAAATACAGACGAAAAAAAAAAAAAGAACTGAAATCAAAGCTGTTAGAAACCTTGACTCTTCTGATTTAGTAAAATAAGGATCCATGATAATAGTAATTACTGTTTAGAAAATTTGTTCAATAAAGAATGTCAAAATGAATGATACCAGTAAATAATAACTGATATGCCAGACATATTTCGACAATAACATGTGTTATGGATCAATATAATAGGCCCTTCGCAATTGGACGCGCGGTCCAGCCCAAACCACCTCTAGGTGAGAAACCCTCTATAAAAGGGGAGTTTCACCTCACAAGTATGCATCTAAAACACTTGTTTCTGTGATGTCACTATGCACACATACCACTCCCTCGGGCTCTCTGTCACCCCATCGTGCACAGTGGTCTCCTGCTCCTTGCAGTCGTTTCTTCCATAGACACCATCAATCCAAGATCCAACATCAACCTCTGATCCACTAAGATCAAACAACATGCATTTGGCGATGAAGTTTTTTCTTGGGAGAGAGGGACCCAAGGGACAGAATTTTCTTTTTTTGAAAAAAAAAATGCTATTCATGTTCGGCTTAAGAGAAAGAAGCAAAATAAGACAAGATTACTTCTAGAATAACTAAATTGAAGATAAAATCGTTAATCAGAAACTGTGTGCAACATTCTGGATGACTAAAATCTACCAATCAAGCTACTTTACAAATTTGGACATTCTAAAAAATAGAATAATACAATAATCAAGTCTTGCCTTGGCTAATCAAGTTAAGTGATTATGGACACCAAAATAAAAATGTAACAACTGCAAATGCTTACACCATTTGAAGATTGAGTTATTTATGTCAAGAATCACAATTTCTAAGGACATACTTATCTAGGATTTCAAAGACTCGGGAAACAAACAAATCCAAAAAGAAAATCAAGAATAAAAGATAATGGATATAGATATAAGGAAATATGCACAATGGTAGAATACTAAAAGAATTTTGCAGCACAAGAAAAATCAAGGATGAGAATTGATGGAATTATAGTGTTTAGGTCAGAAAAGGGGGAGATAGAGAATAAAAACTCTAAATAATATTCTTAAATTTATATGGTATGTAATGATGTGATAAAATACTAATACATTGGTCCTATTTATATTTATAATAATTGAAGCTACATAAACTGCGACTCAGACCTCTTTACTTGTTCAGGATAAAGCAATTTAAATGTCCACTAAAACCAATTACTATTATTAACATATCCCCACCACGGCACCATAAATGTATTACCTGCATTTGCACCAGAAGTTCAGTTTTAATTCGTCTTGAAGCTTCACTCTCATTGCCTTCTCCACGCTGACCACATAGAGAATCTATTTCATCAATAAATATGATAGATGGTGCACTTTCACGAGCCATTTGGAAAAGATTTGAAACCAGCTTTTCACTTTCACCCATCCACTTTGAAACCAGGTCTGATGAAGAAATACTGAAGAATTCGAAAGTTAAAAATATGCTGGAAAAAAGCATGTCCAACTATGGACCTACATTCGTAGGAATATAGAAGACCATTTTTAAAACAAAGATTACATAAAAAAATTCCTGCAGAATGATTATAATTAACAATATACATAAAAATTGCATGCAGGAAAGTAAATTACAATCATACATATAACAAAATACCAGAGTAAAAACTTATACACCTAACCTTTTGCTTGGATAGGGGAAGTTGAGGGAGATGAAAATTGGAAGAAAATACAATGATTCTCCATGGATGGACTGATAGCGGAGAGAGGAGAGAAAAAATTACTCATTAAACCACAACTAGCAAGGGTGAGATGAAGGCAATCCTTATACGTAGTCTTACCCCTTGCATATTTGCAAAGAGGGTTTTTTCGGGATTCGAACCTGTCACCTTTCAAGATGATAGGGAGAGAAAAAGGGAAGAAAACATGATGTTGTATGAGGGCAAAATTTTCATCAAAAGACAAAAACCTGGGCAAAGCGAGAGAAAGGGATAGGAAGAAAAAATGGATCCTAAAAGCAAAAGAAACCTAGCATTTCTCAAACACAAACACATAATCTAATAACTCATGTAGACAATTTTCACTCATCAACCTTTATAATTGTAAGTTGTAACTCAAACCACAAAGTGAATTTAGGCAATAAATCCCAGACACATTGTGAATATGTTACAAACCTAGAGACAGCTTCTAAGTTTCCAGAGAGAGATTGGTATGCTTCCAGCATACTATGTTTTAAAGGCCAAAATAAGCATGGATTTGATTTAAATTGATTCAAAAGACATATAATTGTGATAAAGATTGCTAATCCACTCTCAGACTTACTCTCATTAAAAATCTCGTGTTTGTAGGAAAATTTACACTGAAAAGAGATTAAACTACAAGAGCAAAAGAAGGAGAGCTTCTGTCCAGCTGCACCTGCAGTGCCAACTAGGCGCTGGAAGCGCCAAAGATACAATTATCTTATGTTTCACAGCACTCATAGCGCCAGGGTGGAGCTACCAGCACCAATAACTTCAAAAAGCCTCCATTTCCACGCGAGAATGGCGCTAGAAGCGCCAGAACTTCGAATCTTCCATGTCACTAGCGCGGGAATAGCACTATCAGCGCCAGAGTACAAATAAGCTTCTGTTTAGCGGCGCTAGCAGTGCCAGAACCGCGCCACTAGCGCCAGAGGCACGTGACACTTTTGTAAATAGAATCTGAGAAGATTTGATGGGGATTTGAAGGAAATCACTTAAGGGATATAAAAGCAAAGATAAGGAAATCAGTGAGGGACTTTTGAAGGGTTGAACGTAAGGAGATAAAGGAGCTGGAAATTGGAGAGTTTCAGAGAGGAGAAGACAAAGAGACTTGAAGATTGAAGTAACTCTGGAAGATCATCTTCTTCTTCTTTCAACTTCATGACTTCATCTATTCTTTTTTACTTCTTTGTTTTGTTTAATCCAGCTACGTCTGGCTAATTTTCTTTTGTAGTTAGGGACATGGATCCGAATCCTTGTTTGATTTAATTCTTTTTATTAATAAATTGTCTCTCATTGTTTGTGTTTCCCTCGAATTGCATGTTTAAATTCTTGTATATCTTGATCAATCATATAGGAATAAAGAGGGTTAGGATTCACAATAGACATATTGAGATCTTGACAGGGGTAGAACACCAATTCTTGCAGAGATAAGAAAAACAGAGAAAAGAAATTCAAAAAAAAATATAATTGAATTACAAGAAAAGAACAAAGGAGAGGATTAGAGGATTCCCTTCCAAGGGTTTCCATTTACAATTGAGCCGCTGCTTTGTCTTTCAAAATCCAAACTAACAAATCTGAATATCTGACTAACTCCCTCTTACACTTCTTCTCCTATTTAACTATTGAGAATAGAACTAATTGTTCTTTCCTGCTCAAACCCCAACATACCTAACTGTCTGCTTAACCTTGGAAGAGAGTGAAGCCTCTCCAATTGCTCCACACTTTCGTTTCCTTTTTGTATTTCGTTTCTTTTCTTTTTTCCAGAACTTGTAATCTGATTCTAGTGATGATGAGCGGTTGGAGGTGTAATTGTCTCTGAATCTATTACTACTTCTATACTGTATTTTAGACCTCAGATATATAAATATATCAGAATCGCATTTCATTTCCAGAATTCATTGTGTGCTCTTTTGATTTTTTGGTTGGTCCATAACAGAAACTTTATGATCTAATTGCAAGGTATGGGACTTGAGTCCCACATCGGAAACGGGAGGATGTGGTGTGGGGTTTATATGGACTTGGGGCTCTCCTAAGTCCTACCTCATGAGCTAACTTTTGGGGTGAGGCTCTCCAAAGGTTCGTCTCAATTGGTATCAAAGCCTTTCACTATGTCTCCTGGTTGCAATCAAGCAGCGCGGATGGTGACGCTGATATTGCAGTGTTCGCCCAGGGCTAGTAAAAGACTAGTGCAAAGCGAAGCCTGCCTGGGCGCCGAGGTGCGAAGCATGATGGAATGTTACGATCTAATTGCAAGGTATGAGACTTGAGTCCCATATCGGAAACATAAGGGTCTAGTGTGGGATCTATATAGACTTTGAGCTCTCCTACCTCATGAACTAGCTTTTAGGGTGAGGCTCTCCTAAGGTTCGTATCGAAAACCCACATCCAAGTCTGCTGGAAATACAGCTTCCGCATGATGACTCCTTGCTGCCATCTTCGGCCAAGAGATGTGAAATATTGGATGAATTTGAGCCTTCTTTGGGGGTTGCAGCTGAAAGGTAACAGAACCAGTTTGCTTGAGTACTAATAGGGCCTATAATATCTAGCAACCAGCTTTGAGCGCTGCCTCAAAGGCATGGAACCTTGGTGATGGGAAGCAAAATTTTCATTTACCCTCCTTCATGAAGACATTTACTAAGATGAATTTGGGCATAGCCCTTCAGGTAAAAAATCAGACCCAGTATGCAAATTCCAATTCTGCCCTCCCTCCTTTCTCCTTTGCTTGAACCAAATCGTCTACTCTACTACGTACCTCTCTAGCACCCACCCATGGCAGCTCAGCTGCGAACATTCCATTGCACACTGCAGGTGAGCTCGACTCCAGTGAAAGTGGGGACGTTGGTGGACTTCGTATAACTCGCATCTCCATGGTTGCTGTGATAAACTTCTTCAGCCTCTGCTCCACTATCATGTCATCAGTACACCAATCCAAATTCAGCGATAGACGCTCGGCCAGCAAGTTCAAATTCCAAGGCCCCAATGCCATCGATGTCCCCAAACACCTCCATTGACAAATCTGGATCCATTGGTTTCACTGGAGATTTCCGTTTCTTCTGATGCATTGTCATCTCAACCAGAACTATATTTATGAAACCATGAAAAATTGATACATCTCCACGTTGTCTTTTGCCTCAATCATCTCCATCATAACATTGTCTTTTGCCTCAATCATCTCTATCATGTTGTCGGACTCAAGTGTCTCTACCACTAGGTCATGCTCGCATTCTATCTCTGCATCTGGTTTTGGTTTTGAATCTGACTCTTCTTGAATCTTCTCTTACTTCACCTGGTGAACCTTAGAGTTTTCCAGCCTAGCAATGCTATCAAAATTGGGCAATTCAATCTTTTATTCCCAAGAATGCGTTGTGTCACTCAATGTTGTTAAAACATAGAGTCTACATAGAAACGGTAGGAGTGAGCAGAAACGTAAAATCGTAAAAGAAACGTAAGAGTTTACTACATACCAAATGTTGAGATATATAGTCCCACATTGGTTGTATGTGCAACTAATATAGAGTTTATAAGGTCTTGGGCACTCCTACCCTTTAAGCTAGCTTTTGGGGTGGTGTATCCCAAGGTTCTTTACATGGTATCAGAGCTTTCGATCCGAGGGCTCTGCTTCCGCATATATATCCTTTCCTTTCTTATTTACTGTCGTGCATCATACCGGCAAACCCTTTTACCGCCATGCATCATACCGGCAAACCCTGTTACGGCCGTGCATCATACCGGCAACCTTTTTCAACCCTCCGAACATTGTTAGACCCTTTTTCGATCTCAGATCGTCATCCTCCTTCATTATTTGACCGGAAAACATTGTTCACATCGCCAGAAACACTGTTCCGTCACTGTTCATCACTGTTCCGGCCACCATTCCGGCGAGAAACCACGCGATCAGGCTCCCCTCACGCCGGCGACCGTTTCTGTCCAAGACCCGTCCCAAACGGCCGCGGCACGCGCCCCCACGCGCCACCACAGCAGTCTGCGCGTGGCCCTCACGCGCCACCTCTCACTGGCGCGTGTGCACTGTTCCAGCCACTTTTCCGGCCGAACCAAGGCAGACAGGCTCGCCTCTGCCTCCTCATTCCAGATCTGGTGTCCGTTCGTTGTGGGCTCTTCCGTTCGGGGGTTTCCAGTGCAAAAGTTGCTACTTTGTTGCCTTTTTGCGTGACTTTTACCGGTTTTTTTTTTTTGGTCGTCTGATTGCTGTTTCTGATGGAAGGAACCAGTAAACATCCTTCCGGCATCATTTCAAGTGCTATTCCATCTATCACAACTCTGAAATTGACCGGATCTGCCACTTACAAGACCTGGTTTACCGGTCAGGGCCATGACAAACATCTCACCACTAAGACGACTGATATTTCCAAAGATCAGACGTCTGAATGGGAGAAAGTTGATGCTCAGCTCCTCAGTATTCTTTGGCAATCCATTGATTCATCTCTTATCAATATTTTCATTCCCTTTGAGACCTGCTAAGATGTGTGGACGGAAGCCAAAAACCTCTACACCAATGATATTCAGCAACTTTATTCCATTGTCTCCCAGATGATGGATTTGCGCAAATCACCCGAAGCTCGTATGGAAGTTTATGTTGGTAAGATTCGTTCTTTGATGCAGGAATTTTTGGCTATGTTACCTCATGCTGCGGATGCTACAGTGTACAGGACGCAAGTGGAGCGTCTCTTTACGGTTGTGACTCTCTCTGGTCTCCCTGACGGATTAGAAAGTGTTCGTGAGAACATAATAACCAGTACTGAGATTCCCAGCATATCCCAGACCTTTCAGCGCCTTCTGAATCTTCAAGATAAGGTGGCCCCCGCACACGTGCCAGCTACTGACTCTACTGCCCTCTTGTCTGATTCTGCTGCTTTAATCTCTCGTGGTAATTGGAACAATGGTGGACGCGGTCGTGGTCGTGGACAAGGCAGTCGCGGGCCCATGACATCATATGGCCCAGGCGGGCGCAGACAGACGACGTCATATGGACAGGGTGGCCGAGGACAAAGGCCTCGGTGTAATTATTGCCAAAATCTGGGCCACATTGAAGAACGTTGCTACAGAAAGTACCCTCACTTGAAGCCACCACATATGAACTTTGCTCAAACAGATGTTGTGCCGCCCTCTACCGGATCAGTGACTATTTCCGCTGCAGACTATGAGGCCCTTCTCCAAAAGAGTTCTTCTCAGCCACCTGCTCCAGATACTGGTAATCATGTTGCTTGTTTTTCTCAATCATCTCTTGGACCCTGGATAATAGACTCAGGTGCTACTGATCATCTTTGTGGTAATAAGGATCTCTTTACTTCCCTTACCTTTTCTAATAATCTTCCCTCTGTTACTCTTGCTGATGGCACCAAGGCTCCTGCTCGTGGCATTGGGCAAGCCAAACCAACTCCCTTCTTGACTTTAACCTCTGTTTATTACATCCCTGGCATTCCTTTTAATTTAATTTCTATTAGTCAATTGACCCATTCTCTTTCTTGCTCTATCACCTTTTCTAAACAGTCTTTTTCTATGCAGGATCCGGGTACGGGGAAGACGATTGGAGCGGGCAGTGAGTCACGAGGTCTCTACTATCTGCATGCATCCTCTGCTCCAGTTGCATGCTCTCTCACAGAGTCTCCTGAGCTTCTCCATAGCCGTCTGGGTCATCCAAGTCTCTCGAAGCTTCAGCATATGGTTCCTTTTTTGTCAGGTCTTAAGTATTTGAATTGTCAGTCTTGTCAGCAGGGAAAGCATACTCGCTCTTCCTTTGCTAGTATAGTCAATAAGAGAGTTGCTGCTCCCTTTTCTATTGTTCATTCTGATATTTGGGGTCCGAGTCGGACTATGTCAGTTTTGGGTTTTAAGTATTTTGTAACCTTTATTGATGATTTCTCCCGTTGCACTTGGGTTTATTTAATGAAAAATCGTTCTGAGTTATTTTCAATTTATCAAAAGTTTTGTGCAGAAATAAAAACTCAATTTGGTGCTTCTATTCAAATCTTGCGCAGTGATAATGCAAAAGAGTATGTGTCTCTTGAATTTTCTAAATTTCTAGATACACATGGGACGATACACCAGACTACCTGTCCCCACACTCCACAACAAAATGGAGTCGCTGAACGTAAAAATAGACATCTAGTTGAAACTGCACGTACCCTTCTCATTCATATGAACGTCCCACTCCGTTTTTGGGCAGATGCTATTATCACCTCATGTTTCCTTATCAACCGCATGCCCTCTTCTGTGCTAAAATGGAGTCCACAACAAAATGGAGCATTTATTCAATCAATTTCAGACCAAAGATCTTGGCAGACTTCGATATTTCTTGGGGATCGAAGTTGCACAGTCTAGGCGGGGCATTTCCATCTGTCAGAGGAAGTATGCACTGGATATCCTAGATGAGACTGGCATGTTAGGCTGTAAACCCATTGATACACCTATGGACCCCAATGTTAAGCTATTACCAGGACAGGGGGAGCCACTGCCAGATCCTAGTCGCTACCGCCGACTAGTTGGAAAATTTAATTATCTTACTGTGACAAGGCCAGATATCTCCTTCGCAGTGAGTGTTGCAAGTCAATTTCTTGATTCTCCCTGTGACTCCCATTGGGATGCAGTTGTTAGAATTCTCTGATATATTAAAAAGGCGCCAGGAAAAGGTTTATTATACACAAATAAAGGGAGTTCAGAGATCTCTAGTTATTCAGATGCTGACTGGGCAGGTTCTCCTTCAGATAGACGATCCACCTCAGGGTATTGTGTTCTCTTCGGAGGAAATTTGATCTCTTGGAAGAGTAAGAAGCAAACTGCGGTCGCCAGATCCAGTGCGGAGGGAGAATATCGGGCAATGGCAAATGCAACCTGTGAGCTCATCTGGCTGAGACAATTGCTTAAGGAACTCCATCTCTGTGAACAACGGCCTATGAAGCTCATTTGTGACAATCAAGCCGCTTTGCATATATCCTCTAACCCAGTCTTTCATGAGAGGACCAAGCATATAGAAATTGACTGTCATTTTGTTAGAGAAAAGATCCAGTCAGCGGAGATCGAGACAACATTTGTCAATTCCAATGATCAACTTGCGGATGTATTCACTAAAGCTCTTAGAGGTCCCCGAATAGATCATATTTGTAACAAGCTGGGAGCTTTTGATATATACGCACCAGCTTGAGGGGGAGTGTTAGAAATAATATTAGTCTATTATTATTAGATTAGTCTAGATTGTGGGCTTAGCCCATTAGGTCTTTTAGTCTCTATAAATAGAGAGCCTTCTTGTACAGTTATACACACTTGAATATACAATAATATTCAGATTCAACTTGGTATCAGAGCTCTGGATCCGAGGGCTCTGCTTCCGCATATATATCTTTTCCTTTCTTATTTACTGCCGTGCATCATACCGGCAAACCCTTTTTACCGTCGTGCATCATACCGGCAAACCCTGTTACGGTCGTGCATCATACCGGCAACCTTTTTCAACCCTCCGAACATTGTTAGACCCTTTTTCGATCTCAGATCGTCATCCTCCTTCATGATTTGACCGGAAAACACTGTTCACATACCAGCGTCGTCAGCCTGCACCTCCTCCGACTTTGCCTCTTGATGACTCATCGCCCTATCCCGTCGGCTCTTCTCCTCCGGATCCTCCATCAGAGACTCCTCCCATTGCCCTTCGGAAAGGTATTCGATCCACTCGAAATCCTCATCCCCTTTATTCTATCTTGAGTTATGACAGACTTTCTTCACAACATTTTACTTTTGTTTCTAGTCTCTCTTCTGTTTTCATCCCTAAAACCACAGGTGAAGCACTATCTCATCCAGGGTGGCGCCAGGCGATGCTTGATGAAATGCAGGCACTTCACTCCAATGGCACTTGGGGTCTTGTTCGTTCTCCTCCCGGGAAATCTGTTGTTGGTTGTCGATGGGTGTTCGCAGTTAAAGTTGGTCCTGATGGCACTGTTGATCGCCTTAAAGCTCGCTTAGTGGCCAAGGGATACACACAGATCTTTGGTCTTGATTATGGGGATACCTTTTCTCCTGTTGCTATGATGGCTTCTGTTCGCCTGTTTCTTGCCCTTGCCGCCATTCATCACTGGCCCCTTCTCCAACTTGATATTAAGAATGCTTTTCTACATGGTGACTTGCAGGAGGAAGTTTATATGGAGCAACCACCAGGTTTTGTTGCTCAGGGGGAGAGTTCTGGAATGGTATGTAAACTTCGGAAATCTTTATATGGCCTGAAGCAATCTCCTCGGGCCTGGTTTAGCCGCTTTAGTTCAGTTGTTGAATCCTTTGGCTTAATCAGAAGCAAAGCCGATCATTCTGTCTTCTACCGGCATAGCTCTTCTGGCCAGTGCATTTATCTCCTGGTCTATGTTGATGACATTATCATTACAGGCAGCAGAATCAGACAAGAGGGCAATAGAGTCAATAGCTGGCACGTGTGCGGGGGCCACCTTATCTTGAAGATTCAGAAGGCGCTGAAAGGTCTGGGATATGCTGGGAATCTCAGTACTGGTTAGAATGTTCTCACGAACACTTTCTAATCCGTCAGGGAGACCAGAGAGAGTCACAACCGTAAAGAGACGCTCCACTTGTGTCCTGTACACTGTAGCATCCGCAGCATGAGGTAACATAGCCAAAAATTCATGCATCAAAGAACGAATCTTATCAACATAAACTTCCATACGAGCTTCGGGTGATTTGCGCAAATCCATCATCTGGGAGACAATGGAATAAAGTTGCTGAATATCATTGGTGTAGAGGTTTTTGGCTTCCGTCCACACATCATAGCAGGTCTCAAAGGGAATGAAAATATTGATAAGAGATGAATCAATGGATTGCCAAAGAATACTGAGGAGCTGAGCATCAACTTTCTCCCATTCAGACGTCTGATCTTTGGAAATATCAGTCGTCTTAGTGGTGAGATGTTTGTCATGGCCCTGACCGGTAAACCAGATCTTAACGGAGGTAGACCAGGTCTTGTAAGTGGCAGATCCGGTCAATTTCAGAGTTGTGATAGATGGAATACCACTTGAAATGATGCCGGAAGGATGTTTACTGGTTCCTTCCATCAGAAACAGCAATCAGACGACCAAAAAAAAAAAAAAAAACGGTAAAAGTCACGCGAAAAGGCAACAAAGTAGCAACTTTTGCACTGGAAACCCCCGAACGGAAGAGACCCACAACGAACGGACACCGGATCTGGAAGGAGGAGGCAGAGGCGAGCCTGTCTGCCTTGGTTCGGCCAGAAAAGGTGGCCGGAACAGTGCACACGCGCCAGAAACACTGTTCCGTCACTGTTCATCACTGTTCTGGCCACCTTTCCGGCGAGAAACCACGCGATCAGGCTCCCCTCACGCCGGCGACCGTTTCTGTCCAAGACCCGTCCCAAACGGCCGCGGCACCCGCATTTTGAATCTGAATATTATTGTATATTCAAGTGTGTATAACTGTACAAGAAGGCTCTCTATTTATAGAGACTAAAAGACCTAATGGGCTAAGCCCACAATCTAGACTAATCTAATAATAATAGACTAATATTATTTCTAACACTCCCCCTCAAGCTGGTGCGTATATATCAAAAGCTCCCAGCTTGTTACAAATATGATCTATTCGGGGACCTCTAAGAGCTTTAGTGAATACATCCGCAAGTTGATCATTGGAATTGACAAATGTTGTCTCGATCTCCGCTGACTGGATCTTTTCTCTAACAAAATGACAGTCAATTTCTATATGCTTGGTCCTCTCATGAAAGACTGGGTTAGAGGATATATGCAAAGCGGTTTGATTGTCACAAATGAGCTTCATAGGCCGTTGTTCACAGAGATGGAGTTCCTTAAGCAATTGTCTCAGCCAGATGAGCTCACAGGTTGCATTTGCCATTGCCCGATATTCTCCCTCCGCACTGGATCTGGCGACCACAGTTTGCTTCTTACTCTTCCAAGATATCAAATTTCCTCCGAAGAGAACACAATACCCTGAGGTGGATCGTCTATCTGAAGGAGAACCTGCCCAGTCAGCATTTGAATAACTAGAGATCTCTGAACTCCCTTTATTTGTGTATAATAAACCTCTTCCTGGCGCCTTTTTAATATATCGGAGAATAATGCAGTTGGGAGTCACAGGGAGAATCAAGAAATTGACTTGCAACACTCACTGCGAAGGAGATATCTGGCCTTGTCACAGTAAGATAATTCAATTTTCCAACTAGTCGGCGGTAGCGACTAGGATCTGGCAGTGGCTCCCCCTGTCCTGGTAATAGCTTAACATTGGGGTCCATAGGTGTATCAATGGGTTTACAGCCTAACATGTCAGTCTCATCTAGGATATCCAGTGCATACTTCCTCTGACAGATAGAAATGCCCCGCCTAGACTGTGCAACTTCGATCCCCAAGAAATATCGAAGTCTACCAAGATCTTTGGTCTGAAATTGATTGAATAAATGCTCTTTCAACTGATCAATCCCGGTCTGATCGCTGCCTGTAATGATAATGTCATCAACATAGACCAGGAGATAAATGCACTGGCCAGAAGAGCTATGCCGGTAGAAGACAGAATGATCAGCTTTGCTTCTGATTAAGCCAAAGGATTCAACAACTGAACTAAAGCGGCTAAACCAGGCCCGAGGAGATTGCTTCAGGCCATATAAAGATTTCCGAAGTTTACATACCATTCCAGAACTCTCCCCCTGAGCAACAAAACCTGATGGTTGCTCCATATAAACTTCCTCCTGCAAGTCACCATGTAGAAAAGCATTCTTAATATCAAGTTGGAGAAATGGCCAGTGATGAATGGCGGCAAGGGCAAGAAACAGGCGAACAGAAGCCATCTTAGCAACAGGAGAAAAAGGTATCCCCATAATCAAGACCAAAGATCTGTGTGTATCCCTTGGCCACTAAGCGAGCTTTAAGGCGATCAACAGTGCCATCAGGACCAACTTTAACTGCGAACACCCATCGACAACCAACAACAGATTTCCCGGGAGGAGCACGAACAAGACCCCAAGTGCCATTGGAGTGAAGTGCCTGCATTTCATCAAGCATCGCCTGGTGCCACCCTGGATGAGATAGTGCTTCACCTGTGGTTTTAGGGATGGAAACAGAAGAGAGACTAGAAACAAAAGTAAAATGTTGTGAAGAAAGTCTGTCATAACTCAAGAAAGAATAAAGGAGATGAGGATTTCGAGTGGATCGAATACCTTTCCGAAGGGCAATGGGAGGAGTCTCTGATGGAGGATCCGGAGGAGAAGAGCTGACGGGAAGGGCGATGAGTCATCAAGAGGCAAAGTCGGAGGAGGTGCAGGCTGACGACGCTGGTATGTGAGGAGAGGACGATCTGCAGGTATGGAGGTAATGGGTTGCTCCTCTAGAATAGGGTCACCTGCAGCTGGTAAAGACAAGTCAAGAAAAGGAACAGGAAGGACCTGATCAACCTGTGACACTTGAGACGGAGTAGAGTGAAAAGGCTGCTGATCAAGGAAAGTGACATCAGCAGAAACGATATAACGCTTGAGATCAGGAGAATAGCAACGATACCCTTTTTGAAGACGTGTATACCCAAGGAAAATACATTTGAAGGCCTTGGATTTCAACTTGTCTTTACCTGGAGTAAGATCATGAACAAAACAAGTACAACCAAAAATATGTAAAGGCAGAGGGTAAGAAGGTAAGAAGTACAACCAAAAATATGTAAAGGCAGAGGGTAAGAAGGTGCTCCGGAAAACAAAATATTGTGGGAAACATCATTATTTAGCACAGAAGAGGGCATGCGGTTGATAAGGAAACATGAGGTGATAATAGCATCTGCCCAAAAACGGAGTGGGACGTTCATATGAATGAGAAGGGTACGTGCAGTTTCAACTAGATGTCTATTTTTACGTTCAGCGACTCCATTTTGTTGTGGAGTGTGGGGACAGGTAGTTTTGTTGAGATATATAGTCCCACATTGGTTGTATGAGCCAACTAATGTGGAGTTTATAAGGCCTTGGGCACTCCCACCCTTAGAGCTAGCTTTTAGGGTGGTGTATCCCAAGGTTCTTTTACATGGTATCAGAGCCTCGCAGCCCCCCACTTTCTCTTGTGGAGTTTCTTAGCACAGGTAGGCTGGGCCTGTTGCATCATCCACTCTTCATGCCCAATGGGCTCTTGTGTGAGGGGGCGTGTTGATATATATAGTCCCACATTGGTTGTATGAGCCAACTAATGTGGAGTTTATAAGGCCTTGGGCACTCCCACCTTTTGAGCTAGCTTTTGGGGTGGTGTATCCCAAGGTTCTTTACATGGTATCAGAGCCTCGACGCCCCCACTTTCTCTTGTGGCGTTTCTTAGCACAGGTAGGTTGGGCCTGTTGCATTGTCCACTCTTCAAGCCCAATGGGCTCTCGTGTGAGGGGGCGTGTTGAGATATATAGTCCCAAATTGGTTGTATGTGCAACTAATGTGGAGTTTATAAGGTCTTGGGCACTCCTACCCTTTGAGCTAGCTTTTGGGGTGGTGTATCCCAAGGTTCTTTACACCAAAAAAAAAATATCAAACATATATAAAACCAAAACACACCAATACATAAGTCATCACAAATTTGTATGTTGTCACCTTACTCTTCTATAGAAAAAGAACATGATGATATTTTAAATTCTTTTAAAAATTTAATTTAATCATGAAAATTTAATAAAAATTAATGTGGTGGTATAGTTATTTTCAGAAGACTAATTTACGATTCAAAATTAGAAAAATTTCATAATCACTTTTTTAGCCAAAAATTAAATGGATGGGCTTGGATAAGTTGTAACCGGTTATAGGCCTAGTGCGATAAAAAAAAAAAGAATAAGTGTTGCCTCTTGCAATTTCTGGCCACACCACACGTGAAGAAGTAAACATTTTTTCAATTTGAATACCATCACTCACCTCACGCTGGCACAGGTGTTTCAGATTTTCGAACTCTTCGCCACCATTCCTCCCAATGCCCAATCCCTCATGTCAGTCTCACCCACACTTCTTTATTCTCAGATTTACGAACTCTTTGTTTTTGTGATTCGATTTTTCTTCTCTTCGTAGGTTGGAGCTACAACGCGATAAAAACATTTTTTTTCAGTACTGAGTCAACTCATAAACTCAACGAGTTTACCAAGTCAACTCGGCGTTTGAACCGTTTCTACACAAATTCCATTCCTACCATCGTTCCAACATGTTTTTGGACCACCAAAAACATAGAAACGGACGTTTCTACATTTGGAAACGACGTTTTAACAACACTAGTGTCACTGCCATGCTCAGACTCACTACCATTCCAGTTCACGTCCACCTTCTTGGTTGCATGCTGCAACACATTTCCCCAAAGAATTGTTCGTTCATCTCCTCATCCTCGAGAACAACCCCCACTTTCTATCCACTTACTCAGCATGTGCTTGATCTCTCCCATCCTTTTAATATTTCCCGTGTTCTCAAAAGATCACACCGCTCTTTCCTCCTCAGAAATGAGTTCCAGCATCTTCATCAAACAGTTCAGCATATGCTTAAGCTTAGAAACGCTGGAATCCCACAAATGAGGCTGGAATCCATCTTCGTCGATCACCTTATTCAAGAACACTACTGAATTCTCCATTTCTTCCTACTGGTCAGACCAATAGTCACAAACCCAGAGATGGTTTCTAGGTTTTCAGAGAGATGAGAAACACAGAAAAAAGAGATCAAGAAAAAAAGAATTGAATTACAAGCAAAGAACAAAGCACAAAATTATATTCCAAGTGTTACCCTGACAACTGAGCCACTATTCTGTTTTTCCAAACTAACAAATCTGAACATTTAACTAATTCCCTCTGTTCTCTTCTACTCCTATTTAACTACCTGCATAGAACTGCTCTTTCCCGCTCAAACCCAACATGCTTAACTACCCTAACTATCTAACCATTCCTTCCTTTTGTCCCTTCTAGTGTACATTTTCAGGCCCGCTCCCCATCATGCTGATATCTAACTTTAGTGAAAAAAAAAATTAATAATAATCATGATGATGCTGTAGATATAAAATCATCCATATGCACTTTCATCAAACAAACTTAGTTTATTACACAGTTTAAATAATAGAATAAATTTACCTGAAAAATGTAGAATCAGCTTCTGTTGCAACAGCCTTGGCCAAATATGATTTAC
This sequence comes from Gastrolobium bilobum, assembly GCF_033153095.1. Lineage (NCBI taxonomy): Eukaryota > Viridiplantae > Streptophyta > Magnoliopsida > Fabales > Fabaceae > Gastrolobium > Gastrolobium bilobum. Next base: position 42,799 of record NW_026898450.1, read on the forward strand.
CGGTTCCAGGTGGTCCGTACAACAAAAAAGCTCTCCAAGGTCGTCTTTTACCTGAAACAGACAGTGCCAAACATATTAAACAATAAACAAACCACAAGAGAAAACAGAAGATTAAACAAACTATATCATATCCAGCTCCTACAACATAGACACATGCAACATCCAACTAAGCTTATTTAGAGCACAAAAGAATGTCCCAATCAAATAGCACTCGTTAAATTCTTCCTTATTCTCCTTGCATGCATTTAGAGCACGTTAGAATTATGCTAATGTAGTAGTAACAACATACAAAATTCAATTCGTTGTAATTCTTCTACCACCTCTACCTACAAGATTCAATTCTGATCTTAAGAGAGAGGCCACATCAATAAAACTCCAATTCTTTCTCAAATCTCTTCCAATCTTGAACACTATTTTCTATCAGTTATCAAAAGCATCATCCACAGCAGCTATGACATTATCAAATTAGCAACTATCCAATTCCAAACCCAATTCAGCAACAAAAGAAAAACTCACCAGTGAAGAACTGAGGGAACTTCACAGGCAAAATAACCGCCTCCTGCAACGCCTGCTTCGCGCTTTCCAACCCAGCGACGTCGTTCCACTTCACATTCGGTTTCTCCCTTATGATCGCCGAGTTCAGCCCAGCACGAAGCTTCGCCTGCTCAGGATCCTCTCCGTCTCCACCATCACCATCCTTGGGCTTCGTCTTGGGCCGCGTGGCGACCGCAGCATCCCCGTTGGATGCCGGGCCAGGCCCACCGTCATCAAGTACGGCCCGGATCTCCTCGGCCCGACGCAGATACTCGGTGAATTTCTGGGTTATAGCTTCCTTGATCTTAGGGTTCTTCTCGTACTTGAGATGCGTTTTGAAATACTCCAAAGCGTTCATGTACAAAGGGAACGCCTTCGCGTAGTTTCCGGCATTATCTTCTTGTACAGCTTGCTTCACGTACTCTATCGCTTGCTCTTTGAAATTGCTATACATGTTCTTCTTCTTCTGGCTATCAACAATAGCATAGACGAATCGAGAGGGATATTTAGAATTGCGACCTCAACGTAAACCCTACAGCTGCGACAAGATTATATATAAGGTGAACAGATAGGGGAATTTTGGGATCGAATTTTATTTGGGATTTTGGAAACCCTAAAGATTTTTTTATTTTTTTTTTTTTTTTGGGGTGGGTGGGTAAGGATCTGAACGGGAAAAGGAGGAAGAAGGAGAAACGTTGATGGTTTGTGTGTGTGGAAAGCGAAAGCGTTTGGGGCTGGGAATAAGTTGGGAGATGGCGAGTCAGAGAAGAGAATGTTCTTCTGCGGAATGTGACCAGAGTCGAACTTTCCTTCAGGTAATGCGTAACGCGTTGCGTTTCGAATTTTTCTTTTCTTTTCTTTTTTCTTTTAAGAGTAATTTGTAAGGATTCAGTGTTTTGTCATTTTAAATGATATAAGTTATGTCATTTTAGGAGGGAGATAGACACAGAAAAATAAAAATCATGGGAGGGAGAAAGTGAGAGATTTTTTTTAATTTAAAATTTAAATAAAAAAAATTGTGTCTGTCTTTCTTAAAAGGACAGAGTGTTATGTCATTTAAAATGACAAACATTTTTTCCAATTTGTAAACGAGGAACATGAATTTGTATTCAGAAAAACATTCAACTATGACTAGGGTGTAAATGGGCTAGGCTAGGCTTTGACTTAAATAGGCCAAGTCTGTGTACAAAAACATTGGGTATGGCATGGCCTATTAGCCTGTGTAGGCTTCATATTACAAGTCTGGCCTGATCTATATTCAAAAAATAAAAGCCTTGACCTAAGGTTGTTAGCCTGTTTAAGCTTATTAAACATTCAACAATTAAATGAATAACTAAAATAATATTATTTTATTCAAAATTATTAAATAATAATTTTATTTATTATATTTTAAATAAATAATATGATATAGGCCGGCTGTAGGCTTCTAGGCCCGACATGTACAAAAAAAAGCCTATGGCCTGTTTTCTATATAGGTTTTTTTAAAAACCTAGGCCTATTCTATTTTACTACTTATAATAGGCCAAGCCTGGCCTAATATAGTCTAGGTCATAGGCCCCTGTAGCCGGCCTAGCCCATTTACACCCCTAACTATGACAACAACCAAAAAGAAAAAAAAAATATTTTCTATTAATAAAAAATTAGAAAAATGAATAAATGTATTTGGAGTGAAAAAAACAAGTATGTTTGCTGATAAGTGAATAATAAATTAATAACATCACAGTTATATTTTATAATAAAAAAAATTATATTGCTTACCAAAAAATTATTATATTTACAACTTATTTTTGTTTATAACATTTTACAACCATATCTTAATCGTCAATCAACGGTTATCATTTATTGTGAATTAATAATTAACTAAAGAGTTTAATTTGTGAAAATAATAACCGTTGATTGACGGAGATCAACGGTTAAGATATGATTGTAAGAGGTTGTAAACGAAAATAGGTTGTAAGTATAACTTTCCTCATAAAAAAAACATCTTTTTAAATTTTTTTTTTTTACATTGTTTTAAAAAAATTATTCCTTAACAAAATGTAGGAAATGAATTTAGGAATGAGATATTATATCTATCTTTTTTCATATACATTTTACTTACTTTTCTCTACTAATGTTAGATTACAAACTTAACCAATCTTCTCCCTTTCTAAATAAGTATGTAAGAGGTAGGCTTGAAACAAGGTAAGCATTTTTATATCCCATAGATTTATAAATAATAACAAAAATATAACAAAGAGATATAACAAATAACAAATACTTGAGACTATAGAAGGAGGATTAAGGAGAGAATGAAAACTTTACATCAAGATAGTTGAAACCGAGAAATTACTTAAGATTGAAGGGATAAGATATTGTGACAACCAAATAATGTTACTACCACATCTTAACCGTTGATTTTCGCCAATCAACGGTTATTATTTTTCAAATCAAACTCATTAATTAATTATTAATTCGCAATAAATGATAATCGTTGATTGGCGGAAATCAACGGTTAAGATGTGGTAGTAACATTGGTAGTAACATTATTTGGTTGTCACAATATCTTATCCCAAGATTGAAAGGGGGTGATTGTGAAATTAATGCACTTAAAATGAAGAATTCATTTATACAAGAGTCTTGATGATAACAAACAAGCTTAGAAGCGACGTCAAAGAAAATACAACTTGCAACAATCAAAAGTCCAAGGAAACAATTCAACAAGACAACAAGAGCAAATCATTCAACACACATGATCAAGATCAAAGATCAAGATTGCAATATATCCTTGATAGATTATATCTAAATGTAAATGTAATTGATTAATGATGCATAAATGAGCTCAAAGAATATTTAACTCTATTTATGCATTATCCATGACATCAATCATTTGAAACCTTTAATATTTATGAAAAAGACCCTTGACATATTTCGTAACCTCAAAACATTTTTTAACAAGTCAAGGAATTACATTAACAACCCAAAGAAGGAATGCTTTACAACTCGAAAAACTACACCATTGATGTTCTGTCAAGAAAGTATTCGAATACTTGTGCTGTGAACAAAGTATTCGAATACCTTAAGAAAAGTATTCGAATACCAGATGAAGTATTCGAATACCTTACGAAAAGTATTCGAATACTTATTGGGCATTAAGCAGTCTAACAGCTATAAACGGCTAGTTTCGTGCCAACAACTATATAAACTCATTTATTACGAATCAGCAAGCTAAGTTTTACTGTTCCATTGGTTTGGCAATCATTATTAGTCATTCTCATTGAATCAAACTCATTTATTGCTTGTTCTTACTCATATTGATCATAAAACTCCTTTGATCATTCTTGTGTCATTGATCAATACCCATAAGCTTCAACTTGTATAATCTGTACTTCAAGAGTACAAATTCATTTCTAAACACTCTCATTCTGTTTATTTAAGTTGAGGGTAGTGAGACCCTAATGAAAAGGTTGTTCATAGCCTAAGAAAGTGAATGGAAGTGTAAGGGTTTCAAGAACCAAAATTCTTGAAGGTTGTAGCGGTTTGTCAAGCACCCTTGAAGCTTGATAATTAGTGGAAAGTTGAACGAGCGGCTTCAATCTGGATGTAGGTCACGATGGTGGTGACCAAACCAGAATATATCGTGTTTGCGAGCTCTCTAACTATTTATCTCTTTACATTAGCATTATTTGAATACTTAAGCTTATTTAAATTTACATTTTGCATACTACTTGCTTGTATTAATTTTTATTCTTTAAGCTTTGCTTGTGTAAAAATCATATTAACTCAAGAAAATCTTTTCAAGAAAGAAAGTGAGGCATTTTGCGAAAATATTTTTAAAACTCAATTCACCCCCTCTTGAGTTTGAGGCCACTTGTCAAACAGGTGACAAGATTGAAAATCGCGGAATCGACGGTTTGTAAAGATTTTATATTTCTAATTTCAATAAAAAAATATTTATGCATATAAAGTGTTTGTAACTCACAACTTAATTCTTCAAAGACAATTTAAATATCATATTCATGAAAATTTACCATCTCAAAGGCGCTTTAATCACGTTCACAATCGAAGGAACAACATGTCAAGCTCAAAATACAAACGACAAATTTTTGGAGCTTTGAAAGTTCATACTCGTACAACTCCCACCAATCTGAAGAAGTTATTTTTTTTATTACAATCTTGGCTATTGGATTACCAGAAAAATTTCCTTCGATGCTTGAAATCTTCAAGTTGAGCATCAATCTTAGATATTTCTTCTATATCCCCCATTGTAACACTCCGTTCTAGAATCGGTTTGTTAGCATTGCATATGATATTAAGCTTAGTTACAATAATTGTAATTGAATTAAAATTATGGATAAATTTTTCATTTACTTTTAATAATATTGGTTCCATACATAACTAATTCAAAACGTAATTGCAACTCATACATAGAACGAAAAACATAATACATACGCTTAACATTAACGTCTACAACCAAGCAGCCCCATAAGCATATAAGCTTTAAAACTTACTATGAACTACGTTTCTCTTAAACATTTCCTATCTAGGTGACATAAGCTTTTACCAAGTTATAAATGTGGTTACTCACTCTACATATGTTTAACACTTTAAACTTTACAAACCATCAGTGATGGTAATCAACTACTCGAATATAACAATCATATTCCATATTGGTTAGAAATAAAATGGACAACACTTGGCCGTAATTGGAGGGTTTGGGATATTTTTCCAATCTCATGAAACACCTAGTGAACAACATATATAATTTCATACATATTCCAATCTATCTACTAGACTACTAATAATATCCATCAATGGATCTTATATATGATGCTTCTAAACATAACTTTTACATCAAAATCATTATTTACATGGTTTCAACCTAAAACATCATGAACTAGTACATTTAATACATAAAGTCCTTTACATCAATTCTTATCAAAAGGTAAATCACGGCTTCTAAGAAATGAAGTATAGCATAATACAATGCCAACATAGTACAATAATCCATCTAAATTCAAGTCCTCCCATTATGACATAATTACATACACAACCAAAATATGCAAGGTATGGCTCCAAAATATAATACTAGCATGCTAATATGTCAAAGCGTACAAATAAAACATAAATGCCACAACCCCAACTCGGGCCTCCTTCCATGGGAAATATCATTTGTGCTACTTAGGGTGCTTGAAAAAAATCCTCACATGGGGTGAGATATAATCTCGGTAAACTCAGGGTTCTTAGAGATTCCTCCAACAATGAGCTCACTTCCATGCTATGCAAGCATCAAAACGACATTATGCACACAAGCTCACAATAACTAGCATATAATCATGCAAGGTGTATCAACACCAACCAAACCATTCCTCTAGACCATCAGTCATCCCTGGAATGTTGCTACCAATCATAATCGAGTCATCCCTGTGGTCCATCAGTCATCCTCGGAATGCTCATATCATTCAATTCTACTGGCCATAGAATCTATCCGATCATGTAACCATACATGACATAATCATAATTTCAAACTCAAGCAATCACACCCAATCTCAACACCACTACACTACCATGTTATACAAGTCATTACTCCATACGGAGTATGGCGGAACATCAAGGGGAAAATCCCCAAGGTCTAAGTATTTACCTGTCACAGACATCCGTAAATAGCTTTTATCTATTGTAAGCCTCAACCACAACCAATCCATACAAAGTGACCTATAGCAAACGGTGGAAATATGATCAACATATCATACAACACACAAATCACTAAGTTACTGACTAGAATCTACTTTTGCATTTTAAGCTCATGACTTACCCCTTTAATATGGAATTCAAGAAGCTTGATCTTGAATAATCGTTGAATCTAATGGTTGTTCTTCAACCTCTAAGGTACTAGGATCAACTCTACATCATGAAACAACATACATTCACCATCAAACATCATTTCAAGCCTTAAGTATCATAAGACTTAACATTTTTTCATGACTAAAACATAAAAGTGGTCATAGTGATGTTTTCTCTTATTGTCCTCTCACAAAAAACACTTCTAAGCATGTTTAACTAAGGAAACAATACCCAAATCGTCCTTTAACACATTCAACCATCGAAATTTTGAATTTTACTATTCATACAACCTAGAAATTTCAATAATCCATGAAAACTTGAGTTGAGTGGATATTTCTTACCATGAATCACTCTAGGAAGTTAGGAGAAGCAAACCCCAAGCTCAAATGCACTCAAACTCGCCCAAAATTACCAAAATCTTTCACAAACTCAAAACTTTGAGGAAGAATATCTCACTCCACAAGCTTCCTTACACGAAAATGAGGTGTGGGCTTTGAAAAGGACGAGATTCTAAGTGATTTTGACTTTGGAACCAAGTGATTTGGTTATGTCTAGCTCAAGTTAGTAATTTCAAGCTCTCTTTCTCTATTTTCATGGCTTCTTTGGGTGTGTGAGGGAGGAAGACCGAGGAGGGTTTTCTTTTTGTGTGAAAAATGACTAAGTTTAGTCATTTAAGTGACTTTAGCTTTGGTTAATTGAACCCACTTGGTCACTTACTCTTTTAACTTCATTTTTTCACTTATTATAGCCAAATAACTTAGTATTCTAAACATGTGTTTTTATCTCATATACCTTATAAATTAGTCACTCACTAATTTATTTACCAGTTTCGAGTAATTTTTTTAATTTGCATTTTTGTCACGAAACTCCATGTAATTGCATTTTTATTTGAAAAGTGACTTTATCTGTAAAAAATTAGATTTATGTATATAATTTATATCTGATAATTAGATTTTTAATCTAGTTATTTATCTGATAAATCATGGAGAATTTCAATTTACCTATTTTACTGATGTGGGTTATTATACCCACCATTCTTTCAAGGCATTTATATAATCCACGTTTAACAATTTGGGAATGGAATATTATATCTATCTTTTTCATATCCATCTTACTTATTTTTCTTCATCACTGTTAAATTATAATCTTAACCAACCTTCACCCTTTTCTAAAGAAGTATATAAGAGGTAGGCTTGAAACAAGGTATGCATAATAATATCGTATGAATTTACAAATAATAACACAAATATAAGAAATAACAAAGAGATATAACAAATATTTGAGAGTATGGAAGAAGGATTAAGGACAGAATGAAAATAGTTGAAACTGAGATGTTACTTAAGATTGAAAGGGGGTGACCAGATCGAAAATCGCGAAATCGAAGATTCATAAAGATTTTAGAATTTCTAATTTCAATAAAAAATATTTATCAATACAAAATGTTCGTAACTCATAACTTAAATCTCAGGGTTTACGGTTTAGGATTTAGACAATTTAAATATCATATTCATGAAAATTCACCATCTCAAAAGCATTTTAATTACGTTCACAATCGGAGGAACTGTATGTCAAGCTCAAAATACAAACAACAAATTTTTGGAGCTTTGAGTGTTCATCCTATACAACTCCCACCAATCTGATGAAGTTATTTTTTTTCAATTGCAATCTTGTCTATTGGATTACCAAAAATGTTCCTTTGATATTTGAAATTTTCAAGTTGAGTATCAATCTTAGATATTTCTTCTATATCTCCTATTATCCTTTCAAGACATTTATATAATCCACGTTTAACTTCAAAATCAGCTCTAAATAAAGAAATATAAAGTAATTGCAGGTTAAGGTAATAGCCTGCAATATGCAAAGGTCTATGAAGATGTGTGTCCTATCTCTCATCAATGACCTCCCACGTAGGCAAATAACTAAAGAATAAAAAAAATTGAATCAGTTTTGAAAACAAAGACTACAAAATTTAAAATTTAAATTAGATTTGATAATTTACACTCTTAGATGTAGTTGAAGGCATAAGCAATTTTCTGTTTGGCCTAATCAATTCACATAAATGAAACTCATGGGTGGCTTCTCATATGAATCAACCATACGAAGCTTCTTGACCAAAGGATAAGTGCACTTTGTCTAAAATCACATCTATAATAAACTTTTCATCCTTTGTCTTTGCAAACCGGCTAGACTTCCATTTCATTGAAGATGAATATTTATATCAATGCTCCTTTGTTATCATGGAGGCACCCCTTAGTTAGGTGAGATATGGCAAAATGAGTAATGATCGGTCTCACCAAATTTTTTTCTTTGGTAAAGTGGTGCAATAGAGTAATCAGAGAAGTTCTTGAATAACTATAGGCTGTGATTTTTTTCCCATGGAATTGTGTGATGGTGAACCAGTATCTTCTTCTTCAAACCGTCTAACATTAAATAAACGCAATGAGATGCATAATGTGTTGACCACAATCTCCTTTTCTCCATCAACATCTCTCTTGCAACTTTGTATTTTGTTGCATTGTCCATCACCGCTTAATAACATTTTCTTCACCAACCTTCTCAACAATATCATCAATCATCATAAAAACTTTTTCAATAGCTTTTGATATGTCAAATGCATAAATAGACTTACGAAAAATAATTCCCTTAAGGATGTACATTAATAAGTTAATTATAGTCCTCATTCTTTTGTGGATCCACTCATCTATTGTTAGTGTGGATCCAAATTTCTTCTAATAAATTTTATGTTCTTCACTATTCTGCATTGTCAAATCATATTGTTGCTTCAAATCAATATTCTTCAATTTATTCTAATAAATTTTATGTTTTTTCAACTCTGATGTCATGGTAGGATGGTGGCTTAAATCTTGGACTATGTTTTGAAATTAATTCCAACATCTTATGAACTTCATCACTTCTTGCAATATTGAATGGAATGACATTATTATAGAAGAAATATGCAATTTCTTGATATGGTTTCTCTCTTCAATTCTTATTAAAGATGTTATTTATTGTAGCTTGAGTGCTCACTCCTCTTTTTTTTTTTGAAAATTTTATTAATTTGATCATCATTTTCATTCAATTTTTTTTCCACTAAGCTCATCATCATCATCATCATCATCATCATCATCATCATCATCATCTTGTGTGATTAATTTATTCAACCATCTCTCTTGTAACGAGGATACAATTCCAAACATTTGTTTTTTTAATTAATTAGGAACGAAATTACAAGCCCTTAAATCCTTTCATGTTCCCACCAAATGGTGCTTGAATCGGCAAACATCTCATGTTATCGTCTTCTTATGATAATTGTATTGAATTCTTCCACCACTTGCATCAACTTGAATATCATGCTTCCATCCCACACGAGTCATACTTCCAACAACATTTTTGTTCATTTTAATTCCTCTACTAGAGGCAACAACAACAACATCATCACTAACACTAGCACTAAAAGCCATTTTTTTAGCTTAAATCAGATTTTGCCAATTGCCAAACCACCACCATTTTAAATATTAATTTAAATTAGAGAATGAAAATCAAAATACCTTATTAATGTAATTTAAATTCAATTCATGTCATCCGTAATTCAGATTCTATAGAAAAGAGAACATATACATATACCTGGAAAAGAATATAGGCTATGGGAAGAAGAGAAAACAGAGGTTACACGAAAAAGAAATAAAGGCTACATAAAAAAAAAAAAACAAATGCTACATGAAAAAAGAAAAAGAAAACAAGCGCCGAAAAATTGAAGAAGATTCCTATTCACTGGAAGAAGACAATAAAAAAATTGAAGAGAAAAAAAAAGAGAATAGAAAACTTGAAGTACAGTCCCAATCACCGGAAGAAAACAATAAAACTTAGGATATGTTAAATATAAATTTACTAACCATTTCAAAGCCACCATCAAAGCTTTCTAGTTACCACCAATCAAGATTGTACAATTTAGAACTATGGCTACATTCAACAACTTCTGTCTAATGGTGTTATTTATTATTAGTTCTGTTTTGATGGTCAAAACAAGACTTTCATACGATGTTCCCCAACCGATGGAAACTAATTATGCACTAAGCCCATTGTCATCATATGAAGAGTATTTAAACAACTGTGGGAAGAAGTTATCCCTAAGATGTGGTGATGAAGTGTTCTTATATATATTTTTTGGTAATCGAATAGTTACGAACCATTGTTGTGTTGAACTTACAGATGGTGTAGGAAAACGTTGTCACGATGGTAGGACAAAATACATTCTAAGATTGCCAAAGTTAGAGAAAAACAAACCAATATTTTGTAGAGGAGTGAGACAATATATAATGAAAGTTTTTACACTACATAGGGTTGCCACATGGGGTTGCTTCAGGGTTGTTGGAATTAAAAATTTGTACAATTTACAAGTTGTCTTTTCTAATAATGGATAAAATAATTTTTGTATTTATAATTTTTTGACATATTTTCTTGAAATTAATTATACACGTTTCAAGTTCAAAAAGCTCTTGTGTAAAGAGATGTGTTAGATAATATTATAAACCATTAACAAGGTCCTTATCCAACAACTTAAGTTCTTGGGTTGAATTGATTATTTATATGGTATCATAGTTGAAGTGACCAAGTGATCAATGAGTTCAATCATTATTGCCCCATTTTATGATGGACCATCGAACAATAGCTACATTCGACAACTTTTTTCTGTTATTTATTATTAGTATTTGAGAGACTAATGACACAAACTTCTGCACTCTACATCATAAAGAAAATTAATCTCATCAAAATAATTGAAACAATCTTGACAAACTAAAAATAAATGCCTAACATGAAATAAATCCAATAAAGGGTGTGAACTACAGGCTGAGGCCCATAAAAGATGGCCTGAAATAGCTTAAGAAATCCTTGGTAAATTTTGCTATAAGTTAATTCGATTTTTAATAAATAAATTATTTACTCTTACCGACTAATTGATATATCCATGGCCCATACAACTTGGTTTCTGGACTTGTTAAGAGTCATAACAAATGAAACAATAATAGAAACCTATCTTGTTGGAAACTTAATGGGAATTGTGACATTAATTGGAATCATGGTAATTCATATAATAAAAACAACTTCACTGACTTTATTTCCAAGAAAAACCATACATTCAATAACATGATTTCCCAATTTTCTTCCTAGAAACTTAATTCCATTACTCAGGCCATTTGACCTATAAATATTGCTCCTTAACATTACTCGAACTCCTAATTTTAATATAAGTTTATGGAATGGCAATCCAAAGCAGTTAATGTCATTCAAAATATAACTAGAAAATATATCTTATTCACTTTCCAAATTACCTTCTATACACATTGAATCATAACTCAAGTATACTTTTTCATCTCCAAGAATCATAAACATTAAGTTCTTATTAACCAGAGCAACAATTTATAAATTAGGAGTCATACTTGTTCTCTCCTTGAACTAGTCTTAATCAAGTTCTACAAAATATTTGTAGGGGGAGGTTATAGTTATTACCCCTTTTTCTCACTACTTGTTACTACTAAATCGTAATCGTTGATTTCCGTCAATCTAACGGTTATAATTTATTTATTTTAAATAAATTATAACCGTTAGATTGACGGAAATCAACGATTACGATTTAGTAGTAACAAGTAGTGAGAAAAAGGGGTAATAACTATAACCTCTCTCATATTTGTATAAGCAAATTTAATTAACTCATCTTAAGTAGAATCATAATTTGTAATGAGTATATCTTATGGAATTTCAATTTTAGATTCTCCTTCAGTTGATTTCATGACAATTTATTAAATTGTCTCAATTGAATATGATTTAAATCACTTCGTACCTGCTTTAAATCTCATGTTTGTAGTAAGCCTAAGAACTTGGGAAATAACTAAGAGAGTGTTTGGTAGAGGAGAATATTTTTTATTCTTGGGAATCACAATTCTTAGGAATATGCTAAGAAAGTAAATTTTTCAGGAATGTTACCAAAAAGTTATTTGGTGGGACAAAATATTCTCAAGAATGTTGGCTCAAGTTTCCTGATTCTATGTTTGGTTAATTATTAATCATTTCTAGGAATGTGGTCATGCTAATTCTTATATTATGGAAGGTCTTCACAAATACAACACAAGATTATCTTGTTTTTTTCGGAAGTGTTCCCAAACAGAGAGTCAGGGACAAAGACATGCACCTTCTATGATTTAACATTCATTAGCAACACTGAAGAGAAACTTCATGTCTACAGAGAAAGAGACCTCACCGGAGCGAAGCGAATGTGAAAGGGAACAACGTGAACCAAATATCGTGGCTGTCAATTCAACGTCGAAACCAGACGATCGTGGCGTAGTGGTCATTGGAGCAAAGTAGAGAAAACCCAGTAAAGGCGTCGTGAAAGGGAAGAAAGGAACCCACGATTTTGTGAAACAGAGTATCACGTCTAAGACTTTAACAAGAGAGGGTATTTTAGTCATGAAAATATTAAACAGGGTTATTTATGTCCTATAAAGTATGTAAAATTTTCCCACCATGTGAGAATTCAAGAATACCACCCCACTTGGTAGTATTATTTCATGAGATTCTTATCCACGATTTTAATTTTCGAGAATCTTATTTTCCCATAAAATTTTAAAAATCCTTGTACCAAATGTAGGTAATTAGAATTCCCAATATAAGTTTGCTTAAAATACAAAATTTATTCCTCTAGCAAGCGGCTCTAAAGGTCTATTGAGGATAGGAGCTCAACTAACTTTTCCAATGGAGCAAACTCAGGTCAACTCTGAGTAAAAGGAAATGTGTGTTAAGGGCTTCGTTTCTAGCAAATGAAAAAAGTGGAAATGCATAATCTCGATAGCAATGGAGGAGAAGAATAAAAGTCTATCCCTATATATAAGAGAGGATATTTATAGGAGAGTGGATGATTCAAAATCTACTCGAATGTGAAAGCCAACACATCCCTTATGGTGAGAGACTGAGAGTATATAACGTGTGGAAATATGCAAAGAGTATTTCTAATGCTAGGAGAACCAAAATCCTTACAGTAGGGATAGAGTTATAGATAACGTTGAGCCGAAACACATTCAATAAATTTTTTTTTACCTAAGACTGAAATCTTGTATTGACACGTTTGATTCATCTAGATTTTACACACACACACACATTCTCCCTCATATGCATTCGTTTACTCATACCATCACCAAAACATAAGTTTCCTTTATTTATCGAAATAAATAACTATCTTGGTAAAATATTTTAACCTTTGATAGCAAGTTTGAAAAGAAAGTATTTTCGTTAATTTATTTCAAAGGCTTTTTTTTTTCTTTTATATAATTTTTTTTAACGCCTATCAGGAAGCTGAAAAAAAAATATCTCAAAATAAAATAATCCAAACTAGCTATATACATTAAATTTGTTTATTGAGAAAACAATTAGCCTAAAAATATAAATATTGTATATTTAAGAAATAATAATATAATACATTTTCTATTTAAGTATTATATAACCCTTAAATAATTTCTAATCTTGATCTATGTGAAATTAAATAGTTAAAACTAACTCCTCCTATCTATTAAAACAAGGTAATGTTCTCTCTTTATCCATTTCCAAGTAAAAAAAGAAAAAAAATTCATCCAATCCAACCATGGATTTAAAATGATATGGCAAGAACTTGTGATCTTTTGCAGGATAGTTCTGGATCTAAGCCCAACAGCAGTTATTGGATTTGGAAGAAAACAATGACGGTCTGATGACAAAGTTCGAAACCATGTAATAAATTTTCAATCTTATTTATTAACTACAAAATTTAATAATTTCCAAATCTCATCAGCAAGATGAAGCGGCCATACTCTAAGCTGCTCTCACTAGTCGTTCAAGCATGCATTTACTAGATCTTCTTGCGAGTATAGAATCATTCTTTGACCTGTAGCAAACATTCTCATCACTCATATTTAATAACGAAGAAAATCTATCCAGTATCTTTACTTTCACTATGTGAGTATACCTAGAATAAACAAGTCGACAGTGAACAAGTAGTTCAGCAAAATGAGTACATAAAAAATCGATGAAAAAACTGCTATGAATACAATCCCCCTCTAATGACTTGCTATACTCGATTTCATCAACCTGGCTAATAGCTTGGCCTCACAGCAATGTCCCAAACAAAGTGACTCCAACTCTACTCCCTGGTAGAAAACAAAACAAAAAAATAAGAGGGAAGTTTTCGGCAAGCCAAATTATACTTTCACATACAGATTAGAAACAATTATATGTTTCAAACATAGATTATACTGTGCACATCCTAATCATGTCAACTTTTTTCCATTTTCTTCCCCAGTAACAAAGAAAGTTAAGTTTCACAGAACACTTTGCACAACTCTTATTATTTGTGCTGGGAAAGATATAAGGTGTGTGGCTAACCCATTGATTGAGACATTCAGGAAAAAATGCAACTTCTATGCCAAGCATGGGAAGTTTATGACAGCAAGGAAAAGATTACAAACATCAGTTTAATGCTCAGGCACCAGAAGAGCTCAGATACAAACTCTGTTGTCAACATAAGATTATAGAACAACACCACTTCACATAATACCCATGCATTCAAGGAAGGTCAGCACATCATAATCCGAAGTAAGTTTGAGGCATGATAGCTCTTTTATGCATAAATTCATTCAAAGAACACTCAATCACACAATAGTTATTTAATGCAACAACTATTGGTTTGAAAATTGCACACCGGTATCAGGAAGTAAAACCAGAAGACAACAAAAGCAATCATGAATAACTAACTGACATGCACCAACTTAAGCAACAAGTGTTGAAAACATAGATACTTGACTTGGATATAAAACAATTCACATGATTTCATTACTTAAATAATAATAATTAATTATTCAATAATAGGGGAGGAGAGAGAGAGAGAATCATAGATTTTTTCGAACTCTTAGGGGAAGCAAAAAAGTTTTTAGAACAAAACAGAGGGTGCCTGGGAGAGAGTTTAAATAAATGTTTTTGGTAAGAAAAGTACAGCCCTATTCTTATGTATTGTTCAAATTGAAGCATGAGCCCATACAAATTCATTACAATGAAATTCATCCAAAAAGTGAACACATGATAACAAATGTAAGAAGACCAAACAATTATGTCTGCTTTTGATGACTCTAAATCTCTAATTGACATGAATCAGCATAGGCAATACTCAAGGCAAATAACCTAATTTCCTTACCTAAATAAACCCGTAAACATTATTTATTTAATAACATGATACTGGTTCATGCACTAACACTTCCACAAATGGAAAAAGCAGCACATACATATGAAATCTCAATGTCTCATATTCTAGCCAACTGTTTATAGTCCACAATCCAAGGTTGCTGCTCTGGGCAGCAAACAAAAATATTGCCTTTCAGTTAAAACAACATCCATACTGATGTGTGGCTACAAGTAGAATTCCAAATATATACACTTCTTTAATCTCCATAGGATAGCTCCAAAAATATAAATTTCTGATTCCTGGGATGTCATTGCTGCCTGAAATCTTAGGGGATTCATGAGACTCAATATGGATTATTATAGACTACAGTGTACACCCCATTTTTAATTTGTTTATTTTATTAATTGAGTAAACTTTTCATCAAAGAGGGCATGGATCAGTGGTAAAGCTGCTCCTTTGTGATTGAAAGATCGCGGATTCGAATTCGTTAAAAAAGCCGACTGCATATAAGGATTGGGTTTAATGGTTTGGTTCGGTTTTGAGTAAACTTTTCATTAAAATTCTTTTTTAAGATAATGGTCTAATTTTATTCCACATATACCTAATGTCCACACTCCGTACAACTACAAGTGAATAACCTCACACCACAACAATGTCAATACATAACACAAAATAGAAGGCAAACACATTTCAGTGAGGGGACAGAACCAAAGCAATAGAATCAACAAAAGGAAACCCCACATGGACGGACATACCACTTAATAAGCGAGCCAAAAAGAAAATGCTGCATGATGGGAACCTTCTCCAAGACTTCAGCCTTATACATCTTGAGCAACCCACTATTGACCTTGTTCCAATTAGGGACCCCACTGATATCATCCAACATGGGTGAGTGCTCAGCAAACAGACCCTTCTTCACCTTCTTCACAAAATCAATGCAAGCAAGGTAAAGGTACTCACTGGAGAAATTATCCAGTATATCCTGGTTGTGAATCGACTTTGGCTTCATATACTTGTGGTCAATCAACTGCGAAGACCCAAATATGAATGGCAGAAAGTGGTAATCATCAAGCCCCCAAACACCATGTGAACCTGCAGGCTCCAAGCAATACACCAATTGCAACTTCCTCATCAGTTCAAGATACTTCACAAACACTCTGCTCACTACGGCTTGGTAATCCTCCTCTCCGATCACCCCCAACCTCGCCAGGCAGTACAGCCACGCCGCGAAATTGGTCTCGTGCCCAGTGCCGTAATCGATTCGGCTCGAGTTCCCAAAGCTATCGGCGAAATAAGGAACAATTTCAACGGTGGCCGATCGGAGATCCTCCGGGAGGAACCGCAGCATGAGGGATTCAGCGGACTGGACCAACCGTTCGTGCCAAGTTCGGTAGGCGACGTTGCCATAACGCGCGGCTTGCTGAAGTGGGGGAATTTCGTCGATCCATAGGGTTAGGGTTTCGAGAATGGAGACGATGGAGTTGGTTGTTTCGGACTGGTGGCAGGGATCGGAGATTTTGTGGCCGCGGATGGATTCGGAGAGTGCGACGACGAAGCCGAGGAAGTTCTTACCGGAATCGGAGTCGTGTAAGCGGCGAATGTCGTCGGGGGTTTGGATGCGCTTGGTTGGGGTTTGGAATTGGTAGGGCGGGGAAGCCACAGGGACCTTCTGAGCTTGTGGTACAGGAGCGAGGATGATGGCTCGCTGGGAGTTTGGGTCCGGTGGGATCGCCGGAGCTCGGATGGGTCGGTAAGTAGGCGGCGGCGAGATTTCGGAGAACGAGGGTGACGGCGGAGGTGGCGCGAAGGTTGTGGGACCGCCGCACTTGCAGCATGTGCCGGTTGTGGGTGGTGATCGTGTTTCAGGTGAACAGTCTTGGTGGTGATGCTGGGATTCTTCTTCCATGATTGAAATGGTGAATGGTGGTGCTTGCTGAATGCAGAGAAAGTGGAGGAGGAAAACCAGAATGAATGAATGGGTTTTTGGGTCCGGACCAGTTCTTTGACAATTGGGCTTATTTCTTAAAAAATTAGGCCCAGTCCATTTTGTAGAGATTGGGTTTGAGCATTATCTCATAACTGGGTTTCAATTATTGTTCCCTATGTTACAGCGACGTTGATATAGAATACGACACGACACTCTGTAATATGTAATTCTAAAAATTAAAAAAGTAATGCAACCAACTAACCTTTAAGTTGCAAAGAAACATAAGATATTTTAAAATATGTATATTAGGAAAAACGTTTCTGCAGTTAATGCAGATAACTTATCTGCATTTATTCCCAAAACGACGTCGTTTTGGTATTGAAATCTTAAAAAATTAAAAATATAAAGACTATTATAACCCTGAAATAAATTAAAATTACAAAAATACCATAATTTCCGTCCCAAAACGACGTCGTCTTGACTTACTGCAGATAAGTTATCTTCAGTAACGGCAGAAAAAGCGAACTCATTTATATTAAACATATAATCGTAATTCAACATATTTAATAGCTGGAACTAAAAAAATAACGAAACCAACCTTTAAATCCTTTTGAGTCTCTACAACGAGTGTTAGAGTGTCAAAAAATATCGAACATGACACTTCAATTTTTTTGAAATATCAGTGCATGATATATTGTTTCCCATCAAAACTATTCTCACTTTTTTTTAAGAAAAAAACTAAACACAATAATTTTTTAAGAAAAAATAAACAAAATAATTAATATATTATTTTTCTCAGTGAAGACTTATGTATGATTTTTTTTTTGTACCAGACTTATGTATGATTTAGTTTATGGAAAAAATTGTTTCTATCCATATTTTTTGACTTTTTTTTATCATATCTCTCATTCATAATATTTTCTTTTTCTTTTTTCCTTCTAATTTAGTAGAGAAGAGAATGTAAAATATTAACAAAAAAAAATATACCCAAATACGATTAATATATTTAAAATAATAGAAAACTGTGTATCTTAAAATGACAAAGATATATCAATTCTATTATCATATAATGTAGTACAAATAAATTAGAGTGTTTCCTTCCTTTATTGTCATTAATTTTCTTTTGTTTCAGAAAAAGAAAGAAAAATAAACTATAGGCTAATGTATGATGACATTTGACATTGAGGTTTTTAGGTGTGTGGAGTGTAGAGAGGGTGGAATGGGAAAACGAGAGAAGCAGAAACAGAGGCATGAGAGAAGGTCCTTCAACTATTATCTAGAAGATGATGACAGCGCTCCCCACCCTTACCAACCCTCCCCTTCTTCTTCCTCTTCTCCAAGGCATGAAGAAGAGAAGGACCTTGAAGAAAAAGAAGAAGAAGAAGAAGACGCTGATGATGACATCAATGGGGGAGAAGAAGACGAAGCAAAAAATCAAGAAAACACATCACTTAATATGCCTTCCAAGTTCCTCCTTTACCAACAATCTGTGCAGGTTCGTGTTCCTATCTTAAAAAAAAAATGTATTTTTTTTTTCATTTGGACCAGCTTGGTTTGGTTGGTTATTAAAATGAAAGATGGAATGCGCAAGATTTGAACTTTTCAAGTGTGTATTTCTATGTTTCCTACCACGAAATAGATGGGTTGTTGTGAATTTTTTCCCTGATAGAGAAGTGCATAAATTTGGCTTAGTGTATCATGCTTTTTGTTTATGCAGTCTCCCAAAGGAGACATAAGTTATATGCAAAAGTTCTTTCTCATGTACGTGGGTGGAAGGATGCCCCTCCATCTTCAAGAAGATTTCTGTGGCACTGCGTTTCTTAGGTACATCGTGGCATTTGTGATTTTTTTTTTTTTTTTTTTTTTATGTGGATATAAAATCTGGTTTGGTTTAAAAAAATATGATTGCTTTGTATCCTGGATGGCATCCTATTCCTCAGGATGTTTCAGTTCTAAACTTCAAATTGTTGATTCTTTTATGGCTCTAAACGTCAGATTAGTAAATTATCTATATGTAAGTGGGGTTCTATCTGATGTAATCCTTTTCTATTTCTGATATCTCTTGATATTTTTATGTCGGCCCGAGTCTGCTTACCAGGCAGTGATTTATGTTTGACAGTACAGAATGGCTCCGCAGTGATCCAAGAAGGACAGCAGTAGGATTAGATTTGGATCTTGAGGCACTTAATTGGTGCATGGAAAACAATATACCTAAACTTGGGGCTGATGGTTTTTCTAGAATATCCCTCTTTCATGGGAATGTCCTACAACCTCTTCAGTCTAAACTTGTGAGAATGGATCCCCAGGAGCTGGTAAGCCACATTTCACTGTCACAGAACAGAGAGAATCTGCAGACCAGTGTGCCGGAATCTGATGTTCAAACAGGCTCTGCTGCTCAAGATGATAAGTTTACTAAGAGAAACTTTCCACTGCCGGGAAGAGATATTGTGTGTGCTTTTAACTACAGCTGCTGTTGTCTCCATAAACGAGCAGATTTGGTTTTGTATTTCAAGCATGCTCGTGATGCCTTGTCAACTGAAGGTGGAATTTTTGTGATGGATTTATATGGGGGTACATCTTCAGAGCACAAGTTAAGGCTTCAGAGAAGATTTCCTAATTTTACGGTATGATATAAATTTGTAAATATTCAGTACACTAGCTAGAAGATGTTGCTACAATCTATGTGGAATTGTCTTTCATGGATAATGTGGTGTAAATCCACTTGGATGCACAAAGAAAATTTGAACACACTTGCACGGGAAACAGGACAGATGATTGATACATAAAGTATAAGCACTGTAACGTTCTTTACTAAAATCATTCTACCCTCAAATTCAACTTTGTTGCCCCATGATCCACAATTTTCCCACTTCCTACCCTTTTCTTTATGGTATTTTCACTCTTTGTAATTGACTTATTGCATTTCCAGGTATATCATCAGAGTTTCATGTTAATTTTCCAATTCTAGTTCTCTTTTAGCTTTTTCTTTTCTCATCTGCCACTGTTTGTAGCTATTCCCCTCTGACTTTTCTGTTCTTTTTATGTTCTTATGAATCCTTGGATATATAAACATATATTACATGACACCAAATTTGAGGAGCTATAACCTTTAAACCTGTGGGACAGGGATATTATGCTTTTCCAATGGAATTGCATCATATATGGAATTAGTGCACGGAAACGAGTGTATCCGTACTAACTTTCTTCTTTCAAATATTTAAGTTAATAAATAATGTTTAACAATATGGTCTTTGTGATCAAATTCTGCAGTATGTATGGGAGCAAGCTGAATTTGATATTATTCAGCGGAAAACAAGGATTAGCCTCCATTTTCATATCAAGAAGCAGCAGAGAAAACTTCGCCATGCATTTTCATACAGCTGGCGGCTGTAAGTAGTTGTATTTTTTTTTTTCCTTCTTTTTTTTTTTTTTTGGTATTCAACAGGGGCTAAAACACCCCAAACAGCAGAAGACAGAAAACGATACAGACAGAAACACAAAGCAGCAGAAATAAACTAAAAGAAACTCTAAAAACTAAAAGCCAGTGGACAAAACACAGGTTCCTAGTTTGCAGCAGTATCCAACCCAGGATCCAGAATATCAGCAGCTAGCAGGTTGAGGAGGGCACGATGAGGAGAAGAGATTGGGGAGAGACCAAGGGGATCATCCAAGGCTTTTTTCGCAATCCAATCTGCACACATATTAGCCTTCCTTGAGATACCATTTAACTGAACATTCCATTCCTTTTGCAGAAAAACTCGAATCTTAGCTACTAATGGTAGCTTTCGAGTGTCATTACCCCTAAGGGTAAGTAGGCTTAATGCTTGAGAGGAATTTGATTCCAAAGTTATCTGTTTCCAATTGTTGTTCCATGCAAATACAAGGCCATGATATACAGCCCATAATTCAGCCATTAAGGGGGAACAGGAACCTAAGAAAACCGAAAACCCACCAATCCAGTCTCCATTTCTACCCCTTATGAGACCTCCACAAGCAGCCCTCTCCCCATTCACAACACCATCCACATTCAGTTTGAAATAACCATGATTAGGGGCTGTCCACTTCTCGGGTTTAATGGGAGCAGGTATGCTAAGAACCTCTCTGGACCTGTGAACAAAACTGCATCTGATTTCCTCAATTTGGGCAGCTAGAGGAATTGAGGGGTCCACAGGTCTCTTGTAACCTTCTTCACGTATCTCTTTGTTCCTCCAAATCCAAAGAGAGTTGCAAACTATAAAGAATACATCTCTCCAATCCTTTCCAGAGCATGAATTAATATTTAGATTAAGACATAACCACTCCTTGAATGAAACAGGATTGAAAAAAAATCCTTGGGGAAGAGGATGAAACATAGGTAAAAGCCAAACCTTTTTAGCCATAAAACAGTCTCTGAACACATGTAAGCACTCCTCCACTTGATCTGGACATAAATGGCAGCTGTTCGACCCTCCATTCCATTTAGCAACTCTATCTTTTGTCAACATTCTTCCATGTAGCATCTTCCATAAGAGTATCTTGATTCTCTCTTTTCCTTTCCACTTCCAAACACGGTTCCAGCAGCTGTTTGTAGGAGCAGAATTTGAAGCTGTCTGACTGCAATAAGCCATTTTAACAATAGAACTATTCGGATTCCAATTTTTCCACACAATTATATCCTCTCCTACCCCATCTTCTGGATAAGGAATGGCTAAGATCAGATTAACAGTGTTTTGATCAAAATGACTTAGAAGAAATTGCATGTTCCAACCCTCCTCTGAGCAAAATTTACTATGCTTAATTGTCAAATCAGAGTCTTCATCTGCCGGAGGGGCTGCTGCGAGAGATATGAGATTGCTGCTGCTTCCCAACTAGTCATCTTTCCAGAATTTAATCTTTCTCCCATTACCTATCTGCCAAACAGTGTTATTGAGCATTTTTGGCCAAATTCTGCACAGACTTTTCCACAAGTGGGAATCATAAGTTTTACAACTCACCTCTTTCATCAAATCCTTTTTCCTACTGTATTTAGAAAAAAGAACCTGGACCCAGGACTGCAAAGGAAATTGAGTAATATTCCAGGCACACTTTTGGAGAAAAGCTTCATTCTGCTTTCTGAGATCTATGATGCCTAAGCCACCTTGATCTTTAGCCAACTTAAGACAATCCCAGCCAATCGCATGATACTTTCTTTGATTATTAGTATCTCCCCATATGAATTTTCTTTGTAATTTTTCAATTTCATCACAAATTCCCATAGGAAGAAGACTACTTTGCATGTTGAACATAGGAATAGTTGAAATAACTGATTTGGCCAATGTAATCCTCCCTGCCATTGACAAACATTGCTTCTTCCAACCTTGGAGCCTGTTATTGACCCTATCCATTAATTCTCCATAGTGCAATTTGCTTACACGGCCATGCTTCATTTTATAACCAAGATATCTTCCCAGATTCTTAGTATGAGCAAATCCACTAATCTCCACAATAGCATTCACAACATCCTGAGGGACATTTTTAGAGAAAAATATGCTGGATTTTTTAAGGCTCACCTTTTGGCCAGACATGCTGCCAAATTTGTTTAGACAGCTCATCACAATCCTTATTTGGTCAGTATCAGCTTCTCCAAATAACATCAGGTCATTCGCAAATAAGAGATGGGATATGGAGGGCCCACCTTTCCCAGCTTTCATTGGCTTCCACTCCTTCTCCAAGGAGTCCGTAATCAAATGGGAAAGCTTTTCCATACAAAGGACAAAGATATAGGGAGATAATGGATCACCCTGTCTTAAGCTTCTACTTGGGGAGATACTACCAGCTTGAGTGCCATTCCAAAGGATTTCCAACTCAGAGGAGGAGATGCATTGCATGATTAGATTAACCAAAGATATTGGGAAGTTCGCCTCAGACAAAACTTTATGGATAAATTTCCAGGACATCCGATCATAAGCTTTCTCGAGATCAATCTTTATAGCAAAGAAACCCCTCTTCCCCTTCATTCTACTCATTGAATGGACCATCTCGTGAGCAATGATAATATTGTCTTGGATCTGTCTGTTAGGGACAAAGCTAATTTGTTGAGGAGAAATTAGCTTGTCTAGTAAAGGCTTCAGCTTTCCCACAATTAACTTACTGATTCCTTTATAGATAACAGAGCATAGAGCAATTGGCCTGAATTGGTTGATTTTTTCGGGTTTAGCCAACTTTGGAATAAGAACAAGGTGGGTTTTATTTAGCTCTTTCACCATCTCAGGTATATTCCAAACCTGTTTTACACAATCAGTAACTTGAAGTCTCAATAATTCCCAATTCTTTTGGAAAAAGAGGGCAGGGAACCTGTCTGGTCTAGGAGCTTTAAGGCCATTCATAGAAAAAAATGCCTCTCTGATTAGAGAATCGGTTATGGGATCTTGCAATACCTTCAATTCCGAGTCCTCCAAAACAGGCCAGGTATGAGTAGTATTGAACCAGGGTCTGCAGTCATCTTCCTCTGAAAACAGCTTCTTGAAAAAAGAATGAATCAGCAAAATCAACTCACTTTCTTCCTTCACCAGTAGTATTGAGCTCAATAACACACATTGTATTCTTGTTTACATTTTGTATTTCTGGTTGTTTCTAACAGCATAAGAGGTGTCTTCAGGTGGACGTTGCCTGAGATCAGGGATTGCTTAGAAGAGGCTGGATTTCGGTCTGTTCACTTTTGGGTTCGAGAGATGCCAGACACCACAGAGATTGTACGAACAGAGGGATTTGGTGTGGGAAAGGATGTAAAATATGAAGAGGCAACAAGTTTTCAGCAACAAGATTCTTGGAATGCTTACATAGTTGGTGTTGCATAGCTTCATCTTAGAAAGTCTAATTTAGTTTCTGTTGCATTAATTTTTTCATAACTAGACAATTATCCCTTGTAATCAGTTTTACTGCTTGGAACTTTCTTTCCTTCTTTAATTTTTAGTTGAGTTGGATTTATGAATCACAACAAACAATTTTTTAGAGTAACATATATCTCAAGTTTGGTATGAAATTTCATCAATCACTGGTGAGATATAATAGTATATATCTATGATGTACCGATACGGACACCGGCACGGGACACGATACGACATGATACGCCGACACGTTAATTATAAAAAATGTCATATTTCGATACGTTGGAACATGTTTTGATATTAAAAAATATTTTTAATATATATAATATAATTTATATTTAACACAAATAATAGTATATAATAAGTTATATAAACAATCAAATATTCAAATTTCATAACATAAATATAAATAAAAATAATTTTTCGTACCTTATTAATTTTTCATGTCAAATTTCATAACAGAAAAAAATTGATTTATAAATGATTTATTTTATTTTTAGTTAATAAAATAAAATTAAGACTAAAAAAAAAAAGTGTAAGAGCATTGATCACGTGTCGAAAAAATGTGTCGGAGCGTGTCAGAGAGTTGACTGCGTGTCTGACACGCACATTTTTAGAAAATCAACGAGTCTGTGCTTTAGAGGTATATATAAAGGGATTTATTAATCTCTTACAGTAGGAGATGGCTTACTTCGTGCTATAGAAACAAATCATGTGGGTCCCACTATTTTCTAAAAAAGAAAAAGGAATGAAACAACTTTCCACATCTCACTTGCATAAGAGAATTCTCTACGTCAACATAAGAGAATTTAAACCCATATATAAATGCAGTGAGGTAGAATAATGAAGAGAGACATTCCAACGTAAATGTTGAAATAATTGTATATGGCACATCATTTGACTCTTAACTTGTATAAGTACTCGGTGTATATTAGTTAAAAGGAAAAATTACTCATGAAGAGTAGTTCTCCTTTTTATATATTCATCGATTTTCGTATAACTCAACTTTTTTTTATTTAGGTGAGTAGGTTTTATCTATGATTGTGTTTATGGTAGGAGACGAGATTAATAAAGATCTTAGTTAAATTTAAAAAAACAAGCAAATGATGGCCCAAAAAAAGGAAGAAAAAAAATAAAGAAAAAGGGAAGAATTTGATTTCAAAAAGCTAAAGTTACAGGAAGAATTAATAGAAGATATGACTATTTATTACAAAAAAGAAGAAGAAGAAGAAGAAGAAATGACTATAGATATACACTTGTGATCTATGACCTCACAATCAGTGCCGCATGTACATTGTCAATTTGCAGTCAATTTGACGGTTTTGAAAGTTCTTTCGTGATAGCATGAGAATATGTCTGGTGTTGATATTGGAGGGTAACATCCAACAATTCATGAAGAGGTGTCCTTGGCTTCCAACCTGAACCCCAGGAGAATACACGTTAAGAAGAATGTTGGAATTCTGCAGAACAATACCATAGATTTAAAATAATTAATGATTGAATACCAAGCTGCCTGGTGATAATTGTCATATCAGGGATGCGCCTGTCACTATCATCATAGCCTTTACCATAGAAATCCTCTGAACTCACATTCAGAGTTGATAGACTAGACGCAGGTACACCAGACACCTTTGCATAAACCTTAATGGAAATGACAAAATGAGCAAAAGCTGTTAATTTTTCTTTGCGAAACAAAGGCAAAGAACTTATCAATAGACTAATGTTAGAAAGTGGAACAGCTAATATCGAAGGAAGCTTAGGGCTACCTGTATCATAAGCTCAGCTAGTTCCTTCACAGATGCTTCATTGTCTGGGTTTCCCACATTAAAGATATGCCCATTTGCTCTCTCAGGGTTATCCTGCGACATGTTGGCATCTACATTAGTCCAAGCTCATGGCAGGTCATATAGAAACATGGAAGTTTACTTCTGAACCTACAATCATTAACATAACAGCTTCAATTGCATCTTTGATGTAGAGAAAAGTTCTCTGTGATTGTCCACCATCAACAAGTTTGAGTGGCTCGCCTCGCAGGAGATTCTGTAACAAGAAACTTTGAGAAAAACAGTAGTGTATTAAGATCATGAAGACATGAACAGGAAACAGAACCAGCTAGCTGATGTTACATTGCTGAAGCAAGCTAAAACTCTGGGGACACCATCACTTGGGCCATCCACACCAGGAATGAAGTCCATTCTTGGGCCAATCCAGTTGTAAGGTCTCACAATGGTGAACTTGAGGCCATTCTCCGCGTGCTCAGCTTCAAGTTAGTACTGAAGAGTAAGTTAAGAAGAAAAAGAAAATCTAATCATAACTATCATAAACAAAAGTAAAATACATCTCGTTGTTTACCATATATAAGCCTGTCAGTCATTTGCTTTGCACAGGCATAAGACCATCTCTGCTTCTCAATCGGACCAAAAATACAAGGACTGACATCTTCTTTAAGCATGTAGTATTCTGGGTCCTGCATCAAGCAAACTCATGTTAAATCAAACAATAACTAAATGGCGCATGTTTGTGTTTTATTTTCGTTTATAATTACATCAACATATGTATTAAGATCTCCTTCATAAAGCCAATGGTAAGTAAGTAAGAAAGTATAATTACAAAAAAAAAAGTAAGAAATATTATGCAAGAAATGTTGACCATTTCCTTTGTAAATTCTTAAAAATAAAAAACAAAATGAAAATAAATAAGTATTTTCGTAATTATTTATAAAAATGTATTAGCTAAAAAAAAAAAACCAAATACTACGATTAGCTTTGAAAATTAACCATCTAATCAAGTGCAAATTTAACACATTACACTGATGTGAGGACTAGACATTCATGCCAAAAAGGATACTCATTTTCATCAAGAATATATGAAATCATATATTTGTTTACTACTATAAACTGCAGAAACAAAAAGAGGTACCTTTCGATATTCCTCAGGGAGAAAGCTACCAATAGTCTTCCCAAAGACCTCGCACGTAGAAAAATGGATCAAACGCTTATTGTTCTCAGTGCAATACTTAATCTGCATTACATGTAAACAATTCAATCATACACGCACACACACACAAATAAAAACACGAAATTGACGAGTACCCATCTCAAGAAACGACAAAATCTCGCAAACCCACCACCGGAATCGCATCAATGAAATTGCTGTAGATGGTGTCCAACGGGCGCGTGTTATAATCCGCCGGCGTGCAAATCGCAGCAAGATTGATCGTCTGCAACGAAGAACACAAAAAACACGATTACAAAAATAATCAAACCTAGGATAAAAATAAATAAATAAAAAACACATTGAGAAAATCGATGATTATTACGAGATCGGAAGCTTTGACGAGGGTTTCGAGGCGAGAATCGTTCTTGATGTTCATCTGATGAAACTCGATGCGGTTAGCCCAAGGGAGGGAACGTTCGAGGAGGTGGTTGATCTTCTCGGAGGAGACGTCGACGACGATGGCCTTGTGGGTGCTTTCAGCCATAAGCTTCTCGCAGAGGTGGGATCCGATGAACCCGCCGCCGCCGATCATGCATATCGTCATCGGCGGGATCGGGTTTCCGTCCAAGTCGACTCGTGCCATTGAAGACCAGAAACTGAAGCTTTTCTTTTTTCTGCAGTGAGAGAAAGAAAAGAAGAAAATGCAGAGAGAAAAGAAAGTGAGAGAGAAAGAGGGTGAGGCAGTTATAACTGGTTTTTTGCAAATTGAAGAAGGAACTGAGAATGCGGTGGCAATGTCGTAAATTATCCCTCAATTTCAGTTATGGTCGTTACTTACAGTTACTTATGGCCCGTTGATTTTCATCATTTTTCAATTGTTCTCATCCTTCGGACCCATATTATTAGGACCTAGTACTAAATTTTATACAATTGAATTGTGATAAAATGGTGATAATTAAGTACATATTATTAATATTATATAATATATTAAATAACTAATTATATAAAATTATAATAAATTAAGTTAAGAGAAATTCTAAATTAATATAAAAGTATCATATTAGGTAAAAAAATATATCAATAACACATTAAATAATAAGAATTTATATATAAGAGTAATAATTTTCTTATGTTATATAAGAAAAATATTATCTCATACACTCATATTTTTTAAATGGGTCTTATAAAAATATTATCTCATACACTCTTATGTTATATGTGGGACCCATATTGGATCATGTGAAGAGAAAAGAGAAAAAAAAATATAGGTCTCATATATTTTTATGTGTATAGGAGATAAAATTATCTCCTACAACATGAGAAACATTAATCTCATTTATATATAAGGTAATATTTTTTCTTATGTTATATAATAAAAAGATTATCTCCTATCTAAATAATAAATAGAAGAGAGAAAATAGTTGAAGACGAAAAAAATAAATTATAAGACCCATTTAAAAATATGAATATATGAGATAATACTTTTCTTATATAACATAAGAAAAATACTACCCTTATATATAAGGGTTCGTTTTTTCTACAGTCAATGTAGATAACTTATTTACATTAAGTTCAAAATGACATCGTTTTGAGACGGAAATCAAGGTATTTTTGTAATTATAATTTATTTCAAAATTATAATAATCTTTTTTATTTAAATTTTTAATTTTTCAAATCAAAACGACGTCGTTAAAGCCTATTTATAAACATCAAACTTAAGACTTCATTTGTCTATAGAAAAGTACAGACTGATTTTTCACCATTAAGTTGATTATTTTTTACTAATTTTGAACCGGTTCAATTAATACACTAATTATTTGATTTTTTTTAATGTTATCTAGACTAACGATCCGACCAATTCACAAAATTTTCAGTCCAAAGAATCAGTTTGATTTGATTTTTTTTTCTTTTTTATTGTTACTTACTATCGTTGAGGAATGACGAAAAAAATTTGTGAACTTTCTGGTTTAAGAAGTAAATTTCTTTTTTGGATAACATGATATTTTAGTGGATGAGATCTTTTATTTTGTATTTAATTTTTATTTATAATTATTTATATAATTAAGTCTTGGGTTATATAATAATAATGTTGCAGAAGAAAAATACATTTTTCCACATACACAATAAAATATGGGGCCATTAGTTTTTTAGTTTGTCTCTCCTAATTCCATTTTCTCAATTCTCATTATTGTGTATGTAAGAAAAACTTTTTTTTCCCTGTAATATAAGGGATATAAACCCCTTAAGTCTTTCAATTATTCAAACATATTTTTTTGTCGGTCTCTCTAACAAAAGAAGTTATATAGTTCTTAAAAGAGATGGATTATTTACCCAAAAAAGAGAAAGAGATGGATTCCAATAATTTAGAAATACAATTGATCTGGATAACATATAGGCCCATGAGATTTAAAGTCCAAAAAGGGCTCATGAAAGCGCAGTGATCTCATTGTGCAGAATACACACAACAAGCATTGCGCGAACGATAATGTAAAACCGCCTTATATAACTTAAAGACTAAGAAAAGTCTTAGTAACGAGATGAGTTCCACCGCGCATAAGGGTCAACACAAGGAAGACAACTCCAGCTTGTCACTACTCTAAGAAGACATGCTATTATATAGACTTGTTCATCAAGAAAATAGCCAGAAAGGCACCAAGAATTTCACTAGCATTGATACTGACTTGAAGGAGTGTCTTTGCAGGTACCCCCCCTCAGTCACTTCCATTGTGCCAGAATTTCACTACTGCCCATGCACAAAGAAGTACATACCACTATACATTCAAGCCCTCATGTTACAATTCAAAGCCCAAAGTCTTCAATATTCAACAGTGTGTAATTTGGCCCAACCAATCTTGGACTAGTCAGATCATTGGCGCCGTATGTGGGGAACGATAAATTTTGAATCCCACTCTTTTACAAATCAAAAGCATGGTTGATACCAGAAGCAAATCTCAAAACGGTTCCAAGGGGAAGAAGAAGGGAGCACAGATTTCACGTGAGAAATCAGCTTCATCTGTTGCTCCAATTTCAATACGTAATGAAAATCCGCCCACCACCCAACAACTGTTAGAGCTCATCACTCAGCAAAATAAGAAAATTGCTCAGCAGAATCGGGATTTGGCTCAGTTAAAAAAATTACAAAGATAGAAGGGAAAAACTAGAGAAAAATGAAAAGAAAAAGAAAAAGAGAAAGAAAATGAAGTGTAAATAGAAAAATCCGATGAAAGTGAACTAGGACCTAAATGTTCAAAAAGGGATCATTATCCTTCAAACAAAGATAAAAAGAAAATTGAGGAGCGAGAGGTACATGAAAACTCTTAAGGAAATTCTAAAATGGTTTCTCGAGTTGCGCATCCTTTCACTTTTCAGGTCATGAACTTACCGATTCCAAGGGACGTTAAGATTACTACAGAAAAATATAACGGGAAGGGAGACCCTTAGGAATGTTTAGAGCAATTTCAAACGCTCAAGATGTGTCAGATCTAGTTGTTTGTCGATGGTTTCCAACAACGTTGAAGGTGATAGCCCTTAGATGGTATTCTGCTTTACCATCGAATTCAATTCATAATTGGGACGATCTCGTAAGTCAATTCCTTATACGGTTTGCTACCAGTAAGGTGCAATACAAATCAACTCATGCCTTAAAAACAGTTAGGCAAGGCGCGCACGAAAGTCTCCGCTAGAGGTGGCAATATGGGTTGAGCCCGGCGGGTCAACCCGCCAACCCGCCAAAACAGGACGGGTTGGGTTGAGGTTTTCAACCCACCAACCCACTTCAACCCGCCCCGTCTAGAAGTGGGTCAAAACGGGTTCAACCCGCTGCAGAGCGGGTTGACACACAGGGTTATAATTTTATTTTATTTTTACAATTAGGTTGTATTTCATTTGTCATTAAATTTTTGTGATATCCAATTTTTTTTATCTTAGTACTTCAAAGAAAAAATAAAGAATAACAATTTTATTTATGACAAATGTTATTTATATATGGAGACAAATGAGTTCCTAAAGAATGTTTGACAAATATTAGTATATATTTAAGATTGAGACTGAAAAAAATTAAGCAAAATGTGAAATAAAATAAAATAATATTACAAAAAATCATAAAATATAATTTATTTTTGAATTTTAATTAATTTTTTTTAATTGGCCGGTTGGTGGGTTGACCGCCAACTCACCATAAAATGGGGTGGGTTCATTTTTCCAACCCATATTTAATGGCAGGCCAACCTGCCCCACCCCGTTTTTGGCGGTTGGTGGTAGGCAACCTAAATTGCCACCCCCAGTCTGCGCGATTATTTTAATAGATTCTTATATGAGACTATTTTGGTAAAAGATCTGAATCATCGGGTTTCTTTGCATCTTATTATAGAGGGATTATTAAACGGTCCATTTTCCATGTCTCTGGCAAAACATCGCCTATGAACTATTGAGGACCTTAGAGCGCGATCTGAAAAGTTCATTAATCTAGAGGATTATAAGAGATCTCGTGATGATTCTGGGATAAAAACAGATCTTATTAACTTTGAAAAAGATTTCCAGAGAGATTTTCAAAGGCGTTTTAAGGAAAAGAGCAAATAGGAGAAGTTTGAAAATTATACTCCTTTGAATGCTTCCCGTAGGCGCATCTTGAAGGAAGTCTTTCAAGCTGGTTTTGTTAATATCTCAAAACCCACACCACTGAAGAAAAATGGAAGGCGCGATGAGAATAAATTTTGCAAATTCCACGATGATGTTGGCCATACAATAGAAGAGTGTTATGACCTTAAAAATACCATAGTGGTACTAATCAGAGCAAGAAAAATCAGGGAATTTATAGCTACTTGTAGGGATTATAAGGCGCAAAAAAGGCACTATAGAAGCCCTGATACTGATAGAAATTCTGATAAAAGAAGGTTTCAGGAAAAGAGAGATTACAACTGGACCAGATCTCATAGGGACACAAATACCCCGTATAGGCGCAATAATAGACAAAAAGAAGGGTCACCACGCGAAAGACTGTGCGATCAAAAAGCAAGGGACCATGGACCTCCACAATTGTCCAACAATGCTCCTGGAGTTTTAGCCACTATTGCTGGAGGAACAGCAGGAGGAGGTGAAACTTTCCTAGAGGAAGCGACACTTAAAGGCTGTCATGACTGTCAGCAACCATGCACAGGATTCCACACATCTTAAAGGTCGCTAGTCAATTACTTTTGACGATGATGAGTTGATGACTATAGAGGTATCATTCCAGGTCACAACGATCCTTGGTGATTTCTGCTTTCATGGCGAACCTCCAAGTAAAAAGAATTTTAATTGATAATGGTAGTTCTGCGGATATCCTTTTTTGGGAGGCATTTCGCGCGATGGATATTTCAGAGCAGCACATAATCCCTAGCTGTACGGATTTGCTTGGATTTTCTAGAGAATGCGTGCAGCCCAAAGGTACAGTTGAAATGCTAGTAACCTTTAGGATTATGCCTAATGGGAGAACAATTAAGGTACGCTTTTATATTATAGATTGTGCATCAGCTTATAATGTTATTTTGGGTCGCCCAACCAATGAGGCTTTGGACGCAATCATTTATATTCCATATCTTTTGATGAAATTCAGAAGTCCTTCTGGCACAATTGTATCTGTTAGAGGTAACCAGAATCTTACAATACAAGTTTGAAAGTAACTAATAAAACCTTTGTTCAGCAAGATATTAAGTTGAATAAAGGGAAGGCTTTTGTCAATATGACAGATCTTGATATGTGTGAAGATTTGTGCGATATGCGCCTTCAACCTGAAGGTGAGTTAGAGGATCTTCAACTTGGCCCACAGCCAGGATATGTTACCAAAGTTGGCAGACATATGCCAGAAAATGAAAAAATTGCACTTACTGCAATTTTGCTAAAAAATAAAGATTTGTTTCCTTGGACATCTGCTGATATACCAAGTTTAGACCCAGATTTCATTTGCCACCATCTTACTATCGATCCACAGGCAAAGTCAATTGCCTAAAAGAAGCGTAAGATTTCTCCTAAAAAACAAAATGTGGTAGATTCTGAAGTGACAAAACTGCTAGAGGCAGGAGTTATAAGAGAAATTACGTATTCTACGTGGCTTTCTAATGTTGTCTTGGTTAAGAAGGCTAATGGAAAATGGAGAATGTGTACAAATTACACAGATCTCAATAAATATTGTCCAAAGGACTTTTATCCTCTTCCTACCATTGACAAGTTAGTTGACAATTCAGCAGGGTATCGAGTCATTTCATTTATTGATGCATATTCGGTGTACAATCAAACTCCAAAGTTTAAACCGGATGAGGAGGCAACAAATTTTATTACTGATAAGACAACATATTGTTACAACATGATGCCTTTCGGTCTTAAAAATGCAGGCGCAACATACCAGCGTATGATGAACAAGGTGTTTAGCGATCAAATTGATCGCATGCTTGAAGTTTATATTGATGACATGATTGTCAAAAATGTTGCAACTCCATAACTTCCAGATGATTTAGAATAAGTGTTTCAGCAATTGCGCAAGTACAAATTACGACTCAATCCTGCTAAATGCGCATTTAGTGTTCCAGCAGGAAATTTTTTGGGAATTATGTTAACCCATCGCAGGATTAAGGTCAATCCTGATAAATGTAAGGCAATCTTGGAAATGACCAGTCCAAGAAATGTCAAGGAGCTACAACAGCTTACAAGACGAATAATTGCTTTAACCAGCTTTTGATCTGCATCTACGCAGAAGTCACTACCCATGTTTAAACTTTTGTGCAAGCAAACTACTTTTGAATGGACTTCAGAATGCGAAGCAGGTTTCGTTGAGATAAAGAAACATTTGGATAACCCTCCAATGTTGGTAAAACCCCAGCTGAATGAACCCTTAGTGCTTTATCTTGCTGTCAGTAGTAAGGCTATCAGTTCAGTATTGTTAAGAGAAGATGCCAACGGGCAACAACCCATTTACTTTGTGAGTAAAGCTCTTCAAGATCTGGAGTTACGATATCAACAGATTGAAAAGGTAGCATTTGCGCTAATTATAACATCTCGCAGATTGCGCCATTACTTTCAAGGACATTCCATCAAAGTAAGAACTAATATGTCTCTCAAGAAGATTTTGCGCAAACCTGATCTCGCGGGAAGAATGATAACTTAGTCCGTCAAGTTGTCAGAATAAAATATTATTTATAAATCGCGCCAGACAATTAAAGCACAAGTGTTGGCTGATTTTCTTGTAGAAATGACTCATTCAGATTATGTGCAATCAAATGGTGAATGGGTAATTTTCTTTGATGGACCTTATAATATTAAAGGGAGCGAGGCTGGCATTATTGTGGAAAGTTCTCAAGGAGTTGCTGTGGAGCATTCCATTCAATTTGGTTTTAAAGCCTCCAATAATTAGGAGGAATATGAGGTGGTGATTGCAGGATTAACAATGGCTAAAGATTTAGGCACAACAAGATTGATTGTAAAAAGTGATTTTCAGCTGGTGATTGAACAAGTCCAAGGAACTTACCAAGCAAAAGAGGTTTTGATGGCTAAATAATTGAAAAAAGTACATTTATTTCTTGCAGATTTTAAAAATATTAGATTTGAGCATATCCTGCGTGAGAAAAATGCTAGGGCATATATATTATCAAAGCTTGCTAGTGCGAACAGTCCTGGCAATAACAGATCAGTAATACAACAAAGTGTGCCTCATCCAAGTATAGTAATGGCTATCACAAAGCACAAAGCCAAGCCATCCAATTGCGCAGATCCAATAATTAACGATGAAGAGAAGACTCCAGAGACAGAGAGCAATTGGATGACTCCAATATGGAATTACCTTAATAAAGGCGAGGTACCATATGACTCAAATCTGGCTAAAAAACTGGTAAAAAATTCTTCTTTTTATACTATTGTCAATGGCCAACTATCTAGGAAGGGATTTTCTTCTCCAATGCTCAAATGTTTAACTCTAGAGCAAGCAAAATATGTTATATCTGAGGTCCACGAAGGATTAAATGGTCACCATATGGGAGAAAAATCTTTATCGAGCAAATTACTTTGAGCAGGTTATTTCTGGACCACAATGGACGAGGACGCAAAAAAGCACGTCTGATACTGTCTAAAGTGTCAGAAACACTCTGATATCCATCATGCTCTTCTTGAAGAGATATCTTCTTTACTCTCCATAGCCTTTTTATCAGTGGGGAATGGATCTGCTTGGACCTTTCCTGGTTGACATGGGAGGATTAAAATAGATGGTGGTGGTAATTGATTATTTTATCAAATGGAATGAGGCTGAACCATTAGTAAATATCTTTGGCAATAAGATTCAAAGATTTTTTTATCGCGACATAATTTGTAGATTTGGAGTTCCTTATACCATCATCACTAACAATGGAACACAATTTGTAGATAGAAAGTTTAATCAAATTATTAAGCATCTGCAGATTAAACAAAGGTACACGTCAGTTGAGTATCCTTAAACTAACAGACTAGTTGAAGTCGTGAATAGAGTTCTTAAACGAGGAGTTGAGAGAAGATTGGAAGCAGGAAAGGGGGACCAGTCAGATCATTATCGCACTAAAGAGGAAGGTAAAGTCTTAAATGGCTAAAATTTCCATTGCGCAAAGCAGTAAAAAGGAAAGTAAAGCCTTAACAAGTTAAAACTTCCATCATGTTAAAGAGAAAGGTAAAAACCTTAACTTGTTAAAACTTCCAACGCGAAGAGCATTAAAAAGGAAAGTAAAACCTTAACTGGTTAAAACTTTCATTGCGCTAAAGAGGAAGGTAAAACCTCAACTGGTTAAAACTTCCATCGTGTTAAAGAGGAAGGTAAAACCTTAATTGGTTAAAACTTCCATCGCGCTAAAAAGGAAAAGTACAAATCAAGGATTGAAGAAGATTGAAGGTTTAGCGGATTCGAAGTACCAATACAATAAAAAGACAAGTGTTAGTGGCCTGAATAGAACAAACCATGCTTACAAAAAGTCTTTACATAGCATCTCTTTGTCGTTCAAACCACAATTACAAAAACAAAAAACAAAAAGAAAGAGACCCTTAACTGTCTGAATTTACATGTCGCGAGGTTTATTAGCTGCATCAGTTATGTTCTCTGGATTAGTTGGCGGAGTCTCTATGTCCATCAAGCTCATTAGTTCCACTGGTTCTTCTTCTTGTTTCTCGCTGAGTTTCATCAATCGTCCATTTCTTACAAAGTGTAGATAATGCACATTGTCCAGCATCGCATTGGGATTTAAGAGGCGTACCTGCTCAACGATATTGTTAAAAGTACCAACAACCTCATTCTCAAAAAGTGCTTGGTATTTCATGACATCAACATTCAAACTAGTCTTCTCTTCCTCTAAGGAGCCAATTGTCATCAGCAAATTCTTCACCTGGTTTGAAATGCTCGTTTTCTGCGTTTTCAGTGTAGAAAATCTGATTTTCAATTCTTTTAGCTCCTTGGACATGTTCGTTTTCTCATCTTCTGCTACCTTCTTGGCTTTTTCGAGTTCCTTTATCTGGTTATTCTTTCTAGAGAGATCTTCTCTCAAAGCCACAATACGAGACCTTAGGAAGGAGACAGTACCTGTAACAAATATTCATTAGACCATATGTTTTCATAAGAAGGAAGTTTTGCGTGAATCATATGGTATGACATAATACCTGTCAAGGACATCATGCGTTGGTTTTTCATGTTCAGTTTTTTCACCTCCCCTTCCCATTCCTCTTCGCTCATGTCTTCTATAAGATGAACAATTTCTTTTCCTTTGGCAAAGTAATCTTGTGGGGTGCCCCAATCGCGCCCCCATCGCGCAATATTCCGGTGAGAAGTTTCGAAATCATCTGTTTTCCTTTTCTTGCTTCTCGCGGCATCTTTCTTCTCGCTCTTCTCTTTAAAAGGGGGAGATTGCAACTGTTTTGGTCGTTGAGGGCCAAATGAGGAAAAATGCATTACACCATGACTTGATTGTACTCCAGAAGGAGAAGTGTGTGTCTCTGCAACAAGTGGATTAACGCCAGCAAGACTAGAATTACCTTTTACTCTCTTAGCAGCAATATCTTCGAGCTGTTTTAATCTGGAAGACATTGAGCTATCTGCAAAGTAAAAAATACAATATATTTCAGATCAAAAGTTGATAGCGCAAAGGATAAAAAGTTAAAAGCGCAAACGATAAACCAATTGAAATGCAATAATAAACAAATCATTTACCCAGAAGACTCTAATATCCTCTTCGGTGTATTCATTCAAGATGGTGAAGGCGCTTAACAATTCAGTATCTGATACATTTCGCGCAATTTCATATAGATTATTGTCAGTTTTTCGCTCATAGTCATTCAAATATGAATATGAAATGTTCAGTTTATATTCATATGATAAATATATGGTCCAGTATAGGGGAAATAACGGAGTATTGTCCTCCTAACTTAAGAAAAATGGATGACAATCCCTCGCAGGATAAATCTTAAAGTAGTCAGTGGTCCAATTGTGCACCCTCATCTGATACACTTCACAAAATTTATGGTTCACATTTCCCCTGAACGACACCCAACTTTTTCGGGAACCAAAAATACTGAACATACATAAAAAAGACTCTGTCGACATGACCATATTATAGGCTTTACACACCATCTCGTATACTCGAATAAACATCCACGCGTTTGCATGTAGTTAAGATGGTGCCACTTGAATGTGTTGGAATAGCTTTACAACAAAAGATAAAAAGGGAAGGCGCACTCTAAGAGTCAAAAAATAGTAGTTGTACATCATGAGAAAATGTTTAGATGAGTTGCTTGCGCTCCAGGAGCAAACACGCTCATTCTTAGGCACAACTGACAATTCTCATCTATCATCTTCGGCTTTATCCTGGGTTAAATGGATGGCAGTGCCCAGTTGTTCAATTTTCTTGGGTAAACTGAAGTAGGACACAGTTTCCTTCATAATTTTGGAAACCCATTCTAAATTCGACGCATCACAAACACCAGAATTACTTGTTTCTGCAGTATCCTGGATTTGACGCTGTTTATTTTCAACATCAACATTGTGCTTGGCCATGATATCCATGATTTTTGGAGGAATAAGATCTACGTTAAAAGATGATGAATTAGTGGAATTGAAAGAAGCGAAAGAACTGAAAAACGAAGGATTGTACCTCTCTTCAAATCTTCATTTTTTAAAGGGATACCCCGCAGGATATACAACACATAAGGGAATAGGGCTTGGGCTATGATTTTTAGCAGGATCATTATGCACAAAACTTGAAGGATTATTGCGCTCGAAATTTGTGTAATCTGTGCTCAAATAGTCTTCAGGATCGAGGGGAGAGTTACTAGGTGATTCGCGCAGATTAGACGCGGGGCTAGGCTAGAATCACTTGAAATGGAAATTGGGTTTGCAAGTTTGTTTGGCATAGAAATCTTTAATGAAGGAAGAGTGGAAGAACTTTGTTGAGACAAAGCTCTGGATACCCCGCATTTAGATTTTTGAGAAGAGGATCCTCCTTCATATCCTCGTAATGTTGGAGGAAAGCTTCCCTCAAGCTATGCCTTTTCCCAGGGTGAAATTCCTTTACCCATCAGCCATCATTCTTTAGTTCCAAAGAATTTAGACCTAGGGAAGGTTCTTAGGGGGGGGGGGGCTCGTTGAGTCAGATCTCTCGGTTATTCTAAAAAAGGCAGTGTATCGATGTTCGTTAAACATTCTCTTAGAGAAACCAAACGAGATGAAACCCTTCACCGTAGAAAACCCAGACAAAGTAGAAAGACTCAAAGAAGGTCTAAATACAGTAAGATGGAGAGAAGAAGAATGAACATACCTGAAATTTATATTGCACTTTTGGAAAGAGCTTTGAAGCAAGACGTGTCGTCTGAGGAGATTTGAAGTTGGGACGATGACGAATAGTACTCAATGGGAGTTTTAGAAGAGGATTCTCGCTTGATAAACGTTTTTCCTCCACGAATAAAGAGCAGTACAAATACAAAAAGTCACCGAGGGATTTTTGGGTAAAAGCATTAGTTAAAACGGTAATTGTAGGGCACGTGTTCAGAAGACGAAAGGATTAAAGCTTAAATCATCCCACGTTGACAATTATAACCCCCACATAATTGAAATAATCAATGCGAAATAAAGGTCTTATCAACCATTTCTAAGCAGCAGGCTAATGATGGTATTTACATTGTCTGAATTAATCAATGCAGAATAGAGTATATAATGCATAGAGGGTAATAGTAACTCATCATGCAAAGTGGCTATGGAATATAACTTTAGTATCTCACACCTCATGCTTGCAAGCATGAGCTGCGAGATGGGGACTATTGATCTGGATAACATATAGGCCCATGAGGTTTAAAGCCCAAAAAGGGCCTATGAAGGCGTAATGATCACATTGCACAGAATACACACACCAAACAGTGCGCGAACTATCATGTAAAGCCGCCTTATATAACTTAAAGACTAAGAAATGTCTTAGTAACAAGCTGAGTTCCACCACGCATAAGGGCCAACACAAGAAAGACAACTCCAACTTGCCACTACTATAAGAAGACAGACTATTATATAGACTTGTTCACCAAGAAAATAGCCAGAAAGACACCAACTAAGACAGAAAGGTAGCAACCCACAACAACCAATAAAAAGATATGCCGCCTACAAAAGGCGGCACAAAGCTTACTATAAATATGAAGGGAACAAACCCAAGTATGATCATCTGATTCCAATTAACTTTAACATATACCTAGCATTGATACTGACTTGAGCGTCAGAGTGTCTTTGCAGGTATCCTCAGTCACTTCCATTGCGCCAGAATTTCACTACTGCCCATACACGAAGAAGTACATACCACTATAGATTCAAGCCCTCTTGATACAATTCAAAGTTCAAGGTCTTCAACCTTCAACCTTCAACCGTGTATAATTTGGCTCAATCAAATTTGGACCGGTCAGATCAACACTATTGAAGAAAAAAAAAGAATAAGAATATTTGAATTACTCGATATCTTTTCCTCTAATATTGAGTCCTAGTATAATTTTAAAAACAAAATAATAGATAGGGTACATTTGAAGAAATCAACATGTCAACTTATGGTTTTCTTTACTATAATTTTACGATGAATAAAGATATATATACTTTGTCTTAGACTTCTAGTCTCCTAGATTCCGATCCAAATGAATCGGTTTGGTATCAATTCAATTAGGATTTCTCAAGAATTAAACCAAGTCATTATCAAATCATAATTTATGATTTGATTTAATTTAAAAAATATTTAATCGGTATTTCAGATAAAATCTCTTAAGAATAAAATAACAATGATGATAAGAAAAATATATAATTTATGAGATTAATAAAATCTCATAAAAATATGTAAAACTCATGTAAAGTTATAAAAAGAGAAGAGAAAAAAAATATAAGTCCGATATATTTTTATGTATGTATAAGATATAAGAAGTATGAATTCCATACTTATTTTTTTTTTTTTTTAAATTACTGATTGGTTCTATTTTATTTAATAGGTTCACAATTCACGTCACATCACGCGGTTTGTTGTTGACCGTCTAAACCTCCATTTTCCGAGGCCCACCATATCCCAACTTGCGATTCTTCATCAATATTAATTAAAAAGGGATACGGTGGAGAATAAGTTAAGATTGTTTGTGTTATTTTAATTTGAATTTATTGATAATGATGTTATTTAAAATATTTATCTTCAAAATATTAATATCAAAATTTGTTTCTTTTCCTTCTCGAACTTTTGAAGAGTTAATAAATAATATTAGATGAAGATTATATTTATAAAAAAAATTTTCTTAAAATTTCTTATAATTAAATCTCAACTCTTTATTTTTATTAATTTAACGATTATAATTTATTATAAATTAATAAATATAACCTAATAAAATATAACTGTCAAACTAACAAAAATTAAATGTTAAAATTTAATTGTAGGAATTAGTAAATTTTTGTTTATAAATATAATATTTTTCTAAATTTTATTAACCTAATCCACATAATTTAGAGTTTAGAGGGTCGCAGCACAACTACCCGTAATTAGCTTCAATTAAACGTTTAAAACACATTAAAGAGAACCGATCAAATCCTTATGTTCAAGATTTTCAAAAGAAAAAATCTCGGAACTACGTATACCTATTATTACAAGAGGTAAGATATCCTAACTATTAAAAATTCTCACTATTAATTATTAACTTATTATCCATCATATCATTATTAGATCAAAAAGAGAACGTTAAAAAGTGTTTGAAGAAAGAGAAAATGTTAATGTAACAGTAATTAGATAGATATTAAGTTGATAGTGAAAAATTTTGATAGTGAGAATATCCCTTCTCTTATTACAAATCCACAAAGAAAAAAAAAATCAATAAAATTTATAGGGCTAATCACATCATTAATTAATCACGAACTGTCAATGATATTAAAAAATTGAAAATCGATATCGAATCTACGTCCTAGATTTATGCAAGAAGTTATGGTTGATACATTATTTTATGGGAAATCATTTTCTTATGTAATAGGAGATAGTTTTCTCATGTTGTGAGACATCGAAATTCGTGCTATCTTTTTAGTTTTTTCTTCTTTTTTAATAAGTGGTAGGCCCCACCACTTATTGTGTCTATGACATGAGAGATGATATCTCATGTGACATGAGAAAAGAGAAGCCCATATTTTATTATTAACATACCTCAAATTAAAAAAAGAAGTAGAAGAAGAAGCTATAAATAAATAGAGAAAGGTGAGTGGAAATTCTGTGGAGGTGCTTTTCTTTGGGGTTTTCCATTGAATTTTCTATTATTGGGAGATTCCAATTCAAATCTTTCTGTCTTTCTTTTCCTTCTGAGTTCAATCACCCACAACTTGTGAATTGTGATTTCCCCAGCGATCCCTTTCTTATATCTTCGATTTTCCTTTCTTCTCAAAGGAAAATCCTAGATTTCTATTTTTCCTTCTCTCTCTCTAAAAACCTCGATTTTCCAACGAAACAAACAGTTTCCGATCCGATCTGAGAAAAAAAAATGGCGGAAGAACATCGATGCCAAGCTCCACGACTCTGCACCAACAATTGTGGCTTCTTCGGAAGTCCGGCGATGCAGGATCTTTGCTCCAAATGCTATCGAGATTTGCAGATCAAGGAACAGCAATCTTCCTCCGCTAAATTGGTTCTCAACCAATCCCTAGCACCTTCGCCGCCGTCTCAGGCGGTTCTGTTGCCGTCTTCTTCCTCTTCGTCGCCGCAGGAACCGGTCGTTGCTCCTTCTTTCGTTGAGGAGAAGAGCGGATCGGCGGCGCAGCCGAATCGGTGCGTGACTTGCAGGCGGCGCGTGGGATTGACGGGCTTCAAGTGCCGGTGCGGGTTGACGCTGTGCGGGTCGCACCGGTACCCGGAGCAACACGGGTGCGAGTTCGACTTCAAGGAGATGGGAAGGGAGCAGATCGCGAAGGCAAACCCAGTGGTGAAGGCCGAGAAACTTCACAAGATATGAACATGGGTATTATGGTCATTTCAAAATTGGTTATCATTGAAAAATATGAAAAAAATTTTCGGATCTGATAATCCGGGTCGGACGCTCCGTCCACAGTCGGGTCATATAGTTGGTGGTTTAGGGTGGGTCGGGGATCCTTATCGTTACGTGGTTGTGTTATGTGTAAATTGATTAAATAAATATTTTAATTTCAATTATTTATAGCCTTTGTTTTTTTCTTTTGTCAAAAAAGTTTTTTAAGTTTTTCTTTTCCGGTATTCGTTGCCATTGC
Source organism: Gastrolobium bilobum (assembly GCF_033153095.1). Lineage (NCBI taxonomy): Eukaryota > Viridiplantae > Streptophyta > Magnoliopsida > Fabales > Fabaceae > Gastrolobium > Gastrolobium bilobum. The sequence continues at coordinate 85,803 of NW_026898450.1, forward strand.
CAACTTGCCATGTGCGAGAAAAAGCGAGCAATTTAAAATTAGAGGTTGATAGGTCATGATTTGGGGTGAAAGTAGGCTGAGCTGCGCCAAGCTTTGTTCCGAAAAGTTCAAGTATACGCCAAAAAATTTCAATATGGCCTGGCTCAAACTTAGTACGAGTCTAATTGTTAGCCTGACTTGACCCGTTTATAAAAAAACAAATGGCCTGGCCTAGTCCGTTAGCCTGTTAATTTTTAATTTCCAAGCGGAACCATGAAGCAGCTTTACAAAATATTCAAATTCTGCTGTTAAACCATAATTTCAACATCCAAACAAAATCATGAATCACAACAAAAACTAATACAATCTGTACTTAAGTCACTTTCAAAAGCAAAATGCTCAAACTAAATAACATATATTTCACCAGATCCAACAAACAAATTCATACTATGTAAATTAAAATAACTACATGAATCCAACCAACACATTATGATGCTTGTAGTAAGCATAATCTCTCCCAAAATCCTTTTAATTTATTCATATATACAATCTAATATGCTAAGATGTTAGTTCTTCCTACATAAGAAATAAAATTAGATTTATATTAAAATATAATAAAATATAATTAAATTATAAATAATTGTAATTGATTAAATTCATATTTTTTGTTTTTTCTTCAATGCATACTTAATATATTTTATTTATTTAAAATAAATAGTACAATATAGGCCGGCTTGTAGGCTTATAGGTCAGGTCTTGTGAAAGTGAGTCTACGACCTTTTTATTAAACAAACTTTTTTAATGCCCAAATCCAGCCTATTTTACGAAATATATTAGGTCAGATCTGACTTGACGTAGGGCGAGTCATAGGTCCCTGTAGACCAACTCGGTCCATGTAGACCGACCCGACCCAATTTCACTCCTAGTCATGATAGTCATAGATGACGCGAACCATTCATAAATTTTATTGTTTTGGGATAAACAAAGCCCGAGCTAAATACAGTAATATACGCTTACAAAAAAAAATACAGTAATATATTAGGTCAGATGACGTTTGAATATGCACTTTTTTCATAATTTAAAGGGATTAATAATTCTGATAAACCGTTGAAGGAAGTTCCAACATTCGAAATTTATCTTCTCATATTTTATTCATTATGACCGTGAGGAAATCATATCATCATATTATATTAAGGTAAATTAATGATGATAATTTTATAATTTATTTTAATATATATATATATATATATATTTATCATTATTGATTTATTTTTTTATGATTATAATTCCCTCACATGATATATCATGTTAATTAATACATGATAGGATCCACTCCAACATAAATATTGACATTTTTATTTTTTTGACAAACCTTGGTATATTTTTAATTCATAAAACAAAATTTTACATTTTAAAACTTAGGGCTTATTTTATGTAGTGAACATTTCTTTTTCTTTTTTGTTTCTGCCATTACTACCAATTCACTTTTGTATTGCCTTTCGTGCCACACTCGTGACATTAACCCAGTAGTTACATTCTCCATTTCTTGCTATATATTACGGGCAGAACACCACCACTAGTTCTAGCTTCTACAAGTCCAATTAGGGCTCTGCAAAAAAATTGGTTCACTTGTCCTGCCCTTGATCCGACCTTGACCCGACCCATAAATATCCATATTTTTTGAACTGGTTTAAATACTGACCCACTTTTATTTGGGTCAGTTTTAGACCTGACTCGTTTTAATATTGACCAACTGACCCAAAACTTGACCCATACCCATTATGTAAAAAAAAATCACAATTACATTAAAAGAAAAGTTTTAACGTAAAACAATTACGTCAAAATTTTTTATGGAAAATATTTTCATAAAAATTTTACAGATTTCAAATTTCTGCGAAAGTTTTCAACGGAAATATTTTCGTCATCAAAAAATTTTGACGGCAAAAAATTTCATCAAAATTCTTTACAATTTCAAATTTTGGCGAAAGTTTTCGACGGAAACATTTTCGTCATCAAAAAATTTTGACGGCAAAAAATATCGACGACAAAAAATTTCATCAAAATTCTTTACAGATTTCAAATTTTGGCGAAAGTTTTCGACGGAAATATTTTCGTCATTAAAAAATTTTGACGGCAAAAAATTTCATCAAAATTTTTTACAGAATTCAAATTTTGGCGAAAGTTTTCGACGAAAACATTTTCGTCATCAAAAAATTTTAACGGCAAAAAATATCGACGGCAAAATATTTCATCAAAATTCTTTACAGATTTCAAATTTCGGCGAAAGTTTTCGACAGAAATATTTTCGTCATCAAAAAAATTTGACGGCAAAAAATTTCATCAAAATTCTTTACAGATTTCTAATTTTGGCGAAAGTTTTCGACGAAAACATTTTCGTCATCAAAAAATTTTGACGGCAAAAATATTCATCAAAATTCTTTACAGATTTCAAATTTCGGCGAAAGTTTGCGACGAAAAATTTTTCGATAAATTTTTTGACAAAAAAAAATTTTCGTCGAAATTTTTAGCGAAACACATTTGAATCGAAAATTTTCAACTAAATATTTTCGTCAAGTTTTTTGATAAAAAATTTCCATCAAAATTTTCCACGAAACACATTTCTATAAAAAAATTCCGTAAATTTTTTTGACAAAAAAAACATTTTGACGAAAAAAATATTCTGTCAAAATTCTTTAGAGAATCTAAATTTCGTCGAAAGTTTCAAATGAAACATTTCCCTCGAAATAATTTTCGTCAGAACACATTCCCATCGAAATTTTTAACGAAAAACATTCCGTTAAATTTTTTGACAAAATTCTTTTTTCGTTTAAAACATTTGATGGAAGAAATCATTTTCGTCAAAACTGTTGACGGAAACTAAATTTCAATAGAAATTTTTTTTTTTGTAAAAATGTCGACGAAAAAATAATTTTGTGACGAAATTTTCTTCTTTTGCAACGTAAAAATTTCGACAAAATTTTGTGAGAAAACCTAGTCAAAAACGGGTCAGGTCAGATTTGACCCAGTTCAGAAACCAAGTCAGACCCACTTCAGAAACCAAGTCAGGTCAGATCCAAACTGGTTTTGAACTAGTTCAACAAAATCCAATCCAAGTCAGAACTGACTTGGATCAAATTAAAGCGGGGCGGGTCAAAATACCTGACCTATAAAAACCAAGTTGGGTCGAGTCGGACAAAAACCTGACCCGACCTGACCCATGCACAGCCCTAAGTCCAATGCACATCTTCTTATACTGTTTTTGTTGGATTATCATCAGATCTTCATGTAGTCTGAATATATACTCCTTCAGGGTTCCTGTTAGATTTTGGATTTTTGACAATATCTGATCAACATTTGTTTATACTAAATGTTACTTTTTACTCTCTTTTTTTTAATCTTCTTCAGCACTTTCTTCAATCTCCCTTAGAAGACTGATGCCTAGTGCCTCCATCTGAATGAATCGTAATGTTTTTATTTTAGACATCCTTATCAAACAGAAGCATCAAGTGACATGTTTGAGAAATTGCTAGAGGCTGCTCCTAGAGACAGTCCTCTTTGGTAATTATTCATAATCTTCTGCTTCTTCCCAATAGTTGCAATCTTCTTCATATCCCAATAACAGGGCCGTACTTCTTAAAAACGTAAGTTAGCTTCCCATTTTTATCAAACTTTTTATGGAAATCTCCTTGTCTTCTTTGATAGGACTCATAAAAATTGTAATATGGAAATAGCTACCGTTGAATCGAGAGCTTGCTACTAGGTCAAAAATTATAGTTGTTAATCAGAGCGTAATTCTTTCTATCCCTTGTAGCTCAAGTGTCATATTTCGATTTGACTCGAATCCCACACTGAATCTTATACCAAATATTGGATCAAGTGACTTACCTCGCCACAATTTATAACTTTTAAGGGTTTTATAATAGTTATGTTGTAGGAAAAGTGATTGTGTAATGTTATAGAGATTCGTTTTGCGTGCCTTAATTTTTTATTTATTTTTTTGTTTTAAAAAGTATGGGTCCCACAAAATATTGTGAGAGTAGGAAAGTTTGTTGTATCATGTTAAAGGATAATAGGAAAACCCAACTTTTAATCAGGGTGTATAACTGTTTCTACTTATTCCTACAAATCCAAACACCATAATCCGATCTGACTCCAACGATCACCCTTTTATAGTACTCCCACCCGCGGTAACAAATTAACGATCATTCCTCCTGAAGGCAAAAATTGCAGGTAGGTAAGGTAATTGGTGATGTGAGATGGGTTCATAGGGGTAAGCGCGGTTCGACCCGGTTCAATCTTTTTATTATAAACCGAATCAAAAAAGTGTTAATGTCGTTTTGGAATTGGAATATTAAATAATTATAATTATAAAGATTATAATAACTTTGAAATAAATTAAAATCATAAAAATATCATAATTTCCGTCCTAGATTGACGTCGTATTGCTCGCTCTAGTGAGCGAGCGTTACACTTTTTATTTTATTTATTATTTAATTTCTGTTTTTCCATTATTACGCAAATTCCACTTATCATATTGGTACTTTGTTATTCTAGTCCAAATAACCTGAAACAACAACAAATATTTAAAATCTTATCCATTTATTAGCAATTTATTCTATTTTACTGTTTTGTTGTTTTAACACTATATTTTTAATTATTTTAATAATTATTTGGATAACACAGAAAAAACGAACCCTTTATTCTTAGCTGAATTAGTGGAGTGGTTCTATTCTAGCTTTATAAAAATGGTTCAATTCTTGGATAGGATCAAAAAAATTAATCCGACTTTTGAACCAGTTCAAAACAACTATGGTTCTTTTGGTTCGATCAATTCAGTTTAGTTTGGTTCGTTTGTTTTTTTTTTTTTCACGCTCGTACAGGATGATAAGTGAGAGTGTGGCTCTGACAAGTGACTTAATGACACAAAAATATAAAACACGTGATAAATGTGAGTAGGGGTTGGTTTGCCATTCATTAGATCTATCATAATCTCATAAACCGAAGTATTTACTTTTTAAAAAACAAGAATAAACTAAATTAAAATTCAACATATTTTATGTAGAAAAAAAAAACATATCTAAGCCATTCGAAATATATGGGTCTGTTTGATTTCTGTTTTACAAAACAGTTTTTTAATTTTAAAAACAAAAAAACATATTTGATACTTGATGTTTTGTGAAAAAGTTTTAAAAACAAGTTCTGATTTTTTATTTTAAAAACAGAATTAGGAGAATACCCTTGGGAGGCGTTTGGTAGAGGAGAAATTTTTTTTTACTAGAAAAATACAATTACTGGGGAAATAGTAGGAAAGTAAGTTTGATAGAAAAATTTAAAAAAAATTGTTTGGTTGACCGAAATATTACTGGAAAAATTTATTTAAATTTGCAAAGTCTATGTTTGGTTGAATGTAAAATAATGATGGAAAAATAGGTTAAATTGACAAAAATATCCCTATTATAAATTTTTTGAGGAAGTGAAGTCACTCACTATGAGGGTCAATTTGGTCCATAACTTTTTCTCCATTTTTTCACTTCCCCATCTATCCCAAAATACCATATCTCAAATGGGTTTTTGGAATAGTAAAAATCAACACAAAAAGAGTTTCCTATGCTTTCTAATCTCCTAGTTTTTTTTTTTTTTTTTTTTTTTTGCAAACTTGTACCAAACATGATATTTCTCAATACCTACTTTGACTTCCCCATCAAACTCAAAATAAAACCTATACCAAACACATCCCAAAGGTGTTTTTGTTTTGATTTTATACTCTTTGTTCTCAAAGGATAAAAAACACGGAAAACAGACGATTCTCAATAATGGCAATACTGTAAATAACTACATATTAGCAGTCTTTTAAAACTCGAACCGGTGATTGAACCGGTCGAGGTACTGGGTCACTGGTTCAACCGGTTTGAACCGGTTTTACTGTTCACATGTTAAAAAAATAAAAATATTACTTATATTAATAAAAATTCACATAAGAAAACTATCTATGAGCTTCAAAAAATAAATTGGTTTTCAATGATAGCAAATATTATATACTTCTAAGCTTCTAGCTCTAGACCGTTGAGATGAGATCATGAGACCATCAGTGTTTATCACCACTTAACTTAATGAGATCATTATAAGATGCAACTAAATTACATAAACGAACTACACTAATCTAAAACACCTTATTATTTTCACCTTACTTTTAATCATATTCATCAAAAAATATGAATATGATTTAATTCAAGAGTTCTTATCAACAAAAAAAAAAAAAAATTACCAAAAAAAAAGAAAAAAAAATCGGTTTAACCCGAGTCAACCGGGTCACCGGGTTTCGGCCGGGTCAACCGGTCTAATCTGGGCTGACTGCATAACTGGTCTAACTACCCACTCGAACCGGGGAACCCACCAGATCACCGAGTCCCGAGTCGACCCGGCCAGTCCGAGCCGGGTTTTAAAACACTGCATATTAGAAATACTTCACTCTTTAGACTCTTCATTTCTTAATGTTTTACTCTTTTATAGAGCCCTCATTCCCCCCTGCATCTCATAATCTCACCTGGATCTCAGTCTCAGCTTCACGATCTTCGATTTGTCAATTTTTCTTTGCATTCTTTCAAGTCTCTTGCCTTTTCTGCGTTTTGCTGAATTCGCGTTCTAGATCTACCATTTGTGTGGTTCTTCGGTCATATATATGTATTTTCATTTTTACTGTGTTTAGTTTTGTAAATGGAAGGGAAACACTCACAAATTAGGGGAATCAATCTTTGTTTTTATGATTTGTGTTATGAAACAGTTAAATGGTCCCAACTTTCACTCCCCACTACATGATATGTACTCCACCCCTCTCTCTTAATTTCCCCCCAATACATATAACTACCTATTAAACATAGCATGAAACCACTAAGTTACAAGTTAAACTACCCATTACGTGCACAATCTCTCAGGACATTTCATCTATATATGCCTCCTTATACTTAATGAAATAACTTATCTTACATTCATTGCTCTCATTCGTAGATACTCAGCCCATAACATTCATAATTGCATATACCCCGAACAATTTGTAATATGATTTGTTTTTATGTTAAAAAACTTTTATATATAATTAAAGAAATTATTAAAGTAATTTAAAAAAAGTAACCAATCAAACAAGTTTTTTTATTTTTTTATTTTAAAAACATGTTTTTAGAACAAATTTTTCAAGCAGATTTTTTTGTTTTTTAACTTCTAAAATTCTTTTTAAAATAAGTTTATCAAACAGATTTTTTTTTTATTCTGAAAATTAATTCTTAAAGATTTTTTTTATTCTCTCAATTCATTCTCAAAACAAATCAATTTTGTCATTGGAGAATCAACCTGTGCAACCCCGAGCAAGACAAGATGCAAATTAATTATTGCATTCTGTTCATTGGAAAAAAAAGTTGTATGTTCTTAAACTAACTTTGCTTAGATGATATCCAAATATACATATAATGATGTTTTGTTTCCAGCATGCCTTTGAATTGTAGGTTTTGCCGTTTTTTGTGTTTTGTTTTGTTTTTATTGTGTCCCCTCTAATTGTCTAACAATTTCGTTTTCTTTCCATTATTTAAATTCAGTCCCTCATAATATTCATTTTGCTCTGTTTTGTTTTTTGTGTTTTCATTTTACCTTTTCCCCCCTCTAGTTGTCTAACCATTTTGTTTTATTTCCATTATGTATATTCAGTCCACAAAGCAAGCTTGTCCCATCATATATAGCTTCCAAACTCAGTCGCTGTCTGCACTTGTTTATTGTGCTGCACACGAGAGGAAGACAAGGGGGCGTAGAATAAAAATTGCAAGTTGTAACAACAAATTAGAAAAGTAAGAAACCAAATTGACGAATGCATTAACCATTTTTGGCTCCTAATTGGTTAAATATATCTTTCAATGAAATGATTGAAGCTATAGTCATTCGTAAATTACTTATTCTCTTAGAAATTAGACTAGACTAAAAAATGACAATAATGATAGATTAAACGATTTATAAAATTTCTAATTATTCTTTCCATGTAACAGGGAAACATAATCAAATATAGTACGCAAAAACAAAGATGACTGGCATATAGGAAAATAAGGGTGTGCATAACAACCATTCTATTCACTGATACTATTTCTGAAAAGAAATAATTTTTTTTATATTTCTGGGTCTTTAACAGTTTCTGAGAAAAAAAATATGTTTGATAACATGTTCTATTTTTATTTCTATAATGAGAATTGCGTTTGATAACACAAGAAAAATATAATAAAAAATGATTCCTATTATGCATAAAAAAAATTTGAATAATCACTTTCCTTTTCATATGATGTGGTGGTGACGGCGATAGCGGTGACAGTGGCATGATGATGGTCGTGGTGGTGGCGGTGACAATGACAACAGGAGCTGAGGCAATAGTGGTGGTAATGGTAGCGATGGTGGCGACATAGTAGTGGTGGTGGTAATGACATGGTGATGGTGGTGGCAGCATAATAATGGTGGTGGTAATGGCATGGTGGTGATGGTGACAGCAGTGGCTGCGACGATGGTGGTGGTGGTGATGGTGGCGGTTGTAAGAACCCGCACCGTTAAATTAGGAATTTAATTAAATTAATTATGAGTTAAGAGATAAATTCCATAATTAACTTTGAACAATTACGAGAAGACTTAAATAATTATAGTAAGTGATTATTAATGTTGAAAGTCACTTTTCAAACAAAAAGTGCATATACCGGTTCTGCCTCATAGTATAAGTGTGTACCGATGAAGTATCCCGAAAAATTATGAAAAATATGTATATATCACTAGAATAATATCTAGGACTAGTATAACAAGTTTGGAGTCAAAATAATGAGAACTGGCGTCAGGAATGATACCAGCTACGTAAAAGCGCCTACCGACAAAGTGCTGCGAAAAATAAAATAAAAATATGAAAAATCCTAGAAAAATAGCTAGGTTCAGAATCCAAAATTTGGGATTAAAACAATTAGCGTAGCTATTAGTGCTAATACTGACGCTTATAACTTAATGAGACTATATATAGACTTGGCACAAAGACCTAGGTTAATTTTCTAGTGCCTCCTACGTGAGTTGTTGATGCTCAGCTGCTGCCACCTTCTTCCTTGGTCACCATTGCTTGAAAACTTCTCAAATCTCCACCTTTCTTGTTGATTTTCTTCTTAGACTCTCTATACACTTGAGAGCAACCTTGGTGAGGGGGAAAGACTCCCATTTCTGTGTATACAGTCTCTGTGGGTGAGGATTGAGGGCTGCCCACTGACTTGTAGTAGTGGAAGCCATTTTCTTGCTCATTGTGGGTTTAAGAAGTCATCTTGTGAAGGAGAAACACCAACTTGTGAGTCATTTTCGTGGACCCTCGGAGTCAACACCTTGGGACTGGTTTCAGAGCTCCAAGAGCACTCTCCTTTTCTGTTTTGAGCCTTGGGTAAGCTTCATCACCTTTGATCATGAGTTTTCTATGTTAAAAGTTGAGTCTTGGCATGTAAAATGAGTTGAGTAGGTAACCAACACCATCACTGACCTAAATATGGCTAAAAATGGATTCTTGGACGTTTAGTAGTGTTAAAAATGCAACCTTGGAGGGATATCTTCGCGAAATGCAGAAACTGCATTCTGTCACAAAATATCCGGATATGATATCTGGATACTGATATTCGGATATGGATATCCGGATACTGATATCCGGATACTGATATCCGGATATGGCCTCGACAAATATCTGGATATTCTGGGAAAGTACGAGTTGGTCACTGTTCCGTTCATACAGAATGGTATATTAGGTTTATGGACCCATGATTGGTTAAGTTGAACCTCTGTAATGATTAAACTAAGTCAGAATCAATTGGATTAAGGGCTTATGGCTTTGGGAGAAGCCTAATGGCATGAAACGTAAAAGAAAAACGTTGTCGTTATGTCATGAACTATTAGATTATGAATGTTGATATGATTGCTGGTTTAAACAGACCATGAGAGTGCTGTTTGAGGACCTTGGGCGATTGTGGACCGTTGTCTTGCGATTGTTAGCTTGCGAGGTAAGCTTCTGATCCTCAAATTGATCTTCTGCTTGTTCCACCGACCTCCATGGGAGGTGGTTTATATGCATGTATGCTATTATGAAAGATGAAATATGCATTGATATATGCCTGAGATATGTTAAATTAACTGTTGATGTAATGTATGAATGTGATGTTGATTATTTACACGATCAGGCTGCACCTTGGTGTGTAAGGCATAAGGCTGCGACCCTTATGTTTAGATAGGTCGCAGACGTGCATAATGTGAAACCAATGCGCTTAAAATGAAGAGTCACTGATGCAAGAGTTTTGATGATAACAAACAAGCATAGAAGCGACGTTAATGATAATACAACTCGCAACAAACAAAAGTCCAAGGAAGAAATTCAAACAAGACAACAAGAGCAAATCATTCAACACACAAGATCAAGGTTGAAACATGCTCTTGAGAGCTTAGATCTAATTATAAAGGTAATTGATTAATGATGTACAAAAGAGCTCAAAGGAAATTTAACTCTATGCATGCATTATCCATTTCATCAATCACTTGAAAGCTTTGATTATTATAAAAAAGACCCTTGACATATTTCGTAACCTCAAAACATTCTGTACAAGTCAAGGAAATACATTAAAGTGATTAGAGACTAAAAAGAATGTTTTACAACTCATAAAATTACATAATTGATGATCTGTCAAAGAAAGTATTCGAATACTCTATTGGCTGTATTCGAATACTTATGCTGAGAACAAAGTATTCGAATACCTTGAGAAAAGTATTCGAATACCAGTTGAAGTATTCGAATACCTTACGAATAGTATTTGAATACTTACTGGACAGTAAGGAGTATAACGGCTATAAACGACCTCAAACGAATAGCTTGATAATTAGTGAAAAGTTGAACGAACGATTTCAATCTGGACCTAAGTCACAGTGGTGGTGACCGAACCAGGATATATAGTGTTTGCAATCTCTCTAACTCTTTATCTCTTTACTTTAGCATTATTTGATTACTTGAACTTATTTATATCTCCACATTACATACTATTTGCTTGTACTAATTTCTATTCTCTAAGTTTTGCTTGTGCCAAATTATATTAACTTAAGAAAATCGCTTTCAAGAAAGGAATTGAGGCATTTTGTGAAAATATTTTTAAAATTCAATTCACCCCCCCTCTTGAGTTTGAGGCCACTTATCCAACACATAAACCCTATCCTGTTCCCTGGCCAGTCGAACCGCATTTGCATACATCACATGATTAATGAGTTGTAGTACTTGGCACATTGAGCAAGAAATATGTTGTCATGATTTAAATGTCTTAACATGAACATGCATTGTAATTACTGTTTTCGAACTTATATTTATACTTGTAAGTGAGCTTGGGGTGGAAGAGTCCTGGAGGACCCCTTGTCTTACTGAGATTTCTTTTTAGAGATCTCACCCCACGTTTGGGGCACATTTTTAGGTTCAGGTACCTCGGGGGCTAAGACCTCTGGCGGTAGGAGGCCGGAGCTGAGTTGATATACATGCTGATTATATTGTTATGCCTGGATGCTGTTATGTTTATATTCATTATATTGTTATCTGAGCTGAGACTTTGTTGGGCCTTGTTGCCTTATTTGGTGAGCATGAGGGTTGTCCATGCCACACTGATTATGCTTTGTTTTCTTAGACTCAAGTTGTATAATGTATTAGGATTTTTCCTGGTCTACGTGTTGTAGTTCCGTGACTAGATACACACTTATTTAATAAGGTTACTCAATTAGCTTTTATTGCAATTTACATACAGGCAATCTTTTGAAAATGAATTAAGTAATCAATTTGGTTAATAATCATGACGTCATAATTGAAAAGAAAAAGTTAGCTTACACATTTATTTAGCTGCGCCATTACCATATATATGTTTAATACACTGGATGCACATAGGGTGTTCCAGCGATGGTGGTGGCGGTATTGGTTGTGACAACAGTGGTTACGATGATAATGGTAGTGGCGGTGATGGGTAGAGGTGGTGGTGGCGGCGACGGCGGTGGTGACGACAACACTGGCGGTACGACGATGACAATAATGGTGACGGTGATCGTGTCGAAATGATGGTGGTGGTAGTGGTGATGGTAATGGTGAAGAGTGATTGAGAGAGACAAATATTTTTTGTTTTGTATCTTAGAACAAAAAAGCAATTTTTTTTTTTGATTTTTTTTCCTGTTTCTTAGCATAAAAATTAAATGTGGGAACAAAAGAATAAACTGATTTTACCAATTAAGTTTTGTATCCATTTCTGTTATCGAAACATAAATTAACTTTTTTTTTCCGGAAAGGTTGTTATACACACCATAAGAAGAAAACCATCCACTAATGTATTTGTTTTCTTGTTTAGAATCCAAAAGTATGATTTAGGCAAAAATTACAATTTTTTAAACAATGATTTTGAACTTTAAAAAAAAAAAAACCAAATATGCACTAAGGGCATGTTTATTGTAAGTATAGGATAAGACCTTATAATATAAGACTTGATAATATAAGGTTTGATTGTATAAACTCTGAATAAATTTTAATATTATCCAGTGTTTGGTAGAATATTGTATAAGATAATCATCAAGTGTTTAGTAATGCACTGTATAATACTAGATAGAAGAAAAATAAATATTCTTGACAAAAATTCTTTCATAAAGAATTTATATTATTCTTCCAAATGTCATATGATATTAATTATATAAAAATCTATTGATCAGTGTGTTGAAAAAAGATATTAGTATTTATAAAAATAAAAATCTCCAATATTTTAAAAATCAATATATTGAAAAACTAATTTTGATTTGAATATACTAATTTTTGAGAATTGCACTGCTCAATGATATTAATACATAAATTCTTTATCAGATTTAATCTCACCTCCTTAGACTTGATTAAGTTATACAACATTTTAATGCATTAAAAAATTATGCTGTATAAACTTATATTATATGATGGTGATACCAAAAAATAAAAAAATATTATAACATAATCTTGTACATCACGCCAAACCGACCTAAGTCACTTTAGAATGATGACACGAAAGGTTAAGAATATTGTTAAAACCTTTCAAAAAATTCCCTACCAATTAAAATGGTACAATTTATTTTTTCTTCAAACGAAGAGTGATTAAAAGGAGAAAATTAAATTTTAATACACAAATTCTATAACGATGTTTATCATTTTAAAAACATTTGTTATGAGTATGAACAATAATTTGTTATTTATTATTTATTCCATTGTAAAGAATGTTACACAAATTCTATAACGATGTTTATCATTTTTAAAACATTTGTTATGAGTATGAACAATAATTTGTTATTTATTATTTATTCCATGGGAAAAATATCTATCTTTTTAAATGATATAATTTTATATCCTTTTAGATCATAACCGTTAATTTCCGTCCATACGCGGTTATAATCTATTGGGCCAAACTTAACGGGCCAAATTTATTATTAATTAATTAATAATTTTAATCCAATAAATTATAACCGTTGATGGACGAAAATCAACGGTTAAGATCTAAAAGGATATAAGTTTATATCCTTTAAAAGAATAGATGTTATTCCCTTATTCCATTGTAAAGAATGTTACTATACAACATATATATAGGGTTTAGCGAATGTAAAGTGACTGCACCTAAGGATAGGTCCAGTCATATAAAACTACGTCATTTTATAATGTGAAAGCATTCAATATGAAAAATAATAACCATACAAATGTGAAAATAAATATAAAACGTTAAATATGGAGAAATAAATATAATACTTTTATTTTCTACAATTAATTTTGAACGCGAACTTTCTTTATCCAACCCAAAACGACATAATTTTTAGGTGACTATACCAATACTTATATGCAGTAACATTACAAATCATTTTGCTATATATATATATATATATATATATATATATATATATATATATATAAATTATCAATATTACAGTTTCTTTTGCCCCTTTTAAATTGTCAATATCACAGTTTTCTTGTTATTGTGTTTTCAAGTTTAGAATAGTTTTGGATTAGCATTCTCATCAGTCATCAATCATCGCCTTAATCCCTATTAAGTAATTTAAAATAAAGGAGAGAATGGAAAAAGCAAGCTTTTCACCTTCAACATTGCTTTAATCTAAGCGTGGCAATAAAGTTAAACTTTTTATATTATTTCTTTGTGGCGCTAAAAAAGTTAACAAGATGCCATATTTAGGTAAGATCTGCAAAATTAGAAATGAAAGACACTCTGATCTCTCTCCTGACTCGTAATTATTTAAACATTCAACATCTGCAATGAGGGTAAACCTATGATCCATGTAGCTCCAAGCTTAGCACATGGACCCACTCCAAGTCCCTTCATCCCCATCTTCCACACACACACCATAATTGCCTTATACCCCACATAAACGCTGTGTCGCTTGCACATGCACTAGTCAGAAATCAGAAGCATGACCTTTTAATGTGCACTAACCACAACATGCATCCTTCTAATGCGTTGCCTTCCCCACACAACACAATACACTAACCCCTCTTTCTCTCGCTCTCACCCAAACACACACATTATATTCTCTAAAATCTAGATTCCAATTAGGGTTTTGTTTTGGTTTCTCAAGCTCCACTTGGAAACCATACCACACCCTATTGCAGCCTTTCATTTCCTATCTCCCCCCATTTTCCCACGACCTAACTACCAAGATTCCTTTTTGGCCATTTGGGTAACCCTCTCACATTCACACACAATGTTCAGTTTCTGCAACTACAGCAAATTCTTCATCCTTTTCTTATGCACCCTTCTGATCTATTTCACTGCTTGATGCTTCAAAAGATCCCTCTATTCTGTTAACTTCACTCTCAGTTTCCTCTTTTAGGGTTCTCTTACCATTCTTATTCAATCATGGTAAAAAAACAAAAAAAATCACTTTTTGACCAAAACCCAGATTCAACTTTAACATTCACATTCGACGATTTACTTTGAAAGACCTAACTCTATTTTTTTTCATTTTCTTCTTCTTCATCTATGCCTAAGGTTCCAGAACACAAAGATGGATCTGAAACGGAAACATCAAATTCCATGGATTCCTTTCAACATTTAGCCACAACCAAAACCAATTGTTCTCTTCACAACTTGTTCCCAATGAAACGCACCGTTCGCCCACTCTTCGGGCTTCTCCTCTTCGTCGTGTTCATCGCCACACTCACTTCCAGAGCCATGGTTCGAAGGGGAATACTCTCCCTCGAGCTCGAAACCCGAGTCCTGATCCAAGATCCACCTCCGCCGCCGCCATCTCCGCCGCTGAACGCCACGCTTCTGAAACACGCCGCCGTCGAAATCGGCGAAGAAAAATCAAAGCAAGAGATCCAGCAGCTTCTCGACGGCAACTTCGGTAGCCAAGCGCGTCACCGAACTTTCGTTTCGTGGCGGCGGTTCATCCACCACGACGTCGCCGGCGACCACCACCACGACAAGTCGTCATCATCATCATCACCGTCCAGGCACGTGAACGTTAACAGTAACAACCTCCCGGCAACGCTTCGTTCGCCGTTGTTCTATCGTTATTGGTTGGATTTCCGGAAGGTTCTGCAGGAGTGGGCAAGGAAGAAGAGGTTTCAACCCGGTATCATGTCCGAGTTGACTCGGTTAGTTAAGGTTCCGATTGAACAGCATAACGGTGTTAAAGTGGTTAATGGTTCCGGTGACAAGAGGTACTCTTCATGTGCTGTTGTTGGGAACAGTGGGATTTTGCTAAACAGAGATTATGGTAGTTTAATTGATGCACATGAAGTTGTTATAAGGTTGAACAATGCTAGGGTTGATAACTTTGAACACAAGGTTGGGAAGAAAACCAGCATTTCATTTGTGAATAGTAACATCTTGCATTTGTGTGCAAGGAGAGCAGGGTGTTATTGTCACCCTTATGGTGCTCATGTTCCAATTGTTATGTACATTTGTCAAGCCTTGCATTTCTTGGATTACGCTGTGTGCAATTCTTCTCACAAGGCTCCTTTGTTGGTAACTGATCCTAGGTTTGATGTGTTGTGTGCTAGGATTGTGAAGTATTACTCTTTGAAGAGGTTTGTGGAGGAAACAGGCAAGGGTTTTGAGCAATGGGGTTCTGCTCATGATGGGGCTCTCTTCCATTACTCTTCTGGTATGCAGGCTGTGATGTTGGCTTTGGGAATATGTGATAAAGTTAGCATTTTTGGGTTTGGGAAATCAGCTTCTGCTAAACATCATTATCACACTAACCAGAAAGCTGAGCTTCACTTGCATGATTATGAGGCTGAATATGCTTTCTACCGTGACCTTGTGGATGGAAATAAGCCCATACCATTTCTCTCGGATAAGTTTAAGATTCCTCCTGTTGTCATGTATCAATGACACTGATGAAGTGCTGCTGCTACCTGCCAATTTGAGTGGTGGAGGGGGTTGATTTTTTGTTTTCCCCCCATGTTGTCACGTCTGAATTGTTCTCTTATTGTGATACTTGTGAAATGCACAGATAGTGGAAAACAATACTGATTCAAGATTCATTTTTGTATTCTCAACTTTGTTTGTACTGCCCCAAATGTAGCCTCAAGGCAACATAAATTGTAAATTTTGGTTAGATCAATAGTCGCTTTGACCCTTGGATGATTAAGCATAAGCATGCCCCATCTATGATTTGTGTATGATGCAATGCAAGAGTCTTTCCTCGGTTGTTTAATTGGGTGATTTTATTTCACTGGCTATGATGACTTCCTAACCATATTTTACTATCCAACCCTTCATAGATGGAAGGTTGATCCAAATAATTTGTGTGAAGATGTCGGGTATCCAAGTGATCATCAAAATCTTCTGCCCCTTTTAGCCCCGACTTTAGTGGTAAGATGGTGGAACAATAATCAAAGTGTCACTGTGTCTCATCTTATTTTCTTAAATGTCACGCCAAGAGCGTTATTTTCTATTGGGAAAACACTGTTTTCCATCTTATTTTCTTAAATGTCATGCCAACAGTGTTATTTTTTATTGGAAAAACACTATGGCATTTTCTTAAATGTCATGCCAAGAGTGTTATTTTCTATTGGAAAAACACTATGGCATTTAAGAATGAGAAATAACATTGTTAGCGTGACATTTAAAGAAATAAGAAGGGGAACAGTGACACTTTGATCACTGTTTCTAAGAGGGTTATCTAAGTACATGCCACGTCCTTTGTCGAAAGGTTAGTCTTAATTGCGTTCTAATCTGTCTTTTAAAGGCACAGTAGCGAAAAAAAAGCACTTAATTGGATACTGGATTGCGACATTTTAACAACTTTGCAAAACCTGGCGAATAAAAAAAAACCAAACAATTTATAGTTTCCATGCCGGTTTTAAGGTTATTTCATTCGATTTTATATGGGGCAAATCTAAGCTGAATTCCTTATAGAAAATCATTAGGTTTTTGTGGCAGTTTAGACACGAGTCTCCAAAATAAAGACATCGTAATATTGTTTCCTCTACTCATCATTTTCATTCACACCCAAGAACAGTCAACTAAAACTTTTAACATGTTGTTAATGTAGTTGCACTCTATTGCTGTCATACAAGAGTAGGACAAAACATTTACTTACTCCAAGTTAGTGTCCGTTGACCTATACATACATCAAAACGTGACACCACATACAACTTATTCTGTTGCATATGTATATAACATACATCGACAAAGATCTTCCACAACCTAGAGAAATCTCTTGTTGAAACTTGAAACAGCTTCAGACAAGATGAGCTTGGGTCATATATCGTTCCTCTTATGCATTACAAAAAAGCTTCCCCTTCATCACTTTTTGGCCCTTTCACTCTTCTGTGTCCATCACTACGCCCTTCTCTTCATACTTCACTCCTACCAAATAGCTTATGCGTACCTGTGAACAAAAGTGCACGGATCGGTGTATAGTGTTTTTCTCGATTGAAAATATGGCTTATTCTTAACAAAGACGGGTTATACCTGCTTAGGATCGTAGATAGCATACTCATTGTATTCCAAGGGGCTATCTTGATGATCTGAGGCAACTATTCTACCAGAAGGAACTTTTATGTCATCTTTCCAAACAAAGTGCTCTGATTCATCTGTTTTCTTCTTTCCCAACCCCTTCACTCCAAGCTTCTTTTCCTCCAAAGATTTTGTGTCCTGATTCAATCATTGTTAAAACCATATCAATAACATTCCTGAGTGTGAAAAGCCAAAAAAAGGATACCGTTAGTGCCTACCTCAGGTGGGCTTTTCAACTCGGTAATCTCATTTCCTAGAGAAGCAATGGCCAAAACCAAGAACCCTTCTGGCCTGTCCACAGCAGTAAAACCATATCTTGCAGCCTCTGCTGCAGCATCGGAACAAACAATAGCTTTGCCAAACTGTTGCCAAAAACACATAACTGATGAGAAAATGTTCACTATCATTAGAATTAAATAAACTACCATTTGTATTTCTAAATACCATATAACCCGGAACCGGTAGTGAACATATCGCTGGCAAGAACCCCTTGTGCAAGTGCCTCAAAAGATTTGAACTTCGTGATCCTTACATAATATAATCATAAAATGATAAACACATCCATATTTTTTTCCTTACAATTTGAACAATATTCTTCTAGTGTAGTCTTACCACACCATAGAAGAACCTTATTTGGTAGCTTTAGTATGTCTTCATAGGGAGGGCAAGCCCTCGGTTCCACAGTAAAAATGTTTTCAACTGACACCCCATATTCCTGAAGTTCATAGGAAGTAAACACTCAAGAAGATATGCTCCTCGTTATAGTTGTACATAAAACACACAAAGAAAAGAGTTGTAATCTTACAATGTCACCAACTTTGACTGGTTCATAAGTATTTTCCAGGTATTTCACAATCATCTCATAATCATTTGAATTTTTTTCCAAAGGAGAAATTGAGCAACCCAATTTGTTGTATGTGTCTGATAATGGGTCATCAAGAGTAGAGCCACTCATATCTCCTATGAGATGAGAAGCCAGGGTTATATCTCTAACACCCTCCAGGGCAGCAGCAGCCTAAGGAAAATTAGGACAAGACTCAGTCTTCAAAATAAGTGGTTGAACCAATGAAGGTGGTGACTAATTGAGCTTACATGATCTGCAATCTCCTGATAATCTCTAAAAATGAAAGGCCTTGTGGAGTGCATCAGAGTGAACCATCTTTGGCTAAAATCATTCCAAACAGCCTCAGCCTTGGCCCCAGTCTCTTTCAATGATTTCACCTTCTCTATGAATTCTAAGAGAACTTCCTCACCTGATAAGGTTCTATTGTCAGTCTTTGTGAAGGACATTAGAGAAATAGAAAAAAGAAGTGTTCCCCATCTACATACATCTTTTCTGGTGAAGATTTGTAACCATTCCTATTGGAAGGTCCGGAGAGTCATAACCCATCTCCATCAATGCATACCTGAACTCAAATGTAGGTTATTTTGAGACTTCAACAAATTAAAATCATACAAGGTTAGTGTTCAAATATTGTACTTACTTATATATCTCTTGGCTGCACATAACCTTCATAAAATTTGCAACCAGAGGCTCAAGTTTACAGTGTGTTACTGCTATCCCCAGCTGCCGAAGACCTAGTGCCCCATATCTAACTTCAACTCCATCATCCTATACAATGGCATAGAACTATCTGTTACCTAAAAAAGGTGGCATGGATAAATCACTAATCATTTGTGGGAGGGAATAGATATTTACCATGTCAATGGGGTAAAACTTCAAAGGCTTCTTCTGGAACTTCTTCTCTCTTTCCCAAGATTCAAACTCATTTCCTGTTATTTCCTGAAAGAGCCTCACAAACTCTTTCAGAGCATTGTCCACATTCTCCCACTCTTCTAATCTCTCCTCTGCATTTGGATCATCACCAACTCTTCCTTTTTTGAAGTAAAGATGCAAACGATTCTCTGGGACTACAATCAGTTGCATGACACAGTAACTGCCCCAAATTAACACCACTAATTAGGTATAGTAGTCTTATAAATGTCAATATGGACTAAAATTGCAATTGATCTTCATAACATTACTCATTCAGTCCTCGTCCTTGATCACAAAGGGAGAAGGCACAGTTGTACAATATCCCATCTCTTTCAAATATCTTTCCACCTTGTTCCTGCAATTTGGTATCTTTATAGACCCCTCTCTTTCCATAAAGCTTGAGCTGTTACCACGTACAAAATTTTATCAGACACAAATGGTAAAAGAGCTCCATGTGTTTTACTTACATCTTTTCCAAAAATATTAAAAATTAAAAAAAGCAGTATGAAAGTGTAAATTATGTACTTCTGCTGACAGTGATTCAATAGCCTCCTCCCCAGGATCTTGTTTGTCCCAGGGGATTCCCTTGCCATCCACAGAAAGATCGGAGACAAGATCATAAGCTTCCAAAGGTTGTGGTTCTTGTTTTTCGATGCTGTCAGTCAACCAATTCTCCCTAACCACAGGTATACCCCTCTCCCTACAGTAATATACATTAACAATTAATTAGGCATGTTTATTGTGTCCATAATAGATGTAGCAATGCCATTCACATTACCCACTTTTACTTTTGCTTTTTTAGTGTTAATCTTAGGGTCTTCATGCACAGAAATGCCAAAAGATCTACTATTCATAATGTTCTTGACGTGGAGCCAAACAAAACATAGATAGCTAGCTTATCATTCATAAGGATTAATAATTGTCTAAATGCTTTTACAGCACTGACATGGCTTCTGCAAGTTTGGATGTGCCACCACGTTCTCGCTCAGCAGGTGAAGCCACCAAACAATTTGCCCCTGAAGAATTTAACAAGCCAGGTTATAGCAACTCCCAGCAACAAAAGGATGACAAAAACAACTTTTTTTTGTCACATTTGGAGTGCTACTAGCACATTACCAATTATAGAGTTTGCAACTTTCCCTCCATGCTTTTCAATAGTTGTTTTCCAATATTGCTGAGTATCCAAAAACAAAATCCAATCAATAAAATTCAAAAGATGCTAAACGACATGAAGGATAGTTATTATTAAGTCAACAACAACAAAAGTGGTGCATACATGTGTCCGAGTTAGACGACCCATCAAAGATATCATCATTCCAGTAAAAGGCTTTTCAGCTAATAAGCCTAAATCCCTGCGAGGCCTGTGACTTGGGTCCTGATATTTCTTTAGCAACTACAGCACACACCAGCAAAACAAGCCAACAAATATTTTATAAACAAAACAAATTCTTAGGTGACAAGTGATACACAATGAAGAAGAGATGAAAAGAAAAAACAAAAAACAAGAGAGAAGATCACATCTGAAACAAGAGAATTCTGAACAGAATCTGGTAGCTTAATGGGTTCCTCTTTCCTTGGAGGGTCTCTGGTGCTGAAATAGCAACTAGCCCATTCACTGTAGAACCCTCTACAAGCATAACGTCTGCCATCAAACTCCAAATTGCCATTGCAAACTGAGCATTTCTTTAATGCACCGTAAAACAACAAGTCTTGGCTGTTCAGGAAGGTGGCAATTAATTGAATCACTAACATGAAAATCCACATTGGAACATTTTGGTGATGGAAAATAATCAGAGTTGGAGAAATGGTTTAATCTAACCAACCATCTTCGTGTAATTTCAAGATCAGAGCCAGAGGAATCAAGGTCATTAGCCTTCAAAATCTCTCGCATTTGCTCCACAGGAAGGTGCTCATTTAAGGCTTTACAGAACTCATCATACTCTGCAGCAATATCATCAGCTTCAGGTTTTCCATTGGTTTGGCTATCCTCATTTTCCACCTTGGCCTTCTTAGGAGAATGCTCCACTTCATGTGCCTTTGCCTCAGCCTTTTGCTTCCTTGTCATCACTTTCTCTTCTTCCCCAGGTGCATGAACATGCGACCTCGTTTCATGAACCTTAAAAATTTCCAAAAACACCTTAACTAGTTAATTAAAATAACAAAGAACTGCACTAACAAAACAACAATGGTAAGTTGTCATGGAATAGAAATAGAAAGAACCCCATTTGAGGTGAATTAAAATGTTGACGGAAAGGATGAACAAACCTTCATCTTGGTGCTTAATTTCAGCTGAATGAAAGAGCAAAGAGCTTTGTACAACTACAATGAGTTTAGAGTCTTGAGACTTGGATAAGGTCTGAACTAAATAAGCATTGATTCTGTGAACAACTTCACATGATCATAGGTTGGAGCAAAGACAACAACATTCCCGAACTGCCACGTACATGGAGTTCTCACAAAAAACCAAGTCTTTTTGTCGTCACCACAAAATGCCACGTCTGCCAACGTGTGCATGTTCTTGACACGTGGCCAAATGGTTACGTTTTAGTGCCTTACAATCCTGACACGTGGAAACACCGTACGACTGTGTTTGTTGTTCCTCCTCAAACACCCTATCATCAATTATTCTTTTGTTCCACAACATTCGGTTGGATTGGAATCATAAACGGTGCAATCTAATCAAGGAAGATGATAAACAATATATATATATATTTTTTGTTTCTTTTCTCAAAACTCAAGGGCATGATGCCCGGAGAAGGTTGAACGAGGATAGTTCCGGGCAACGTACCAAAAAAAAAGTTGATGTTTCTTTTCAAAGTTTCGTGGATTCAATAAGGCAAGTTTTACATGCAGGTCAAAATCAAGTAAGCACTCAGCTGAACTTAGATTTTCGAATGAATGAAAAAGATACCTGTCGGCATAGGTATTCGGCATTGTGTGTCTTTTAGCAAATTTGGACTTTCTAACATTTTGTGCACTCTGTGGTAAAGAGAAACCTATAAAAAAGCAGAATAACAAGTATATATGTTGGTGTGGGTCACGGGCAATATATAAGATTTAAAATAAAATGAGCTTGTGTTTTCAACCATTTTAGTATGTTTCTAAATTTGATCTTTGAAATTATTTAGATAATATTATCAGCATATTTGTTTTCTAATAAGTGTAAAACGTAATTTAATAATAAAACATATATTAAAAAATGTCAGAAGAGATGCATTAAAAAAAATTATAAAAGTCTTTCAAGAATTAAAAATAAAATTATTTGTTTCTAAGATAATCCAGAATTTACTTGATATATAATGAATGGTTAATCGTATTCACAGTGTATTGAAACTGTATATAAAAAAAAATTATTGAAATAAATTTTATTGGCTGATTGAATCTCGTGCCCTTGATAAAACTAAATATTACTATCTTGCCCCATTTTTAAATTATTTCAAAATTTTAATTTTTTTTCTAAAACATGACATCAATCTATTCCTATTTGACTGTTCACTGGTCAAAGTACTCGAGTACGTGACATATGTATTTGAGTAAGTTTCGAGGGGAAGAATTACTCGAGTACTATGCATAGAAGCCCTATATGAGTGGGTTTCGGCCTCATTTTTTATATACTCATTTTTTACCTCAAAATCCCACTCGTTTATCATCTCTATTCTAATTCATCAAAATGACTTTCATCCCACCATCCTTAACCTTTAATCTTTTGAAATCATTGTAATTACGCTTACAAATTCTATTTTTTTTTTCAAAAATTCGAACCCAAACCAAACCCTAATCCAAATTTCATGTGAAAAAAGATCTCAAGTTCAAATACGTATATTGCAATTATCTACCACAATGAAAGGAAATTTGAAGATCCCAATGGTGCGTACTTTAAAGGACAAACCAAAACAATGCAAATCAAATGCGGCATAACATTCAATGAACTCAAGAGGATAGTTCATCAAAAATTGGAACTCCAAGGAAACCAATGCATTTCTCGCTCGATAGCCAGGTATGAGACCAAAAATGGATACTACTTTGGTGATCCAATCAATGACGATGAAGATGTTGATTGTGTCATAGTTGCATATTGTAAGAATCCGCACCGTTAATTAAGGAAGTTAATTAATTAATTATGAGAAATTAGAAAATAATTCCATAATTGACCCTTATAATTATGAGAAGGCTTAAATAATTATAGTAAGTGAGTAATAATGCTGGAAGTCGCTTTTCTGACGAAAAGTGCAGATACCAGTTCTGTTTCTCGATATAAATGCGTACCGATGAAGTATCCAAGAAAATTATGAAAAGTGTGTATATGTCACTAGAATAATATATAGGACTTGTAAAATAAGTTTCAAGTTAAAATAATGAGAACTGGTGTCAGAACTGATACTGGCTATGAAAAAGCGCGTACCGAAAAGGTGCTGCGAAAAATAAAATAAAAATATGATAAATCTTAGAAAAATGAGTAGGTTCAGAATCCTAAGTTTGGGATTAAAATGCTAAGCGTAGCAATTAGCGCTAATACTGTGCGATTAAAACTAATTAGACTATATATAGGTGGGCACAAGTTTCTAGGTCAGAAACTTAACATTCTCTACGTGAGAATTTGCTGAGTGTGAGATGCCCCCTTGCCTCCACCTCTCCTCCACCTCTTGAGAGCCCAAGTTGTCATCTATTTGCTTGATTCTTCCCTCTTTCTCTTTGTAAACACTTAGTAGAGTGACTTATGAGGGTGAAGGTCAGCCATTCTGAGTTTGAGGTGCTGTTTTCTTGTGCTTGGGGTGCTGACTTTGTTGTGTGGGTTGAGGGAGCCATTGTCATGGCATTTTATGCTTCAAGGTGTGACCTTTGAAGAGAAGAACCCTCCTTGGTGTGTCATTTTCGTACACTTGCAAGTCAGAACCTTTGGGGCTGAAGGGAGAGCTCCTAGAACACTTCAAGCTTATGTTTTGAGTCTTTGGGTATGTTCCCTACCTTGATCTTTAGTTTTAGTGGTTTAAATGTTGAGTCTTGGCATGTTAATGGGTTAAACAAGTAACCAATCAGAGTATGAACTTAAAAGAGAGTAAGAATGCATGCTTTAACGTTTAGAAGTGTTAAAAATGGAACCTTGGAAGTGATATCTCGCGAAATGCAGAAACTGCATTCTGTCGCGAAATATCTGGATATGATATCCGAATATTGATATCTGGATATGATATCCGGATATTGGTATCCGGATAAGGACTTTGAGATATCCGGATATGCATATCCGGATATGTGTCCCCGACAAATATCTGGATATTCTGGGAATTTCGAGACAGTGACTGTACAGAACTGTGTTTGGGGTTTGTGGACCCTAGATTGATGAAGTTGGACTTCTGTAATGACTTTTTAAGTCAAAATCTATGTGATTAAGGGCTTGTGGCTTTGTGAGAAGCCTAAAGACATGAAACGTAAAGGAAATGCGTTGTCTTTATATCATATACTTGTTGAGTATGATTATTGATATGATTGCTGGTCTAAATAGATTGTGATTCTGCTGTGTGTGGACCTTGAGCTTGTGTGGACTCTTGGCTTGGATTGTTAGCTTGCAAGGTAAGCTTTCGTGTTCTCGGTTTAGCCATTGTTGGTTCCACCATACCCCATGGGGGAATAGTTTATATGCATGATGTGTTTTCATGCTTCGATGATTAGAATGCTTTTGAACTGTTAAGTGTAAGGGCCTTATAATATGTATGTGTTGTTTCCACTTCGACGGTTAGCCTGAGTATGTGGCATCATACAAGACGGTGACACTATGGGTGGGTGCAAGTGGCGTCTTGCATTGGTGTGGGTAATAGACGTATTCCTACATTTCTCTGGCAGTAGAATATCTTGACACACATGACATGGTTATCTGTTGCATTACACTGACTTTGAAACTTATATCATATACATGCTTTAGAACTTATATTGCACATGTAAGTGAGCTTGGGGTGGAAGATCCTTGAAGACCCCTTGTCTTACTGAGATTTCTGTTTAGAGATCTCACCCCACGTTTGGGGCGCTTATTTCAGGTTCAGGTAATTCGGGGGTTAAGACCTCCAACGACATGAGGCCGGAGCTTAGCTGATTTATATGCTGTTATGCTGATATGTTGGATGCTGGATTATGCCTGTTGCTATTTGTTGTTAGCTTTATGATTTTATTGCTGTTGTTGTTGAGACCTATGTTGGGCTTTATTGTCTTATTTGATGAGTATGGGGATTGTCCATGCCACATTGTTTGACTTTGCTTTATTTTAGATGCGAGTTGTAATAATGTATCAGGATATTGTCCAGGCTACGTGTTGTAGTTCCGTTATTTTTAGATACTCACTGTTAACTTATATATTGAGGTATTCTAGTTAGATGTCTATTTGCAATTTACATACAGGCAATGATTTGGAAATGAATTAAGTAATTCAACTTTGTAATGATAATTACGTCATAATTGAAAAGATAGAGATATTCCGCATATTTAATTAAGTGTGGCTTAATACGATGACATGTTAACAAAACGAGTATACACGGGGTGTTACAGATATATTAAGATAAAATACGAGAATTTTATTGAGATATATGCTGAAGTTGATTCTGGTCAGCCTTTAACTTTACCCATGCATATGAGCACTTCATAGTATTTTGGTCAAGAAGCCAGATTTGTCGACTTGTCTGCACCTTTTTTTTTTTTTTTTTATGTCAAGTCAAATAACATCAGGGGAACAAGAAGAGGATGAGGACAACGATAACACGAACCTAGCAAACCTGAGTTCCTCTACTTCGTCACCATTTCATGTTGACCTAGTTAATAGTGGTAAGTTAGTAAATATCAATTTTAATTTAATATGTCATTTATCTTGTCAATGCTTCTGACAAAAATATCATGGTTTAAGTGTAGTGCCAGAGCTAATTCCATTTTGGAATGAAAGCCAACTTTATTCATACATTGATTGAGCACACCCTAATGAAGGGATGTTGTATGGTGATGATGAGTTGCATGATGTTTGGCAATTAGGGGATCCATTATATGTGCAATGGGAGTTTGATTCCAAGTCTGAAATGCAACATGCTGTGAAATTATTTTGTATAAAGATCCATCGTACAACTATAGTTGCAAAAAATGATGAGTATGAAATGTCGAAACCATGCTGAAGGTTGTCTCTGGTATGAACAATTTCTTATTTTTTATTCAAACTTTCAAAGATGCTAATGCATTTAATTTCTTTGTGTTGCAGGGTAAACGAGTTCAAAAATTTATTTTGACATGAAATTTTAGAAATTTCAAGACACTAGCCCAGAGATTGCTACATGGATTGATCAAATTTTGAAAGAGAAATGGTGCAGAGCTTCTGATGAGTAGCTAGGTCGAAGGTTTGGTCACATGACGACTAACATATCCGAGTGTGTGAACAAGGTTCTCAAATTTGCACGTAATCTTGAAATAACAGCATTGGTGTATTGCATATATAGTAGACTTGTTGAATATTTTGTCAGAAGCGTGATGAGATCCAGGGGCATATCACAAAAGGTAGAATAATTTCAAAAAGGGTTAACCAAGCCTTGCAAAAGAATGAGCAATTGGCAACAACGTTTGTGTACAGATTTATGACAGGGCTAATGAATTGTTTGAAGTTGAGGAGGGATATGACCAATCTACACATACAACAGGTCAATCAATAAGGGTGGACTGGAAGAATCGCAAATGTCAATGTAGTAAGTTCACAACGTATAGGTATCTGCGTAGCCACATTATAGCAGTGTGTAAGGCAGCAGCCATGAACATTCATCAATACATGGATCTTGTATTCTCCATGCAATACATTGCTCAGGTATATGTTGTATAACACCTTGTATTTCTAAAATGTATTAGTATATATGAAAATGTGGATTAAGGGGTAGGATTAGTGAAAATCCTGAAATTAGGGTCAAAATACATAAGAAGGGTAAAATGGTAAATTGTCAAACACGTAACCCTAGGAAAGGAAAATTGAGTAGAAGGTCTCAAATGGAAAAACTAACACTGGAAAAGGATTCAGAACAAAAAATTGAGTGGTTAGGCAAGTTTCTGAAAATTTGATGAATAGTGATTTACGGGTGTAAAATATTGTGGTATAATGGTACCGATAAGTGCGAAAATATGATCAATATTTCTAGGAAGTAAAAATATGATGTGAATGAGAAAAATATGTAGATTGTGAATTTGTAGGTTAAAATGGATGATTTAAGAAAGTTAAGTGACAAGTGGGACCCACTCCTACTTAAGTGAGTGAGTTATAACACATGTGAGAGAGGATTTTACAAAATCTGAACACTCTCTCTCTTGTCTTCTTCTCCCTCACGCGGCCTCCACCATTGTTTAGGCCATTTTGAGCTTTTCAATTTCCACCTTGAGTTAGAGCCATTTTTAGGAGAAACTTCCAACTACAAAGTTGTTCCCCTTGATTTTGTGAGCTACTTTCATGTGGAGTGCATCTTGTGAGGAGCATTGTGTGAGGATATAATCCCCATTTTCAGTCACAAAAAATTGTGTATTTTGGAGGATTTTAATGTTTTCTTGGGTTGATTAAATGGTTGGAAACCTATCCTAGGATCATTTGAAGACTGTAACACCCCGTATATATCCGGTAAAGTTATCATACTATCGTATTAAGCTGCGCTTAATTAAAAATGCGGAATATCTTTTTCTTTTCAATTATGATGTCATTATTGAACCGATTACCAGCTTGCTTATTGAACCGATTAATAAAATATTGCCTGTATGTAGATTGCAAAAGACAGATAACTGAAATACCTCATAACATAAAATAATATAAGTATGTCACTAGACACGGAATTACAACACGTAGACCGATCCAACTAGCAGGTTATACAACTCCCACTATAAGTACTAACATCAGTGACATGGACAATTTTCATGCTCACCCAAAAAAGGCAACAAAGCCCACATCGTCTCAACAACAGCAACATAATAAAAGTAAGCTAATACATCAAATCAGCAGATATAACCAGCATCCAACATGTCAGCATAAATAACAGCAATATCATCAACTAAGCTCTAGCCTTCTGCCGCCAGAGACATCAGCCCCCAAATTACGTGAACCTGAAATAAGCGCCCCAAACGTGGGGTGAGATCTCTAAACAAGAAATCTCAGTAAGACAAGGGGTCCTCAAGGATCTTCCACCCCAAGCTCACTTACAAGTGCAATATAATTTTAAAAGCAGTTCATCAATATCATTTCTAAAACAGTGCAATGCAGCAGATAATCATGTCATGTGTGTCAATACTATTCTACTGGCCAGAGAAATGCAGGATTTATATACGCCAAATACCCACACATAGTGCAAGACGCCTCTTGCATCCACCCCGAAACACCATTTTGTATGACGCCACATACTCAGGCTTACCGTCAAGATGGAACAACACATGCATATTAAAAGCCATTACACATAAAGCTCAACAACATTCCAAATATATCAAAGCATGTAACACAACATGCATATAACCATTCCCCCATGGGGCACGGTGGAACTACACAATGGCTAAACCGAGGACACGAAAGCTTACCTTGCAAGCTAACACTCCAAGCCAAGAGTCCAACCAATCCTCAAAGTCCAAACACAGCAGAATCAAAATCTGATATGGACCAATAATAAATCAAAAAACATGCACTACAAGCATACATCATAAAGACAACGCCTTTCTTATACGTTTTACGTCTTGAGGCTAAGCCATAAGCCCTTAATCACTTGATTCTGACTTAGTCCAATTAATACAGAAGTTCAACTTCCTCAATCTAGGGTCCACAAACCCCCAAACATCAGTTCAGGATGAACAGTAAGCTACTGTTCCTCGTAAACCCAGAATATCCGGATATATGTCGGGCGCATATCCGGATATCAATATCCGGATATTTCACTGGCAATATGCGGATATCCAGATCCCCATATCCGGATATCCATATCCGGATATCAATATCCAGATATTTCACGATCAAATATCCAGATATTTTGCGACAGAATGCAGTTTTTGCTTTTCGCGAAGATATCCTTCCAAGGTTCCATTTTTACCGATTACAGAAGCCTAAACATGCATTTCTAGGTGTGTTTAACCTTACCCACCCTTAAATTGTCAAATTAGTTCATTACATGCATCAATGTTCTATTTTTAAGCATTAAACTCATGATCAAAGGTTGGTACAACATACCCAAGCTTCAAACTCAGAACAAAAGGCTCTTGGAGCTCACATGACACTCCCAAGGTTCAGACTTCCACTGCAGACGAAAATGCTACCAAAGCTTGGTCCTTTCCTCACAAAGGAAGCTTCTTGGAGCCTCCACACACAAGACAAAGGCCCCAACCTCACAACTCAGAAGACTCAGAACCTTAACCTCACAAGGCAGCTCACTCAATTCAGAAAAGAAGGCTTAACATTCACCCTAAGACTCAACCACACTCAACAAG
The DNA here is from genome assembly GCF_033153095.1 of Gastrolobium bilobum. Classification (NCBI taxonomy): domain Eukaryota; kingdom Viridiplantae; phylum Streptophyta; class Magnoliopsida; order Fabales; family Fabaceae; genus Gastrolobium; species Gastrolobium bilobum. The sequence continues at coordinate 116,031 of NW_026898450.1, forward strand.
GTGTTTAGATGAAGAAATCATGAAGAAAGGTGATGTCTTTGGAGGTTTCTAAGTAAAAATGAAAATGACCAAGAGAGGGGAAGGTGGCAGCAGCCAACTCACACATACAAGGCTGGAGGATCACCCTAGGGTTGTGTACAACCCTGTATATATAGTCACTTAAGCAATAAACATACAGTATTAACTTTAATTTCTACGCTTAGCATTTTAATCCCAAACTCAGGATTCTTAACCTACTCAATTTTACAAGAATTATCATATTTTTCTTATATTTTTCGGAGCAACTTTCCGGTACGCGCTTTTCCATAGCCAGTATCAGTTCTGGCACTAGTTCTCATTATTTTAACTTGAAACTCGTTTTAAAAGTCCTATATATTATTCTAGGAATATTCATGCACTTATTATAATTTTTCTGGAATACTTTTTCGGTACACACTTATACCGACTAGCAAAACCGGTATCTGCACTTTTCGTCAGAAAAGCAACTTTCAACATTATTACTCACTTACTATAATTATTAGAGCCTCATAATAATTATTAGGTTCAATTATGGAATTATCTCATTAAACTCATAATTAACTGATTAATTTCCTTAATTAACGGTGCAAGTTCTTATATTCACCCAACCTTTTTAGGATTTTGTCCTAAAAATCAGAATATACCTGTCTCGGAAATTGAGATACTATCGGAGAAGCTCGTCCTCTCGCTCCCAGGTTCACTCCTCAGGAGTCCTTCCAGACCATTGCACTTTGACCATCGGAATGATCTTGCTCCTCAGCTGCTTCTCGCCACGATCGAGAATCTTGAGTGGTCCGACGGGAGTTTTGAAGTTCTCCCGAACCTCCACATCATCAGGTTGCACCACGTGCGAAGGATCCGCTACATACTTGCGAAGCAGAGACACGTGAAACACGTCGTGGATGTTGGCCAAGTTCGGAGGCAAGGCAAGCCGGTAGGCAACAGGTCCTACTCTACCAAGAATCTGGTATGGCCTAATAAATCGCGGCTCAGCTTCCTCACTCCGAGTGTCCGTCCAACACCGGTGACATGTGAAAGTCTCACAAACACGTGCTCACCCTCAACGAACTCCAGTGAACGATGCTTGACATCGTAGTAATTCTTCTGGCGATTCTGCGCCTGCTTCAGCTTTTCTCTGATCATCTGGATCTGCTGGGTAGTATCTTGAACAAAGTCCAAGGCAAACAACTCTTTATCTGCAACCTCAGACCAGCAGGTAGGTGTACGACACCTTCTACCGTACAATGCCTCGTAAGGTGCCATGCCTAGGCTAGCATGGAAACTGTTGTTATACGAAAACTCCACCAACGGAAGGTACCTATCCCACGCCGAGCCCTGCTCCAACGTGCAAGCCCGCAACATGTCCTCCAAGGTCTGGATTGTCCGCTCAGTCTGTCCATCAATCTGAGGGTGATAGGCTGTACTCAATCTCAACTGAGTACCAAAAGCTCCCTGCAGCGCCTCCCAGAACCGAGATGTGAACTCCGGGTCCCTATCACTGATGATACTCTCGGGCACCCTGTGAAGCCTCACGATCTCGCGAACATACGGTTTGGCCAACTGCTCAGTAGTGAAGCTTACCTTCACTGGAAGAAAATGGACAGACTTCGTCAGTCTATCCACAATGACCCATTTCGAGTCACAGCCAACCAGAGTCTTCGGCAAACCCTCAACGAAGTCCATGGAAATGCTCTCCCATTTCCATTCCGGAATCTCAAGAGGTTGAAGTTTACCACACGAGTTCTGATATTCAATCTTCACCTTCTGGCAGATCAAACACTTGGACACATACACAGCTATGTCCTTCTTCATTCCTGGCCACCAGAAATTCCTCTTCAGGTCTTGGTACATCTTTGTAGCACCAAGGTGAACAGTAAACTGTCCCTTATGGGCCTCCGCCATAACCTCTTCGGTCAAAGGACCTCGAGGAATCACAACACGCTTCTGAAATAACAGAAGTCCATCCTCATTCCAACACACACTGTCTTGGTTCTTCACGTAGTCAAGACACTCTCTCTGCACTTGCGCCACGTGGATCTTCTCCATAAGCTCATTCCTGACTCTCACAGTCTCCATCTCGAGAAGTGCACCCCCAAACAAGAAAGTCACCTTCAAGTCTCGAAACTTCTCTATGATGTCGAAGTCACCCATAGTCAAACTGGATAGACTCACGGATTTCTGACTCAAAGCATCAGCTACCACATTGGCCTTGCCAGGATGGTACTTCAACTCAAGGTTGTAGTCCTTCAGAAATTCCATCCATCTCCTCTGCCTCATGTTCAGCTCCTTCTGATCAAACTGAAACTTCAAGCTCTTGTGGTCACTGAACACCGCAAACTATATACCGAACAGGTAATGCCTCCAAATCTTGAAAGCAAAAACAATCGCAGCCAACTCGAAATCATGAGTCGGGTAGTTCTCCTCATGAGGCTTCAACTGCCTCGAAGCGAAAGCAACAGCTCTACCAGACTGCATCAACACACAGCCCAGCCCCCTTTCAGAAGCATCACAGTAAAGCTCAAACTGCTCCTCATGATCAGGAAGAACCAACACAGGTGAAGTAGTCAATCTCTCCTTCAACTTCTGAAAGCAATCCTCATACTCGTGAGTCCACACAAATGGAGTCTCCTTTCGGGTAAGGCGAGTCAAAGGGAGAACCATCATGGAGAAACCCTTGATGAACCTCCGATAGTAACCTGCCAAACCTAAGAAGCTCCTCACCTCCGTAACTGTCTTGGGCCTCTCCCAATCCAGCACGACCTCAATCTTGTTGGGATCCACTGCAACTCCATCCGCTGAAATCACATGCCCCAGAAACTTGACTGATTTGAGCCAAAACTCACACTTAGAAGGCTTAGCATAAATCTTTTTCTCCTTCAGCACTTGCAGAACAATTCTCAGATGCTCCACATGCTCCTCCTCAGTCTTGGAGTAAATCAGAATGTCATCAATAAAGACGATCACAAACTGATCCAGATACGGCTGGAAAATCCGGTTCATGAAATCCATGAACACTGCCGGCGCATTGGTGAGTCCAAACGAGATCACCAAATACTCAAAGTGACCGTATCTCGAACGAAACGCGATCTTACGGACATCCTCTGGCTTCACCCGAATCTGATGGTATCCGGACCAGAGATCAATCTTGAAATACACGCAAGCACCCCTGAGCTGATCCAACAGATCATCAATCCAAGGAAGAGGATACTTGTTCTTGATCGTCACCTTGTTCAACCGCCTGTAGTCGGTGCACAATCGCATTGTCCCGTCCTTCTTCTTCACAAAGATGACTGGTGCTCTCCAAGGAGACACGCTCGACCGAATGAAATCTTTCGCCGAAAGATCCTCAATATGCTTCTTCAGCTCAGCCAACTCCGGTGGCGACATCCGATATGGAGCTAAAGAAATAAGCCCAACACCAGGCAACAAATCAATGGAGAACTCTATCTCCCGCTGTGGCGGAAACTCAGGAATCTCCTCAGGAAACACCTCGAGGAACTCCCCCATCACAGGAATGCCAGTGATATCCTCTTGTGTCCCACTAACCAAACCTCCCAACATGACATAACCAAATTCCTCTGCTCTCAAGGCCTTCCTAGCCTGCAGCAATGAAATATATGGCGAGGAACTAGCTGTGAAATCACACGGAGACATCACCACGCGCTTTGCACAGCAATCAATCAGTGCACAGTTTCTAGACAATTAATCCATGCCCAGAATAATCTCCAAGTTGGCCATCGGCAATCCTATCAGATCCACTGAGAACTCACGACCATCCCACTGAAACGCTACATCACGATGTACAGTGGTAGAATCACATATTTCTCCGGTGGCGGTTGTAAGAACCTGCACCGTTAATTAAGGAAATTAATTAATTAATTATGTGAAATTAGGAAATAATTCCATAATTGACCCTAATAATTATAGTAAGTGATTAAGAATGCTGAAAGTCGCTTTTCGGAAGAAAAGTGCAGATACCGGTTCTGCTAGTCGGTATAAATGCGTACCAAAAAAGTATCCCGGAAAATTATAATAAGTGCTTGACAATTACTAGAATAATATGTAGGACTTGTACAACGAGTTTCAAGTCAAAATAATGAGAACAGGTGCCAGAAACTGATACTGGCTATAAAAAGCGCGTACCGGAAAGGTGCTCCGAAAATTATAAGAAAAATATGATAATTCTTGTAAAATTGAGTAGGTTAAGAATCCAAAGTTTGGGATTAAAATGCTAAGCGTAGCAATTAAAGTTAATACTATGTGTTAATTGGTTAAGTGACTATATATAGGACTTATGCACACAACCCTAGGTTGATGCATCAGTTTTTGTTCGTGAGTGGCTGCTGATTGTGGTCTCCTTGCTGACTTGGTGTCTCCTTCTCTTGCTTTCACCATTTCTTGAAGCTTTGAGGCCATTTTCTTACACTTTCTCCTTGTAAACACCTTGGGGTGAGTGAGAGTGAGCATTGGGAGGGTGTTGGTGGCCTTGCTTCTGAGTGTTGGGGGCTGTGTTGTGGTTGTGAAGGGGCTGAGTTGGTGGTTTGTAGTGTTGGAGCTTTCTTCTTGGCTTGTGAGCTTCAAAGTGTCAACCTTTGTGAAGAAAGAACCAAGCTTTGGTAGCATTTTCGTGCACCTTTGAAGTCAGTATCTTGGAGCTGTTGTGTGAGCTCCAAGAGCAGCCTTTGCCTCTGTTTTGAACCTTGGTGAGTTGTATCAACCTTGGTCTTGAGTTTTGTTGCTTAAAGATGAAGTCTTGGTATGTTTTATGAACTAAACAAGTAACCAACTGTCATATGAACCTCAATGAACCTTAAGATGCATGTTTAAGCTTCTGGAAGTGTTAAAAATGGAACCTTGGAAGGGTATCTTCGCGAAATGCAGAAACTGCATTTTGTCGCGAAATATCCGGATATTTGCTGTGAGATATTCAGATATTGATATCCGAATATGGGGATCTGGATATTCGGATATTGATATCCGGATATTTCCAGAGTGATATCCGGATATTGGATATCCTGATATTGCCTGTGAGATATCCGGATATTGGATATCCGGATATGTCCCCGAGGAATATCCGGATATTCTGGGTTTGCGAGGAACAGTAGCGTATTGTTCCTCCAAAACTGATCTATGGGTTTGTGGACCCTAGTTTGAGGAAGTTGAACTTCTGCAATTAATTAATGTAAGTCAGAATCCTGTGATTAAGGGCTTATGGCCTGGTAAGAAGCCTTAAGACGTAAAACGTAATGAAAAGGCGTTGTCTTTATGTTGTATACTTGTAGAGTATGATTGTTGATGTATTGTTGGTCCATAACAGATTGTGAATCTGCTGTGTTTGGACTTTGAGTTGTGGACTCTTGGCTTTGAGTGTTAGCTTGCAATGTAAGCTTTCGTGTCCTCGGTTTAGCAATGTTGTGGTTCCACCATGTCCCATGGGGGTATGGTTATATGCATGCTGTGTTACATGCTTTGAATATTTGAAATGCTGTTGAGCTTTATGTGTAATGGCTTTTAATATGCATGTGTTATTTCATCTTGACGGTAAGCCTGAGTATGTGGCGTCATACGATATGGTGATCCGGGGTGAATGCAAGTGGCGTCTTGCACTAATTATGGGTAATAGACGTATACTTATTCTTACATTTCTCTGGCCAGTAGAATAGAATTGACACACATGACATGATTATCTGCTGCACTACACTGTTTCAGAAATGATATTGATGAACTGCTTTTAAACTTATATTGCACATGTAAATGAGCTTGGGGTGGAAGATCTTTGAGGACCCCTTGTCTTACTGAGATTTCTTGTTTAGAGATCTCACCCCACGTTTGGGGAATGCTTATTTCAGGTTCAGGTAGTATGGTGACTGATGCCTCTGGCGGCAGGAGGCTAGAGCTTAGCTGATTATGATATTACTGCTTATTTGCTAGCATGACTGGATTAGATGCTATTTATGTTTTCCGAACTATTATATGTTGTTGATGTTGAGACTTATGTTGGGCTTTGTTTCCTTATTTGGGTGAGCATGGGAGTTGTCCATGCCACTTTGTCGTTAGTACTTTTGAGCTTGGCTGTATAAACTGATAGTTGGTCCGGTCTACGTGTTGCAGTTCCGTGACTAGAGTCTTACATTATGTTATTTTATTTAATGAGGTATTTCAGTTAGCTGTTTTATTGCAATTGCATACAGGCGATGCTTTATTAATTGATAAATAAGCAAGTTGGTAATGATAATGACTTCATAATTGAAAAGAAAAAGATATTCTGCATTTTTAATTAAGCACAGCTTAATACGATAGTATGATAACATTACCGGTTATATATGGGGTGTTACAGCGGTAGTCACCCACAACAGTGGAGAAAGCACATACATGGGCAACTCAAGCCCCAAAGCAATCGGGGTAGCAATAAACAGATGCGTAGCCCCGGAATCAAACAATGCATCAACAGCAATACCACCAATAGACACAGTACCTCTAACAAGATTCGGAGCGCGGTCCGGCTGCTGCCTATCCAAGGTGTACACACGCCCAACAGAAGGTGGCACCGCAGGTGTCGAAGTAGAAGCCATTGGAACCATCTACAAAGGAACTGCCTGAACAGCTGCAGCTCTCGCCGTAGACGATGGACAGTCTCTAGAAAAGTGGCCCTCCTTTCCACACTGGAAACAGATCAACTGACCCGAAGCACAACGACCAGCATGCTCCTTTTCGCACCCCGCACATCTCGGAGTGGAAGGAGGCCTAACAGAACTCCCCTGCTGTAAAGCAGCCCTCTTGAATTGACTAGGCGCCTGCCTAGTCGCCAACGGTTTACCTTTGCCCTTCCCAACAAACTTACTGTCCTTCCAAGAAGTAGGAGAAGGAGTGGAACTAACAGTCTCCTTGGTCTCGTCGACCTTGGCCCTCTTGGCCTTGCTCGCAATGCAGACATCCTCAATGTCCTTACACTGCTGAACCAGTGTACCAAAATCCCTCGAAGCAGCTCTAGTAATATGCTCAACAATCACCTCACTAAGTCCTATGCGGAACTTAGCAGCCAGAAACATCAGAGTAGGAGGAACCATCCGGAAGTGCGCAAACTTCACAAGCTCATTAAACTTGGCCAGGTACTCGTCAACAGACATCGAGCCCTGAACCAATCTATCAAATTCCCCCTGCTTCCTCTCCTGCGCATCGTAGGGAAAGTACTTGCCCAAAAAGCATTCCTCGAAGATTGGCCATAAGCACGAGAGGTGTTCGTCCACCACTCCTGGGCATTGCCATCCAGCATATAAGTCGAGAACATCAGCTTCTGCGGGTCTGTACACTGCATGACCCGAAATATCTTGTCCAGTGCCTGTAGCCATCTGGCTGCAGCAATAGGATCCAAAGACCCATCAAACACAGGTGGCTTATGTTTCCTGAAAGCATTCAGCTGATGATCAATCACATCACGATCTTCAGCAGGCCTCACAAGGGTCTCCATCGTCTCGGCGACATGAGTAGCACTGCCAATGTGACTCAGGCTCTCATCTTGAACACTAGGTGGAGGCGGTGGCAACTGACCTATAGCAGGACCAGCCCTCATCTCCTACAACATGACTCTAATCATCATCATGTTCGCCATCCTATTCGCCTCGAGGACATCCTCAGTGGTCTCCGGTTCGCTTCACGAACCTCTTCTGCGGCTATCCGATTAGCCTCGCGAATAGCGTCCATCATTGCCGCGTTGGCCAATCTAGTGGCCTCCTGATCGGCTAACCTAGCCTCCTGCATCTCAGCCAATGCAGTCATGATAGGATCGAGTTTATCCTCAGAAGTCTCTCGTGTTCTCCCGGACCTTACCATGACTCTGCACAAGTTACACAAATTATGAGTTGATCAGGCCCACGCAATGTGATCACATATGCATTATCACACAAGACAGACGCAACCAAATATCCTAGCTATTGCAATACATACATGTTTTTCCCTCGAACCATTGCTCTGATACCATAAATATAACTCCCCGTATATATCCGGTAATGTTATCATACTATCGTATTAAGCTGCGCTTAATTAAAAAAGCAGAATATCTTTTTATTTTCAATTATGATGTCATTATCATTACCAGCTTGCTTATTGAACCGATTAATAAAATATTGCCTGTATGTAGATTGCAAAAGACAGCTAACTGAAATACCTCATAACATAAATAATATAAGTGTGTCTCTAGACACGGAACTACAACACATAGACCGGTCCAACTAGCAAGTTATACAACTCAAACTATAAGTACTAACATCAGTGACATGGACAATTCCCATGCTCACACAAATAAGGCAACAAAGCCCACATCGTCTCAATAACAGCAACATAATAAAAATAAGCTAATACATCAAATCAGCAGATATAACCAGCATCCAACATGTCAGCATAAATAACAGCAATATCATCAACTAAGCTCTGGCCTTCTGCCGCCAGAAACATCAGCCCCCAAATTACGTGAACCTGAAATAAGCGCCCCAAACGTGGGGTGAGATCTCTAAACAAGAAATCTCAGTAAGACAAGGGATCCTCAAGGATCTTCCACCCCAAGCTCACTTACATGTGCAATATAAGTTCAAAAGCAGTTCATCAATATCATTTCTAAAACAGTGCAATGCAGCAGATAATTATGTCATGTGTGTCAATACTATTCTACTTGCCAGAGAAATGCAGGATTTATATACGCCAAATACCCACACATAGTGCAAGACGCCTCTTGCATCCACCCGAAACACCGTTTTGTATGACGCCACATACTCAGGCTTACCGTCAAGATGGAACAACACATGCATATTAAAAGCCATTACACATAAAGCTCAACAGCATTCCAAATATATCAAAGCATGTAACACAACATGCATATAACCATTCCCCCATGGGGCACGGTGGAACTACACAATGGCTAAACCGAGGACACGAAAGCTTACCTTGCAAGCTAACACTCCAAGCCAAGAGTCCAACCAATCCTCAAAGTCCAAACACAGCAGATTCACAATCTGATGTGGACCAATAATAAATCAATAAACATGCACTACAAGCATACATTATAAAGACAACGCCTTTCTTATACGTTTTACGTCTTGAGACTTCACACAAAGCCATAAGCCCTTAATCACTTGATTTTGACTTAGTCCAATTAATACAGAAGTTCAACTTCCTCAATCTAGGGTCCACAAACCCCCAAACATCAGTTCAGGATGCACAGTAGCTACTGTTCCTCACAAACTCAGAATATCCGGATATATGTTGGGGGCATATCCGGATATCAATATCCGGATATCTAACTGGAAATATCCGGATCTCAATATCCGAATATCCAGATCCCCATATCCGGATATCAATATCCGGATATTGATATCCGGATATTTCACGATCAAATATCCGGATATTTCGCGACAGAATGCAGTTTCTGCATTTCGCGAAGATATCCTTCCAAGGTTCCATTTTTACCGATTACAGAAGCCTAAACATGCATTTCTAGGTGTGTTTAACCTTACCCACCCTTAAGTTGTCAACTTAGCTCATTACATGCATCAAGGTTCCATTTTTAAGCATTAAACTCATGATTAAAGGTTGGTACAACATACCCAAGCTTCAAACTCAAAACAAAAGGCTCTTGGAACTCACTTGACACTCCCAAGGTTCAGACTTCCACTGCACACGAAAATGCTACCAAAGCTTGGCCCTTTTCTCACAAAGGAAGCTTCTTGGAGCCTCCACACACAAGAAAAAGGACCCAACCTCACAACTCAGAAGACTCAGTACCTTAACCTCACAAGGCAGCTCACTCAACTCAGAAAAGAAGGCTTAACATTCACCCCAAGACTCAACCACACTCAACCAAGGTGTTTAGATGAAGAAATCATGAAGAAAGGTGATGTCTTTGGATGTTTCTAAGTAAAAATGAAAATGAACAAGAGAGGGGAAGGTGGAAGCAGCCAACTCACGCATACAAGGCTGGAGGATCAACCTAGGGTTGTGTGCAACCCTCTATATATAGCCACTTAAGCAATAAACACACTGTATTAACTTTAATTTCTACGCTTAGCATTTTAATCCCAAACTCAGGATTCTTAACCTACTCAATTTTACATGAATTATCATATTTTTGTTATATTTTTCGGAGCATATTTTCGGTACGCGCTTTTCCATAGCCAGTATCAGTTCTGGCACCAGTTTTCATTAATTTAACTTGAAACTCATTTTACAAGTCCTATATATTATTCTAGGAATATTCATATACTTATTATAATTTTCTGGGATACTTTGCCGGTACGCACTTATACCGACTAGCAGAACCGATATCTGCACTTTTCGTCAGAAAAGCGACTTTCAGCATTATTACTCACTTACTATTATTATTAGAGCCTCATAATAATTATTAGGGTCAATTATGGAATTATCTCATTAAACTCATAATTAACTGATTAATTTCCTTAATTAACGGTGCAGGTTCTTACAAAGACCATTGGTGGTAAGTTTCTACACTCTCTTTGATTTTTCATAGAAATCATAAAATGGGTGAGTGATTAAAGATAGCCCTTAAGCCTAAGTGGATAGGTTGAGTATTATTGTTGTGAAATTGGGTTGCTTGCTATGTGAGTTATTGATTGATCATATTGTATATGATCTTGTAGATTTCCTCCCATGGATTCCATAGTGGAGGATTGAGCTTGGAGCTTACGTTGGAGAGCTTCATCGAGGAGCAAGGAAACAGAGCTTGTGAAGGAGTAAATTGAGATAAACTCTTGGTACTAAGGTTTATCGCCTTGTGTGTTCCACCATACCCAGTGGAGGGTAGTGGTTGGATTGTGTGCTCCTTGACATTGTATGAAAATGTATGTTCATGCATTATTGACCTGATTGTGTTACATGCTTGGAGCATGTTGTGTAACATATCTGTGATCTCTGTCCAGTAGATGTGTGTGGTTTGGACTTCCACTGGTGATATTCCTTTCGGGAATTCTGGTCGGGTTTTGCCATGGGGCCGTCTCTGGGAGCGGTACCAGGATGATCCAAATGTGTGACTTCCACTGGATAGGTCTCTTTGGAGTTCCAGTTGGGTTTTGCCATGGAGTTGTCTCAACCATGGGATAGGCACCAGGAAGCTTCCCGGGAGTTATATGATGAGGTCTTTGAACGGAATCCTTGGGTGGATGTTCTTGGAAGTGAGCCCAGTGTTATGTGAAATTTGTATGTTATGCATTTTATATGATGATCATTGTATGCACATTGAGTGAGCCATTGGGTGGAGTGATCCTCCAGTACCCTTGGTTTACTGAGATATATTTGTATATCTCACCCCGCTTTTGGGGGCATCATTTCAGGTTATAGTGAGCATGGAGGATCTTCGGGCAAGAGGCCTGCATAGCGGAGGAGTTGACCATTATGTGCATATGGAGAGCATAGTATTTTGGAGAGTTATATTTGATGCACATAGCATTGTATCTAGTATTTGGACTTAGGTTATGGACATATTGCATGTTGATATTGCCATGTTTTTGGGTGTTCATGACTATATTCTAAGTCTTTTGTAATTGATGTATATTCATGACTCTTGTTTAAATTGGTATTTTGGTGAGCATGTGATTTGTCCATGGCCACATATTGTGTTTTGAGGCATTTGGGGATTTAATGTTGTAAATTGGCCATATGATGTTTAAATGGCAATGAAATGGTGAATCGTATAATTGATATATTGTATAAGGTTTATGTATGATGGAAGGGCCTATGGCCTACATTAGTAATTGTACAAGTTCTATTTTGAGTATTAAAGTGTTAGGAGTGAGATACTTAGTCTATTTTGAAATGAAAAAGCTGTCAAATGTGATTTTCGCAGTAGGGTAATCGATTACTTTCAGTGTGGTAATCGATTACCTGAAACAGGGGACGTATATTTCAGCCACTGTGAAGGTTGGTAGTCGATTACCCAAAATAGGGGAGCAAAAATTGAGCTACTGATGTAAGAACCCGCACCGTTAATTAAGGAAGTTAATTGATTAATTATGTGAAATTAGGAAATAATTCCATAATTGACCCTAATAATTATTATGAGGCTTAAATAAATATAGAAAGTAGTTAATAATGCTGAAAGTCGCTTTCAGACGAAAAGCGCAGAGACCGGTTCTACTACTCGGTATAAATGAGTACTGAAAAAGTATCCCAGAAAATTATAATAAGTGCATGATAATTCCTAGAATATTAAATAGGACTAGTAAAACAAGTTTCAAGTTAAAATAATGACAACTGGTGTCAGAAACTGATACTGACTATGAAAAACGCGTACCGGAAAGGTGTTGCGAAAAATAAAATAAAAATATGATAAATCTTGTAAAAATGAGTAGGTTAAGAATCCTGAGTTTGAGATTAAAATGATAAGTGTAGCCATTAGCGCTAATACTGTGTGTTTAAGTTGTAAACCGCTATAAATACCCTTGCTTGACCCAAAACCCTAGGCACATCATACTTCCTACGTGACACAGTTGGAGGCTGAGTGGTTGTCACTGTTCCATTGCTTTTCCTTCACCATTTCTTGAGCTTTGGGACCATTTTCTTCTTGATTCTTCCTCTTGATCTTGCAAACACTTGGTAGGGTGGGTTGTGAGAGTGTGAGGCTGCATTTTCTGGACACTCAGCCACTGTTTGGTGGAGTTTTGAGAGATGGTTTGGGAGTTGGGTGGTGTGAGCCTTGGTCATGGCACTTTGAGGTCCAAGGAGTGATCTTTGGGTGCAAGAACCAACCATGGTGGAGGCATTTTCGTGTCCTTGGGTGTGCTGAGCTTTGGGAGCTTCAAGCGAGCTCCAAGAACATTATTCCTTGTTGTTTTAAGCCTTGGGGTGAGTTGCCTAACCTTGATCATGAGTTTTAATGGTTAAAAGAGGTGTCTTGGCATGTTTAATGAGTTAAACAAGTAACCAACTGTTATATAAACTTAAAAGAGGTTAAACATGCATGCTTGGACGTTAGAATGGGTTAAAAACCCAACCTTTGGAAGGATATCTCGCGAAATGCAGAACTGCATTCTGTCGCGAAATATCCGGATATGCATATCCGAATATGGGGATCTGAATATCCGGATATTTATATCCAGATATTGGCAGAGAGATATCCGGATATTGATATCCAGATATGCCCCTGATAAATATCCGGATATTCTGGGAATTTCGGAACAATGACGGTACTGTTCATACAGAATGTCATTTTGGGTTGGTGGACCCATGATCGATTTTTGTGGACTTCTGTAATAATTACATTAAGTCAGAATCAAGTGATTAAGGGATTATGACTTTGAGAGAAGTCTAATGACGTAAAACATAAAGGAAGGGCGTTGTCTGTAAATCTTATGCTTGCTGTGCATAAATATTGATAATATTGTTGGTCCAAATAGATTATGATCATGCTGTTTGTGGACTCTGAGGTATTGTGGACTCTTGGCTTGGATAACTAGCTTGCAAGGTAAGCTTTCGTGTCCTCGGTTTAACCATTGTTTGTTCCACCATGTCCCATGGGGGGATGGTTTATATGCATGATGTGTTTTCATGTATTGTTTTGCGGAAATGCTATTGAACTGTTAAGTGCAAATGCTATATGATATGTATGTGGTGTTCCGTCTAAACAAGAAGCCATGGGGTATTCCTGTGGGCGGGTACAACATGGGTTGGTACAGCATGAGCTGATACTGTGTGGGTAATAGACGTATTCCTGCACTTCTCTGATCAGTAGAATAGTCATAACACACATGACATGAATATCTGTTGCATTGCACTGATTTTGGAACTGATATTGAATTACTGCTTTTAGAACTTATATTGCACATGTAAGTGAGCTTGGGGTGGAAGATCCTTGAGGACCCCTTGTCTTACTGAGATTTCTTGTTTAGAGATCTCACCCCACGTTTGGAGCACTTATTTCAGGTTCAGGTATTATGGGGGCTAATGCCTCTGGCGGCAGGAGGGCAGAGCTTAGTTGATGATTATTGCTGTTTATTATGCTGACATGTTGGATGTTGGATATTCTGCTAATGTTATGTTTTTAGTTGCTTTTATTATGCTGTTGATGTTGAGACTTCTGTTGGGCTTGTGCCTTATTTGGGTGAGCATGAGGTTTGTCCATGCCACTTTATGTTAGTACTTTGAATTGAGTTGTATAACTTAGTAGGCTGTCCGGTCTACTTGTTGTAGTTCTGTGACTAGAGACTTATATATGTTATTTTAGTTAATGAGGTATTCAGTTAGCTGTCTTTTGCAATTTACATACCTGCATGGTTTGATTTAAATGATTAATTAAGCAAGTTGGTAATGATAATGACGTCATAAATGAAAAGAAAAAGATATTCTGCATTTTTACTTAAGCGCAGCTTAATACGATGATATGATAACATTACCGGATATATACGGGGTGTTACAACTGACTTCTATAGTACCTTCTGGTAATCGATTACCTCAAGGATGGTAATCGATTGCCACACTGCAAAAATTAAAAAGATGTTATTTTATAACCCGGAGTTGATGGTATTGCTCGGAGGGGTTATAAAGAGTAAGTATTATGCTTCCGCGAGTTTTGCAATTATAATTACGGTGTTGGTTTTAATTGATTATGGAAATGGTTAATGGTTAACAACAAGGATTTAAATAAGGAGAAAAGTTTACCCGTAATTTAATTAACTCAATTACTGTGATTGTAACTGCGTTTAATACCATATGCAATGATAACATTACCGGTACGTAACGGGTTGTTACATGTTGCACAATAGTATTCGATGTAGTCCCGGATCCAAGTAATGGCCTAACTGTAATCCCGGATCCAAACTTGATACATGCAAAGGGAAGACCAAAGTCATCATGAATACAAAATGAGATGGATTGCGTTGAATCCTTTAGCAGCCAGAGTAGATGTAGGTATTGCAAGAAAGTTGGTCATAACATATGTACCTGTCCAATTAGGATTAGACAAGTGTGACTATATTTTGAATGATGTACAAATGAGTTATGATTGTATTTTGTAATGTTAACCTAACCTTATTTTGTTAAGTTAAATGATTATGTCCATTAATTATCATGTGTCGTTGTTATTATGCATTCATTTATGTTACACAAATTGTCATCCCTAGTTCAATTATGTGTGAACATGTGGAATGAATCAAGTTTGCACCATTCTTGTAGGTAAATCACACATTGGTATGTTAAAACCAACATAAAACTTGGTTTTGTGAGCTTAATGGAATTGTGTTGCGAACACAGCAAGTATATCGGTCGTACAAGTAATAAAGTGATTAAGTAAGAGTATCGTTCCCACGAAGACTAAATTCAAGCAATATTTTCACCGCTTTTATCTAAGTTAGACAAATCCAAAATGTGTTTTCAAAGGTAACCAAGATTTAATTAAAAATTCAAATAAGGATGACTGTAAAAGAAATAATTAAAAAGCTAATTCGAAATAAGAAGCGAGTTTAAAATCAATAATAAAGACTGTAGCCAGGATGCACTTCACCTTCGATCCTCCCTTATATTCCTATATTATATTTTATAATTAACTAATTGGTTTGCTCAGACAATTCATTATTTCCCTATAAATTAGTTGAACCCTAATATCTTAGTGATTTCAACCCTTTAACTTAATTAGAATCCTAGTGTCCTAGTAATCCTTCTTAAATTAAGCATTAAGCAAATGAATTATAAGTCTGCAATCTATGTAAGCCTATGTCTAGGTCATGCACAAATTGTTATTCTACCCTTGTCCAGATTAAAACCCCAATATGTCTATTGTGAGTCTTAACCCTCAAAGCCCTATAATTTAGAGTGGCCAATTCTAAACAGAGTATGGAAGAATTAACACAGGCAGAATAAAACAAACTAACTAATTAACATACAAAAACAATTAATATAGAAAGTATAAAGGATTCACATCCGGTCCGTGATCCCAACTACAAAAAAAAATTAGCCAGACATATTCATGTCTGACTTAAACAAATTCAAATAAGAAAAATTGTTCATGAACGAAAAAGAAAAGAAAAAGAAGGTAGCTCAATGGTCTTCAATCTTCAACTCTGGTGGAATCCTGATCTCCAGCGCGAGTCTCCAAGAATTCTCCCAATTCTCTGATCCTCACAATTCTCTCCAGCAAAAGATGGTTTGCTCTGAGGTCTGAGTCTCTATTTATAGAGTTTATGCCTTACTTAGAAATCTTGATCAAATCTTCATCTTGTATCTTGGTCCAATCTTCTCTGATACAATCTGAGATAAGTTAAAGATTTTCCCTCTGATTCAAATCTTGATCATATCTCTTGATTTCAATCTCCTACAGATACATTCTGATATAAGATTTAAAACTGTCACGTGTTTCCCGCGCTACTAGCGCGGATCTTGCGCTGATAGCGTGGGATTTTTGTTTAGATTCAATATCTTCACGCTACTAACGCGAATCTCGCGCTGATAGCGTGGTTGGATGAAGATTCTGGCGGTGCTCAATTGGGCCCCTTTCTTATACTTTTTCCTACAAAAATATAAGAAAATCAGTGACAAGATATCTGATTAGGATTTATCAATTTAATGGTAATTATGCCATATTTATTCAAGATTGATCAAGATTCTTTCTCTTGTTGGCTTAAAATCATATATATGTTGGAGGCATATCAAATTGGTAATGCAATTTAAGTGTTATGCAACCCCAGAGACTTTCCTCAAGTCCAAATATACGAGTGCAAAACTCAAATAGACCAAAAAATCTCACAGAAAAGAAATTTAAGCAGTTATGTTCAGCTGATATACTTGAGTAGCCCATTCTAATGTACTCGAGTATAGTTTATCTTTTTTTTTAATATTTGTTACAAAACAGATACATAAGAATTCATTGTCATTGTATTTCTTTACCTCAATGAGGGTTCTTTTTATACAAGAGGTCAGTAAAACTAATTGCTAATTAGTAGGTAACTAATTCTTCTATTCTAATCTCTATAGAATCATTTACTGAATAATAGCCTAACAAACTACAAACAGCCTAACAATACATAATTTTAAATTCAAATATATTTCAACACTCCCCCTCAAGTTGGTGCAAAGATATCAATCATGCCCAACTTGTCTATTGCTTCTTGAAATATTTTTGCAGGTCCGGCTTTGGTAAGAACATCAGCAAGTTGTTTTTCAGACTTAATGAATGGGAAGCGAATTATATCTTCATCAAGCTTTTCCTTTATAAAATGCCTGTCAATTTCAACATGTTTGGTCCTATCGTGTTGAATGGGATTATGTGCAATTTGTATGGCAGCCTTGTTATCACAGTGAAGGTTCATAGGTTGATCTTGAAACAAACCCAGATCTTGTAGAGTTCTTTTTATCCAAAGTAACTCGCATACTCCTTGTGCCATTCCTCTGTATTCAGCTTCTGCACTTGATCTAGCAACAACCTTTTGTTTCTTACTCTTCCAAGTAACCAGATTACCTTCCACAAATGTAAAATACCCTGTTGTTGATTGCCTAGTCGTCTTATCTCCCGCCCAATCCGAATCACAAAATCCTTCAATGTGAGATGTGTTGTTTTTTCTGAACAATAATCCTCTCCCAACCGTTCCTTTTAAATATTTCAGAATGCGCAATACTGCATCCATATGATCAACACTTGGGGAATGCATAAACCTACTTACCACACTTACTGCATAAGCAATATCAGGACGAGTGTGAGACAAATAGATAAGTTTTCCCACTAATCTCTGGTATCTCCCAATATCAGTAGATATTTGATCAGGATATATTCCAAGCTTGTGATTCATTTCCATAGGAGTTTCAGATGGCTTGCAATCTAACATTCCGGTTTCTGTTAATAGATCCAAGATGTACTTTCTTTGAGAGAGAGAAATCCCTTGTTTTGATCTTGAGATCTCAATTCCTAGAAAGTATTTGAGCTCTCCCAGGCTTTTCATTTCAAATTCAGTGCTCAAGAGTTCTTCTAATTTTTTTATTTCTTCTAAATCATCTCCAGTAATCACCATATCATCCACATACACAATTAGAGCAGTGATTTTTTCTCTTTGTCGCTTTATAAACAAGGTATGGTCAGCATTACTTTGATTATACCCGAATTTCTTCATAGCTGATGAAAATCTCCCAAACCATGCTCTTGGAGATTGTTTAAGACCATACAATGGCTTTTTTAATTTGCATACCTTTTTTATGGGGTTGGATTGTGTCTTAACTCCAGGTGGTGCATCCATATACACTTCTTCCTTGAGATCTCCATTTAGAAAGGCGTTCTTCACATCAAATTGTTTGAGTGGCCAATCCCTATTTGCTGCAAGAGAAAGAAGAATTCGGATTGTATTCAGCTTGGCTACAGGTGCAAACGTGTCTTGGTAGTCAATGCCATATTTTTGGTTGAATCCCTTGGCTACTAAGCGTGCTTTAAACCTGTCAATGCTTCCATCAGCTTTTACTTTTACGGTATACACCCATTTGCAACCAATGGTTCTCTTTCCTTCGGGTAGAGGAACAAGCTCCCAAGTTAAATTTTTCTGTAAAGCTTCTAACTCAACGTTCATGGCTTCTTTCCACCTGGGGTCTTCAAGTGCCTCCTGTACATTGTTAGGAATGCATACAGTAGATAATTGATTCACTGTTAGAGCATATGAATTAGATAACCTGTGAGTTGATACATAATTGTTAATAGGGTATTTAGCCTTTGCTTGTAAATCTGGTTCATAGACTTTCCTAGGAATTCCTTTGGTTGATCTTACTGAATGCCGTATAGGAGGAAGAATGGGTGGTCCAGGTTCAGAATTTACCGCAATGGAGTGTGGTTCAGATTCAGAGTTTACCTCAAGATTGGAATCAAGGTGTTGTTCAAGAGTATGATGCTGTTCCGGAACATCTCTTGATGATGAATCAGTGTTTGGAGTTAGACGTGGACTACCTGTTTCTGAATGCATGATACTGTCTATTGCCTCAGAAGTGTTTTCAGCTGTATCAGAGTTAGAATGAAAATCTATAAAGACTTCTCCTCCAATTTGTTCATAAGGTTTCTCCCCCTGAGGAGAAGAATCGAGCACTCCCCCTGAAAAAAAAGGCTTCCATTCATGAAAAGTAACATCCAAAGTGACATGTAGTTTATGGAGAACAGGATCAAAACATCGGTATCCTTTTTGGGAATCCGAATATCCAACAAAGACACATTTAGTAGCACATGGGTCCAACTTGTGACGTAATGGTTTTGGAGTATGGACATAGGCACAACATCCAAAGATTCGTGGTTCCAAATTTGAAACATGCGGGATAGAAAAATAGGATTCAAGTGTTTGTTGAGGGGTTTTGAAACCAAGGACATTAGAAGGTGTTCTATTGATGAGATAGGCAGCAGAGAGGACTGCCTCTCCCCAAAAACGTTTGGGAACATGCATTCCGAAGAGGGAAGCTCGAACAACTTCTAATAAGTGCCTATTTTTCCTTTCAGCTAGACCATTCTGTTGTGGGGTATACGTACAGGATGTTTGATGTTTGATTCCTTTATCATCCAAAAAAGAGGTAAAGGTATGGTTGGTATATTCTGTCCCGTTATCTGTTTGTAGAATCTGAATGTGAGAGTTATACTGAGTGAGGACTAAAGAGTGGAAGCGTTTAAAAGCATTAAAAACTTCACTTTTGGTTTTCAGAATACACACCCAAGTCATACGAGTACACTCATCAATAAACGTTACAAAATACCGTGCAAGAGATAAAGACGGTTCCCGAGAGGGACCCCAAACATCAGAATGAATCACTTGAAAAGGAACACTGCTTTTATTTATACTGGGAAGATAGGAGACACGATGGCTTTTGGCCAATTCACATGTGTTACATTTAAATTAGCCTTATTCAAATGGGAAAACATTTGGGGAAATAACTTTTCTAAATATTTAAAAGATGGATGTCCTAATCTATGATGCCACAACCAAACAGAGGAAGAAGCTTTATTAGCAGCAGTAGTAGTGAAAGACTTGACAGCGGAGACACAAACATGATTTAAATCCAGAAAATAAAGCTTTCCACGTCTAACACCATAACCAATTGTCATCCAAGTTGAGATGTCCTGAAACAAGCAAAAATCAGGGCAAAAAACAACAGTACAGTTCAAGGATGCAGTAATTCGCGAAACAGATAAGAGGTTAAATTCTAAGGAGGGAACCACCAATACAGAATCCAGGAATAAATGGGGGGATAAGGAGATGGATCCTTGGCCAGTGATGGGAGAAGTCTCCCCATTTGCTGTGGAGATACAAGGCAAAATGCAAGGTTCACAATTATGTAAATCAGAAGAATCTCTAATCATATGATCTGACGCACCAGTGTCAATTACCCAAGTATGATTTCTAGTAAATGTAGATAAAGCAAGAGTGTTACCAATATGTCCCTGATGTGCAATGTGAGCAGCGGGTGAGGCAGGGATTACAACCGAAGCAGCAGCAGCATCAGGTGTGGTGGTAGGAGCAGGAGCTTTCCGGCGCGGTTGCTTACTGAAATCCCACCAATCGGGATAACCAATGATCTCAAAACATCTTTGCTTGGAGTGACCACTAGCCCCACAGTGAGTGCAATAAAATTGAGGCATTTTTCCAGAGGAAGAGGAGGAGGACTTACGTGGTTTCAAAGGACCAGAAGGACGAGTCAACAAGGAATTGGAGTCAGGGGAGGGACGAGCAGAATCCAAAGTGTTCTTTTGATTTATTTCACGGCGAACAAAGGCATACGATCCTTCCAGGTCCAGCTTCGGTTCCTTCCGAAGGATTTCTCCTCGGAGGTTGTCAAAATCGTAGTCCAATCCACTGAGAAAAATGTGGACTCTGAGGCGAACCATGGCAGAATGAAGGTGGACAACTCCGTCGACGGTGGATGCCTGGGATGCCGTGCGGTGATCAATTTCTTGAAAAATTGCAAGAAGATCATTGTAATATGTGGCCAACGGGCGCCCGTGTTGCTTCATCGTGAACGATTTTTGATTCAGTTCGAAGAGCACCGTTTCGTCAGACCCGTCATAGTAGGTGCGCTTGCAAGCCTCCCATATCTCTGATGCTGCATCCAAACGGAGAAACCGAGGCATGAGGGAAGGACTCATGGAATCAATGAGCCAACTCTTAACCTTCTTGTTCTCCGTGACCCAAGTGTCGAAAGCAGGATCAATGGAGGGGGGTTTCGATTTGGTTCCGGTGAGGAAACCGATTTTGTTTCTGGCGCCGATCCTCATGTCCATCAGCTGGGACCATATGGGGTAGTTGGATTCATCTAGGATGATGGAAACAGGGAAGGACGATGAATCTTGATGGATGACTATGGGTGATGGGTTGGTGATGGGAGGGTTTCGTTCAGGGGATGAGGGATTTGATTCAGGTGTTTCCATTTGCAAAGAAGAAAAAAGTGGGTTTGATGAACAGTAATGGGCTTCGGAAAAAATACGAAAAGGAAAAAAATGAGACTTGTTCTCAAAAGTTATTTAGAACCAAGGCTCTGATACCATGTTACAAAACAGATACATAAGAATTCATTGTCATTGTATTTCTTTACCTCAATGAGGGTTCTTTTTATACAAGAGGTCAGTAAAACTAATTGCTAATTAGTAGGTAACTAATTCTTCTATTCTAATCTCTATAGAATCATTTACTGAATAATAGCCTAACAAACTACAAACAACCTAAGAATACATAATTTTAAATTCAAATATATTTCAACAATATTGATTTCCCTTATTATCCTCTTTCTCCATTTTTTAAAACTCACGTATAAGAAAAAGACATAAGCAAAATCTTCCCCTTCATTTCCTTTCTTCTTAATATTGATTCCGAAACACACCTTAAATGTATATTTTGTTAAACAACCTATGCAAATCCTGGATAAGAAAATTTGTTAACTTTTAAATTCTAAACCTGCTCTTTGGATTTAATAATAAGAAAAAATTTATTAACAAGTAACAACAACATGGGAAAAAATATTTTCCCTTACGAGGTATTAATTAAAAAAATATATTAAAAACTATTAAACGACCAACCTCTAAACCTACCCATGATACTGACTACTGAGACGACATTGGATGTGAATGATTCTTTGATTGTGCAGGATATTGCCATAGATTAGATTCTGGTTGAGTTAACTTAACTAGCAAGAGTGGCTTAAGAGAAGGGTATCCACAGGGATAGTATAACACTTTTAAATATGAAAGCATATAGCTAGTTACCAAATTAAATAGTCCAGAAAATGATAGTGGTTGTGATCTTTCCCCTCTTCAACGTTTTGTTACCCCGACAAAGCATAGTGGAGGGTCCCTATCTTCAAGAACCAAATACACCCTCTTATTTTTTCTACTACTTTTTGCTTTGTTTAAGTGTACTACCTCAAAAGAACTCAAATTTAAAATTATTTTACTCTCCCTTTCTCTATCTGGCTCTCGTGTGTGTCTATATATGTGTATATAAAAGGAGGTCCTTGTAACTCATGATCTCTTCGTCAAACACACATGCATAATCTCAATTGGTTTTTCTCAGCAGACAATAATCTAATTAGGAATGAGAAAAGAATCATACTAATTAATTATAACCAGCTTTCTTTTTATATTGGAATATTATTCTCTAGCTACACATCGGTGGATGATTTGGTGGGCAAAGCCCTCCAAAATGGACTCTCAATGACCAGACAAGTAGACCATGTATATTATTATTATTATTATTATAATTATTATTTGTAAAGAACCAATTAAATTCAAAAACTTAACTTGTTAGTTGAGGTTATATTAATGATTTTATATATTCTTAACACCCCTAACATGAAAGCTCATTGGACTTGAAGAGTGGATGATTTATCAAGTTCAGCCTACCTATGCTAAAAAATGGCGATGAGGACGTGACCTTGTGATCACTGAAGCTTTGATACCATGTAAAAAACTAATTCAATCAAAAAACTTAAACTGTTAGTTGAGGTTACGTCAATGATTTTATATATCTCCAATATTGTTAATATTATTATTATTAAAAGAAAAACTCCCAGCATCACTTTCTCATTTAATTTAGTGAATTTGCTACTTAATTAACTATAATCGATCCCTTGTATATCTTTGATGTAGAAGTCCTGTGTGTCACCTGCTCTAAAATTCATATGCATTTTAATTTTTTTTTTCCTCCTCGTAAATTATATGGGGTAAAGACGAGTGATTATGGGAAAAGGGGATTGTGCATTATAGATAAGCACTTTCGTTTGTTCCTTAATGAGTGGCATTCCATAATTACACTCCTAAAGTTGCAAATTGTGAAAAACTTTTATAGATTAGAATGATGTTACCTTCTGCATAATAATTGAATCACTCTTTTACCGAAAATGCTTGGTACATATATGTATAATAAGGTTTAAATCTCTCACATTATTAACAGATGTGTATATAATAAGGTGATTATAATCGAATAAAAAATATATATATAAATGTAATTAAGACAATGTGTATATAAACGTGTGTATGTAGCATCATTATTCTTTTTCTCTAGCATATTAGAATTTTGACTTCGTCGGAAGGGAACATACAATAAATAAATATGCTTGAGCAACGACGTCACTGCCATAAATTAATAGCATGCATAAAACTCATTAAACTTCAGTAATATATAACACGCCGCATATACTCAGCCGTCTTAATTTGGTTTCACATTTAGCACAGCTTTAAGGTGTACTTTGTATAATAGAAGATTATAAAACACAATAGTAGATCAAGTAGAATTGTTATTCTAGTAGCGACTCAGTCCCAAAATTTGACCTATTCAAAGGATAGTAAGTTCACCAAATGCTGGTAACTCAGTTGGTGCATGAGAGCTGAGCAGGTAGTAGGCAGGTAGAGTGAGAGCATGTGTTCGATTGTTCCCAGTACCATCTTTGAAAGGGGTTCAAAGTCTTAATCCTGGACCTGTCCCGAACAAGATTGCCTCTCGTGGAGGATACCTATAAGGTTTATCCAAAAAAAAAGGGATAGTAGGTTCAATTCATGAGAGTCATAATTCTTAGGAAAGGTGAAGAGATTCAAACTGAAAATCAAATTAATCGGTCCATTAAGACTTCACACACCGGTTGATATGTGAAAAAAAAAAAAAAAAAAACTCACACAATAATAGTCTAGCAAACCATGACTATCCATAACCAGCAAATATATATCAAAAGTGTCACAGATTTTAAAAAGACTTACATAGCTAAGTCCTTAAATGAGGTTTACCATTTAGTAATGAAGCGGATAAATTTTCTCCATTCAAGAGATTACAAAAACTTGAACATGATATAACACCTAATCTCTGTTGCTATGAGAAGAAAATTCATCTACTTCATCACTTGAGGCAACCATCTTATTAATTAACCACAAAGCAAACTCGTCCAAATTAAACTGAAAGCTCATCACCATCCACCAAGTGCTCGGTAGCAAACCGCTCCCTATGTTCATGCCTAAGCAATTCTTGAGAATTTTTTGTTACTGAGCACAAGCGTAGTGACCAAACATTGCTACATGTTACTACTACTACTCTTTATTTATAGAACATGTTAGATCATGTATGAGTAACTTCATCTTCATCAGAGCCAGTAATGCATTCCTTCTCATCCTCAAAAGCTTCAAAAGAAGGATCATGTGGGTTATGACCCTTTCCAAAGGATCTAATATGATCTTTAAGAGATCTTTTGTGCTTAAAATCTGAACCACAAGTGCAATACCACAACTTGCCACAGTTCTTCTCATGAGTCCTCCAATCCCCTTTAACTGCAAATGTTTTCCCACATTTTCTACACATAAATGGTTTTGTCCCATGCTTTCTTTTGTAATGAGTTTGGAGAGTTCTAAAGTCCTTCAAGGGCTTAGCTCTTGGATGATTGATGTTGTTCTTGCAACCCTGTGCACAGCAATAACATGGTAGCCTTAGCATTGCAGCTGGTTGTGTTCCTCTTAGTGAGTCTGGTCCTTTCCTAAATTCGGATCCATGCCCCCACATATGCATCTGCAAATGAAAAAAAGTTGGTACTAATTTGAGTTATTAAAGTACATATGTTCCTTATCTAAACCAGAGCTCGAATCAGATTAGTTGAATAATCGATGAATTATTGAAAATAAAAAAAATAAAATAAAAAATAGATGTTCATTTCTAATTGATCTTGAACTTTTTTGAAATTAGGCCATAAAAAACAATCCTCAAGCCTGCTCTATTTGACCTAGCAATATCTTCCTTTATATGACCTAGCCGTGGCTATATTACAAACAATTGTTGGTCTTTATTGATGGGGTCTAACAAATCAAATTCTTGTCAAAAAGCAACTGCTAGGCCCAGTAATGGTTAAATGTATCTCTCTCTAGGTATCCACCTATTTAAAAACTGAAATTCTCTGAATATACAATAGGATTATAAGGAGAATCCTAAGTTTTGAATACTTCTCTTTATATCAGCTTTGGCCTAGTAGTTATGTATCCTAATCTTACCTACTGTGACATATTATGCCCCCTCTAACCAACATATATCAAATTTAAAAAAGAAAAAGATAAAAGAATAGTTCTTCTCTCTATAAACAGCTCCAAAAGTATTCTCTCGGAGTCTTAAAGTGATGAAGAAAGTAAAAGAAAAAAGATGGTCATCAAATAGTCATGGATACATTCTTGGTAAAGTTGAATTATATGATTGTTTTCTTCTTGATGGTTATCCATCGTCATGGTCATTAATACTCATTTTCATGTACTGTAAAGCATTTACTCAATTTGGCGGGGACAAAATGGATGGAATTTAAATTCAGGGTATAGGTATCCACACAAGCTAGTACAAATTCTATGCCTTTGGACGGACAAATTCATCATCAAGTACAGAAAGTATGGTGGGTCAAATCATCATCATATATAGAGATTATACTAAACAAACAAAAGGAGCAGTTAAGGAAAATAAGACAACATCAATTGAATCCTGTTCATAATGGTTTCGATGGAATGCATATTTGGAAAGAAATAAAAATTTGAAGTGATCGTGAGATTAAGAACAAATTGAAGATCTTAGCCAACCAAAATGAACCAAAGTAACATGATGGTTGCCAGAATTATAGGATAGAATTCCTTAATCTTAGAAAAATGTTCGCTAACGATAATTATCCCCCGATATATATAACTGTCAATTATTATTATTATTATTATTATTATTATTATTATTATTATTATTATAATATAACTCAATTTTTACTACCTTCCGAAGGACGAAAAAATTATTAATAATTTTTTTTTTGAAATAAAATTCAAGCCATATTTTAAGGTCAAATCCGTATAAACTAGCTTTGTCGTAAGTGGTGCCAAATGGAATCTGATTTTCTAGAGTTAAAAGGAAGATGTAGTAAGAAATCAAATAGTGTAAATTTATATAATTATATTTAAGTTTTGAGATATGATACTTTTTTTCATGTCTACTCATCTTCAATATCATTGAATCAGAATGTTAAGAGAAGAGAAAAAATAATAAAAGTTAGTTGAGATTCTGATTTAAGGGTGTCGGATAACATGGGTATGAAAAAAAGATAGGTAAAATATATTATCCTTAAATTTTTATTTTGTCATAAAATAAAATATTTTCTTTGAGGGACTACATGATATAGTACTTAGCTTATATTCCTCCTCCTCGTACTAAATATTAACTCCTCATTTCTTAAAAAGAAAAATCGTATAAACCAATGTGTATGTTCAGTTTTAATTAAATCAATTAGAACTAATGATTATGCTCTCATGAAAGAGAAGGTAGATCAGGCACACGAGCAATCTATCTTCCTTAGCCTTACGGTGGTTATCTGTTCTGTATGTTAACAGTATCACAAGCCTTTTGCTTCAAACGTGTGTGTCTATATATATATATTTTGATCATTGTTACAAAATTCCTTTAAAAATATAATTATTAGAACCTTAATTATTTCTCACTTGAAACTCTCTCCTTTTCTTTCTAAAGCTTGATCCTGGCCCTTAATTCTTATTCATATAGTTTTCCACTTTTTTTTATTTATAAACAAGTTATGATCATTTGTGAGCAAATAGTTTAACAAAAAATCTAGAGTTTTTATATATACTATATGAGAAGATGAGAACGAACTAACCTGCATGTTGTTATACCTATTGAAGGTCTTGCTGCAAATGGAGCAAGCAAACTGCATAGGCCCAACAAGAATCTGAGCAGGAGTTGGTATCCAAAACCTTCTCTCTGTGTTAAAAGAGCAACCATGGAAGGTTTTCTTCAAGGGCTCTTCTTCCTTAACATGGAAAACCTTCTTATCATCATCACCAGCTTCAGGATCTACTGTAGTAGTAGTGTCAGGCAATCCAATGTGCAAAGCTACAGTTACTTGTTCAACCTTTTCTTTTTTCACCTCAAAACTCTCCATTTGTACTTCATGTTCTTCCTCTTTTGAAGACTTTGAACCACTTAAAATAGGAAAAAATTGGATAGTCTTCTCATGGTTCTGATTATAAGAAGAAGAAGAAGAAGAAGAAGAAGGGGATGATAATACAGATGAAGTTAGATATGAAGGAGAGGAATATGGTTTGAGCCACTCAATGAAAGTTGGGGCATGAAGGTAGAGATTCTTGTCCTCTACATTATTAAACTCCATCAAACTCATATTCTTCAGAGGGAGAGTGTCCCTGGATTAGTGAAATTCTCTCCACAGAAAGGGTTATATCCACACTTTATATGAAAGAAAGCCTTCTTCACTTATATGGTTCATTAATGAAAGGAGACTCTCTTTGTCTTTGTCTTTATGGAGCTTTTCTTTTTCCTTTTTTTTTATATTTTTATTTTAACCTTTACTTTCTCTTTTTTCCTCGGTTGGACCTTTGTTTGTTTCTTTTATGGAGAGAAAAAGAGACTAATTGGAGGGGATAGAAAATGACATGCAAAACAGGACACACCAATTTAATAGAAAGAATCCTAGATTATTTGTCTGATCCCTGAATTCTAATCCAATACCAGTCATCAATTTAGTAAAGTTTTCACACTGGTCATCAATTTAGTAAAGTTTCACACTGGTCATCAATTTATAATGAGGTCATGTAAAATTATATATAATTTAAAAAGAGTTTGTTTTTTCTGCTGTCACGGTAAATAAGTTATAATTTTGGGACAGAAACTATGGTATTTTTGTAATTTTAATTTATTTCAAGGATATTATAGTCTTTATAATTATAATTTTTTAATCTTTCAATTTCAAGAATAAATGCAGATAATTTATCTGCAGTAACTGCATAAATATTTTTATGATTTAAAAATAAAGAGTATAATTAATTATTACAATACATGTATATTCAAATAATTTATTTGTATAAACTGGAACTCGAACAGTGATTTGGCATAATGGGAAGCATATTGTGTTGATCTTTTTTTCTTTTTTCTTTTCTTTCTTTTTAACGCTCTCTATATCATGGAATGTGACCCGTATGCACATAGTTTCTCAAACATTGACCTTAAGCAAGTGATCTCAAATAAAAAGACGAAAGCTAGCAAAGACGGCATATTTTGGTCAATACCTAAACGGAGAAAATATTATAAATGACGAACAAAAGGCAACAAGGACCTAGACTTAGTGTTATCTAGTGTTTATAATATGTGCACCACATTGCTTAACTTCCATAAGCCAATAATTTAAGGGGAGAAATTAAGCCTAATTGTTCGTTGATGATAACTGCTGCAACTTACGTTATTTCATTCCACAAAAATTAGTAAATAAATAAATATTTATATGGGGTAGGATCTTTTGATATTGGTGCACCACTAGGATTAGCCTAGTGGTGTTGGGTGTGAGTAGTGTGTATTAGGTTGCAAGTTCGATTCCTGTAATATTCAAAAAAAAATCTTTTGAAAAGTTTCACACCTCATCTGAAGGTCGTTAGATCAAAACAGATCAATAGTGTCATATGTTTACAAATCAGAGTCGTTAGATTAAGACATGATCAACGACTTTCAAATGAGGTATCAAACTTTCTCTTTGACATTAGTGTCAAAGGATCATGTCCCTATTTTTATATTTCAATATGCAAATCACTTAAAGGAAAACATTTCCTAATAATTTGTCAGTATATTTTTCTTTTTCATTCTTAATTTGTTCAATTAAGGATTTCCTACAATCACGTATAGCCTTCAAAGAAGAAATCATCAAAAAGCTTCTTTTCGATCTTATATTATTCAAGAGAAACGATTCTTCTTAAAAATGAATAGTATCATCTTTGAATCTTGGAACGAATGTGACTATATTTTTTTTTTATTCAAAGAAAACTATACGAACATGAGACTAGGACATTACAAGCGCTTGATGAACCATTACTAATGAATGAATAATAAATAAACCTTAATTATAATAACATTTAGACTAAATATATTTTTGGGTCCCTAACAAAAAACACGGTCCCCACTTTAGTTTCTTACAAAAAAAAAATTAATCTCGAGGTCCCTAAGAAATTCAAAGTGGACCCATTTAGTTGAAATCGTGGTCCTTCACAAATTTAAAAAAGACCCACATTAGTCCCTCAAAAGGACTAAAATGGGTACACTTCGAATTTCTCAGGAACCTCGAGACTAATTTTTTTATAAGAGACTAAAATGAGAATTATATTTTTTATTAGAGACCCAAAAGATATTTACTGTAACATTTAATGTTTTCATAGTTATAAAGTTTGACCTCTAGGTGATATGTGACATACATTCCCATGACCATGAGTTGCGTATGTCTGTGTGTATGAAGAAACAAGATATATATTCCTTTCTACAAAATTCAAATCTATAGCTATCAAGTAACGTACAGGAGCTAGGCCACGCCACTGGCTGCCAAATCGTGCAGTGTTGTGTATTTTGGAGCTAAGCAGAACAGATCAATGATTAGGTAAGTGGAGCCAATTAATTGTTGGTTTTTACCGACAAGATTTGTGAGGGCATCTTTGTAAGACAAACGCTCACACATGGATGCTTAGCTTTTTTTTTTTTTTTTTTTCTCTCTCTCTCTCTCTTCTAACTCCTCCTTTTTGTTTATGATGGAAGCATATCGTCAGTATGTGATTTTCTATCAAATATCACAAGTTCTCTTTTTTTCCCCCCCACTGTTTTCAACCTTTCAAACTTTTTGTACACTTTCATATTGTGAGATGTACACTTAGCCTCAATATAAAGTTCTTTTTTTTTTTTGGATCATTCCATGAATAATCCTCAATATTGTATCATTAGTCATGACCATTATTAATTCTCATTAATCAAAATATCACCCGTTCAATTGATTATTCAATTAATTTGGTTTGAATTATGTCAAATTCATATAGGGACGATATTGGATTTTGTGTTTAAATCTTATGGGTTATGAATAAGGAGTGAGTTGAGGAAGGAGAGAAAGAGAAAAAGGTGAAAGGTGAAAGGTGAAAGGGGTGTGTGGATAGAAGTCTTACATTGGACAAGTAATGATAAGTGAAAAGGTTTATAAACCTCCACAAGACCTCTTTAGTTCGGTCCGATTTGGTCCGGTCGCATGAGTAAGAAAAATAAAATAATTTTTTTATTAATTTTTTATCCAAAATGTCAATGTCCTATCTATTGCTTCCCTCCGTTTTGAACGCTTTGGTTCCTTCCTGCCATTTTGAACTAAGATGGTGAGTTCAGTTATTTTAACCAATTTGTTGTCGTCGGTCATAACAGTTTGCCAGCGGCGGTTCACCAGTTTGCCGACGGAGATTCATTATGTCTGATTGGAGTCTATATATAGTTATAGCCCGTTAGAAAATTTAATCCAAATTTTTCTAAGTTATTCCTATGCATTCAGACTCATAATGCATACTGCCATATGCTTAGAAAGTGTGATTCTCTTTGACATTTAGTTGTGTTCGTGAGCACTCCTGATTGATAGTATTGTAACACCCCGTATATATCTGGTATGTTATCATATCATCGTATTAAGCGGTGCTTAATTAAAATTGCGGAATATCTTTTTCTTTTCAATTATGACGTCATTAATCATTACCAACTTGATTACTTAATCATTTTTGAAACATCGTCTGTATGCCATTGCAATAAGACAGCTAACTGAAATACCTCATGATATAAAATAACATAATGTATGGCTCTAGTCACGGAACTACAACACGTAGACCGGACCAACTAATAGTTTATACAACTCGACTCAAAAGTACTACTAGCATTGTGGCATGGACAACTCTCATGCTCACCCAAATAAGGCAACAAAGCCCAACATAAGTCTCAACTCAAAACATAATGAGCAGAAAACATAAACAACATCCAATCCAGTCATGTCAGCAATACAACATAAATATCATAATCAACTAAGCTCTGGCCTCCTGCCGCCAGAGGCATCAGTCACCATACTACCTGAACCTGAAATAAGCATTCCCCAAACGTGGGGTGAGATCTCTAAACAAGAAATCTCAGTAAGGCAAGGGGTCCTCAAGGATCTTCCACCCCAAGCTCACTTACATGTGCAATATAAGTTTAACAGCAGTTTATCATCATCAGTTCTAAAATAGTGCAATGCAGCAGATAATCATGTCATGTGTGTCAATACTATTCTACTGATCAGAGAAATGGAGGAATACGTCTATTACCCACACAATATGCAAGACGCTACTTGCACCCACCCACGGGCTCACCATCTTGTATGACGCCACATACTCAGGCTTATCGACTAAGTGGAAACAACACATACATATTATAAGCCATTGCACATATCAGCTCAAAAGCATTTCAAAATATCCAAAGCATGTAACACAACATGCATATAACCATACCCCATGGAACATGGTGGAACCACAACATGGCTAAACCGATGACACGAAAGCTTACCTTGCAAGCTAACACCCAAAGCCAAGAGTCCACAGCTCAAAGTCCAAACACAGCAGATTCACAATCTGTTATGGACCAATAATACATCAACAATCATACTCTACAAGTATACAACATAAAGACAACGCATTTTCATTACGTTTTACGTCTTAAGGCTTCTCACCAAGTCATAAGCCCTTAATCATATGATTCTGACTTACATTAATTAATTACAGAAGTTCAACTTCCTCAAACTAGGGTCCACAAACCCATAGATCAGTTCTGGATGAACAGTACGCTACTGTTCCTCGTAAACCCAGAATATCCGGATATTCCACGGGGACATATCCAGATATCTCACAGGCAATATCCGGATATCACTCTGGCAATATCCGAATATCCATATCCGGATATTCCACGGCAAATATCCGAATATTTCGCGAAGATATCCTTCCAAGGTTCCATTTTTAACACTTCCAGAAGCTTAAACATGCATATTAAGGTTCATTGAGGTTCATATGGCAGTTGGTTACTTGTTTAATTCATTAAACATGCCAAGACTTCATCTTTAAGCAACAAAACTCAAGACCAAGGTTGGTACAACTTACCACAGTTAAAACTCAGTAAAATGGGTGCTCTTGGAGCTCACACAACAACTCCAAGGTTCTGACTTTAACACCAAACGAAAAAAGCCACTCAAGCTTGGTTCTTTCTTCACAAAGGTTGACACTTTGAAGCCCACAAGCCAAGAAGAAAGCTCCAACACTACAAATCACCAACTCAGCCCCTTCACAACCACAACACAGCCCCCAACACTCAAAAACAAGGCCACCAACACCCTCCCAATGCTCACTCTCACTCACCCCAAGGTGTTTACAAGGAGAAAATGTAAGAAAATGGCCTCAAAGCTTCAAGAAATGGTGAAAGCAAGAGAAGGAGACACCAAGTCAGCAAGGAGACCACACTCAGCAGCCACTCACGCACAAAAACTGATGCATCAACCTAGGGTTGTGTGCATAAGTCCTATATATAGTCACTTAACCAATTAACACACAATATTAACTTTAATTGCTACGCTTAGCATTTTAATCCCAAACTTTGGATTCTTAACCTACTCAATTTTACAAGAATTATCATATTTTCTTATAATTTTCGGAGCACCTTTCCAGTACGCGCTTTTCATAGCCAGTACTAGTTTCCGGCACCAGTTCTCATTATTTTGACTTGAAACTCGTTTTACAAGTCCTACATATTATTCTAGTAATTATCATGCACTTATTATAATTTTCCGGGATACTTTTTCGGTACGCATTTATACCGACTAGTAGAACCGGTATCTGCACTTTTCTTTCGAAAAACGACTTTCAGCATTCTTAATCACTTATTATAATTATTAAAGCCTCATAATAATTATTAGGGTCAATTATGAAATTATTTTCTAATTTCACATAATTAATTAATTAACTTCCTTAATTAACGGTGCGGGTTCTTATAAGTATCATCTTTCTTGAGATGCAAATTCATTTTATATATTCTAGAAGACAATTGTTCATCAACCTTCGGCATTAATAGAAAGAACAAATTGTCTTAAGGAGACAACTTCGGTTGGACTCGAATCTCTTCAATTTTTTCGACATACTAACATCTGATTCTGATATCCAATGAGTTTTTGTTCTTTACAATTTTATTACTTTGATTAATTGCAGGATTAATTATAACATCTTAGTCACACGAATTAAAATCTATCAGTGATTTTTCACACACTGTCTTTTACAACAGACAATTCCTCCAAAATCTTGAGTTTGAAAGTCCGGGTTAAAAAAATAAATTTTTTATCACTTAAATTAACAGTTGTTGGTTTTTGTTTTGTTTTTTTTATACAATGGTTGTACAAACTACTCAAATCTTTCACCACTCGATATGCATATTGCAGTTCTTGTTCAATGAAAGATGATAAAATCTATATCATTGGTTCAATATCAATCGTTAAAAGCTAGCTATCTTAGAAAACAAATTGATGGTCGTATATGTAATTGTTCTCTGATGAAAGTAATTTTCGGTTGTTACTGTTGAATATTCTGATAAGAAAGTGTTCGATCTATATATACGCATACTAAGCAAGGAAGCTAAGTGCGTTTTCATTTCTTTCCTTTTCTTTTCTTTTTTCTATCTTTTTTTCTTTTTTTGGCCATGTTCTAGAGATTACCCTCCCGTGACAACACCTTTTGAATCATTTGTCTCCTTTTGGAAATTTAGTTTATTTGAAGGGTAGTGATAGTGGAGGACAAACTTTTGCAAATTTTGATATAACTATATGAAGCTTTTGTTTTCTTTTTATTATTCTTATCCTCCTTGGATATGTGGATGATTATTATTTAGAAAATATGTTTGGTTGTATTCTTTTTTTTCTTTTTTTATAATTGTTTTGTAGAATAGTTAATAAAATAGGTGTTTTATGTGTTTTTTATATTCTAAAAATTAAAAATCAAAACATAAAATAAAAACAATTCAGATATGTTCTTTAAATTTGATTTCTAAAAACTAAAAAATAGTTATAATTTTTAGAACTTTTTTTATAAAATAAACTTTATCAAACATTTTTTTTATTCTGAAAACAAAAAATTGTTTTTGAAAATAGAATTCAAACATACCCTTAATATTAAACCTCATGCACCTTTCCTTTTTCTCAAGATAACCTCATGTATATGACATCCTATCGATTACCAAAAAAAAATATGACATCCTATCAAGCCTGTGATTTTCTCCGTTCATTTGAGAATTTGCAAATTTTGCCACTCTTTCCCGCACAAGAAGCTCCTACAATGTTATATATCTTTTTCTTCATCGGCTAAGAATGACAAAAGGAGGTTTCATTAGTGGAGACTGCTAAGGTAGATATGGATGAACTGCCGCATGCACAGTCATTTCAACTTCATTTACCTAACTCTTCCACTAAAGCAAAATAAAAATTTAATTAATTACATAATCTCTACTGATCTGTTAATAATAAAGAGATACAATAATCAATTTTTAATTCTCATTTTTGTCCATAATAATACTTTTTAAAAAATCCTTAATTTATTCATATTCTTATCGAGCGATAAAGTAATAAAAAAATATAAATGTAAACAAATGGTTAAAATGACAAAATATTAATAATATATCTAATTTTCTTTCTCAACTCTCTTTTTTTCCTTATTTAATTTTTATTCTATCACTATCACTTTCCTTTTATGCATACATATATGATGAATAAAAAAAGGATTTCATTTTGTCAAAAACTTTAAGCAACAAAATATTAAGTGACATAAAAAAAAAAGGTTATCATGTTAAAGCTTCCCCATCAATTTGAAATGTAAACAAAATATGGTCGTAAACGGATTAATATCTTTATGGAAAAAAATTCTATGGAGATTATGAATCTCAAACGCACCACAAAAATAACCCTCTGTTGAAATGTAACTCAGTTCACATGCATAACTATCTCTTAAGTTTTCTTGTCCGGTTGTCCTGCAAGGGTCATCAAGGTCATAATTCGTATAAATGAATCTCATGGTCCTTGTTAAGCCGAAAATATTGAATTTCAAATATTGGAAATGTACAATTCCCTATAGAATGAAATTGTTTTTTTTTTTTTCTTTCTTGTTAAACTCCTCGTGTAAGTGTTAATATGGTTATAAGTGTGTAAACTATTCTTGGTTTACTCAAAATAGTAGTCCGCAATTGAAGGATGCGTCTAGGTGAAGCTGATGGAGCGAAAGAGGAGACCAATTAATTAGTGTGTTGCCTGGACTAGTAAGGTTGAAACATTATTTGAGGGGTCACATATATAATACTATTAAATGTTAAATGATAATTAAAAAAAAGAATATAGTTGTGTTATATAGCTTATTCTCGTACGTAATGATTAAGTTTGTGAAGAGTTTTCAATATAGTCCACCAAGTCGAGACAAAATGTGATTACACATGTTAGTGGAATCAAAACTATCTTGGTTTGTACCAAAAAAAAAAAAAAAAAAACTATCTTGGTTGGGATAGCTAGCTAATTAAAGTTAACCCTAAGTCCCTAAGTCATACCCATAATTATATCTCCCGCGTTGAATTTGCATTTGAGCCATTTTCTTCTTTTCTAGGGGGTTGGAGGATAAATTTCATAGCTAGCTACGATATTTTTTGCTTAATCCTTTTTTTATACATAATTATCCTAAGCAATAAGCTCGGTGAATTAACTGTTTTATATTTATTCACTTAATAGTAGTAAAGTATATTATTTTCAGGAGAAATTCTTAAATAAAAAATTTATATTCATGAAATGGATAAAAGTATCATGTGACCATGTTAAAAATACCTACATACATGACAAATACTAATTTAACTGCTTAATTGTAATAAGAAGTTTCTATTTAAGATTCTCTCCATTTTCAATTTTAAATTATTAATGGCAAAAGTTCAAATGTTGGATGGTAGTGGAAGTTAACATCATATATATAACCTTACATCACGGTGGTAGGTCAAGGACTTGAATTAATTGTTGGCACACTTCTAACACATTGCAAAATTACAATCAAATCAGAAAGTTGAACTTAATTATTCAGTTAATGGAAGCAGTTTTTTCTTTGTTACTATGGCTGCCCAATTGACCTTGACCTCTTATTATCATCTCATCAGTATGTTGCAGTTTTGAGCCGTTGGGATAGTGAATGGGAGAATACCAACCAGAGAATGAACATTTTTCAATGGGGAAGACCCAAAGATTTAGAAATTAAAGGGTTTGATTGGGTATTAATTAGTGTCTATATATATATATATTTATATTTATGGCTCGGTTTGTACTCCATTCAATACGGATTCCACATTCAGGTCCATTTCCAAATCACAAAACTTCATGACTTCAAAATTTTCATCATTACTATGAACCTTTCAAGCAACTACCAGATTGACTAAAACAAAAAGAGAAAAGAGAACTGATTTTTTACTTCAATTAGTGTGAAATGGGAACTGTCTTGAACAGCTTCACCAACCCAATCCCTTGTGTTTACGCGCAAATGTTCCAAGTCATCCCATTAAAAGTCTTCCACCAGATTTACTATTTATTTATTTATTTTTATTTTTATTTTTTGCAAATATGGAAATCAAGAAAGAGACGCAACAATATGGCCTATTTTGATTGTGTTCTGTTTTTTTTCTCTTAATATTATTTTTTAGAGTAGTCAATGAAATGAATATCAAATAGATTTTTTTATTTTTGTTTTGTAAAAATTAAAAAACAGTTTTTGAAGATAGAATTTTAATCGATTCATAATTTATTTATTTTTTAGGAAAAGACGAAATGCCACTGATCCTATATTTCTAATTGATCGTTCTTGCAGACATATAATTGATTCTTGCAAGAAGCAAAATGTTAAAGTTATTACTAGAAAGAAATTAAGATCAATGATTGATTGTAATTCTGTATCAAATATTACTCATAAAAGAGTAATAAATTATTTGATGTCTTGGATTGTGGGCAAAATAATCTGACCCAATTATTGTATCATCTCCTATTTATATTAGAGTAAACACCTTTTTTAGTCCCTGGCAATATCTACGAAGTCCTTTTTAGTCCCTAGCAATAAAAAAGGAGCAAATTGGTCCCTGAAAGTACAAGAAAAGGGCCACTCTACATATTTGGGAGTTGACATAAGGACTAACATGGCCTTTTTTTTGTAATTTCAGGGACCAATTTGGTCCTTTTTTATTGCGAGGGACTAAAAAGGACTTCGTAGATATTGACAGGGACTAAAAAGAGTGTTTACTCTTTATATTAAAGGGAACCCCCTCCTTAATCATAATTGATAGTGGGAGAAACATTTTCAGTGTGGACGTAGGCCTAATGACTGAACCACAATAAATTTATATGTTTCTTATTTTAACATGGTATCAAGAGCGGGTTAAATTTTTTTTTTCTCCTTATCAAATAATTTGATTATTATTATTATTTTTCCTTTTTATTTTACCAAAATACCCTTCGCTCCCCTGTTACCCTAATCATCTTTTTCACAAATCCAAACCGTCGCCGCCACTATTTTCTTCCCCAATCCTGGTGTGCTACCGCGTATCGCCGCTGCTGTCCTGGTGTGCTCCTCCGACCAACTTCAAGCACGCTTGCACCGTCGGATCTGCCGCCTTGTTCGTCGGACTGCCGTCGTGTTGTTTCCCTTGTACCGTTCATCGGACCAGCAAACCTCTTATATTGGATCTATAGATGTCCTTGTCCGCAGCACCTGAAAACTTGTATGCAATCCACCTCTCTCTACGAGATTGTGCCATTCACAGGTTTCACGTTTAATTTTTTTTTTGATATATAATTTGGATTATCTGATACCATGGCTACTTCGAACAAGATTGATACTGGACGTCTCACTATCATCCTCTTCAATGGTCGAAACTATATGCCACGGAGGCGTGCTATCACGGTCGCTCTCGGTGGCCGTTCCAAATATTCCCACCTCATTGATCCTGCTCCGTCCAAAACAGATGCCAAATATGCTGCTTGGAAGGCATCTGACAACCAAGTTCTGACTTGGCTATTTAACTCAATGGAACCTGAAATTTACGAACTATTTTCATATTCGGACACTGCCAAGGACCTTTGAGAATCAGTTGCACAGCACTTCAGGCATGAAAATAATGTCTCTCGTATCTTTGAGCTTCAACAAAAAATTCACACGACTTATGAACTACCTCACAATCATTCACTGATTATCTCGGTCAATTGAAGAAAAAATAGGATGAGTTACGATAATACCGACCCCTAGCAGCAGTCGTAACTGACTATATGACCCGAGGAGAGCAAGATAGGGTGTTTACTGTCTTGGCCGGCATCACGCCGGAGTATGAGTATTTGAAACGTCAAATCCTGATAATGTCTCTACTTCCTTCCTTTACAGCTGTCTGTAACATCATTCACCAGGAGGAGATGCATTGTCGTGCTATGAAGCCAATATTGTCCGTTTCTGGTGATCACAGCGAGCAATCAACACACTATTCTCTTGCCCCGGAGACCCCGAGTTCTGGTACTCGGTCCTCTTTTATTTCCACATGTCATATGGGTCGATCTGGACCTAAGGGACGTGGGAGAGGACGTGGTAGCCATCAATATCATTGCGATCACTGCAACAAAGATGGTCACTTTCATGAACGATGTTGGCTTCTACATCCACATCTCAAAAACTCCAGGGATCGTCCTATTAGTGCAAATAGTATTGTCTCACAAGCATCTTCAAGGGAATTCCCCGATGATCTCCAATCTACCTTGGGGAAACTTGTTGTTCATCTACAGGAATATCTTGGCACGAGTGGAAAATCTTCTGATTCTAGTCACTTTGTTCATGGTGGTATGTCTTCTACTCGCACCAGTTTTTTTCCTCAATCTTTCATTATTGATTCTGGTGCTACAGAGCATATGTGTAACGACTCTACTCTATTATCTGATATATCTGATATTAATCACATTGCTCTTATAACTATTGCAAATGGAAGTAAGGTTCCTGTCTGAGGTATGGGAAAAATTAATCTATTTGACACAAGATCAGATACACTATTTGTTCCCTCTTTTTATGCTAATTTACTATCTGTTGCTAAACTCACACAAGATCTACATTGCAATATCATATTTTCTACAAAAATGTAATCTTTCAGGACACTCGCACCGGGTGGAAGATTGGTGAAGGTACATATCACAATGGGTTATACTTGCTTCCTACATCAACTCTGGGTCTTTCAGCTACGTGCAGGACAAATGAATCCCAATTATGGCACTAATGCATGGGTCCCTTCTGAAAAGATTTTGAAACATGTTAATTCCAAATATGTTCTTGATTCAAGTACTTGTGATACATGTCGTTTTTCAAAAGTTCATAGACTACCTTTTTCTAGTAGTAGCCATATTTCTTCTACTAGTTTTGAACTTGTTCACTCTGATGTATGGGGCCTAGCCCCGGTTGAATCTTGTGATGGCTTTCGATGGTTTATTACTTTTATTGATTATAAGTCTCGTTGCATGTGGCTTTACTTATTGCGCTCCAAATCTGAAGTTTGCAATATTTTTCAGGAATTTTATCAAATGATTAAAAATCGGTATGGTGTGAGTATTAAAATTCTGCGTAGTGATAATGGTACGAAATATATTAATCACTCTATGCACACCTTTCTTAAATCCATGGGAATTGTTCATCAATTCTCATCTGTTGGTACTTGTAAGAACCCGCACCGTTAATTAAGGAAGTTAATTAATTAAATATGTGAAATTAGAAAATAATTCCATAATTGACCCTAATAATTATTATGAGGCTTAAATAATTATAGAAAGTGGTTAATAATGCTGGAAGTGGCTTTTCTGACGAAAAGTGCAGATACCGGTTCTGCTAGTCGGTATAAATGCGTACCAAAAAAGTATCCCGAAAAATTATAAAAAGTGTATGATAATTTCTAGAATTATATATAGGACTTGTAAAACGAGTTTCAAGTTAAAATAATGAGAACTGATGCCAGAAACTGATACTGGCTATGAAAAGCGCGTACCGGAAAGGTACTCCGAAAAATATAATAAAAATATGATAATTCTTGTAAAATTGAGTAGGTTAAGAATTCTGAGTTTGGGATTAAAATGCTAGGCGTAGCAATTAATGTTATATCTGTGTGTTTAATGCTTAAGTGACTATATATAGGCTTGTTAAGGCACAAAACCCTAGACATTCAGATTTCCTACGTGACTCTTTTCGTGGCTAAGTGTTGGTTACTATTCCATTGCTCTTTCTTCACCATTTCTGGAGCAAGTGGGCTCCTTTTGCATTGAGTCTTCTCTTTTCTTCATCTTAAACCCTTGGTTGGGGTGAGGGTGAGCATTGTGAGTGAAAAGGCCAGCCATTTTCTGAGTTTGGGGACTGTCTTGGGGTACCTTGAGGGCTGACTTGTTGGGTTGAGTTTTGTGAGCCTTGATCATGGCCCTTTGAGGTCCAATGAGTGATCTTTGGATGCTAGAACCAACCTTTGTGAAGGCATGTTCGTTTTCTGTATAAGTCAGAGTTTGAGGAGCTGATTGTGAGCTCTAAGAGCACTCTTTCCTTTGTTTTAAGCTTTGGGGTGAGTTGCCTAACCTTGATCATGGGTTTTAATGTTTTAAAGGTGGTGTCTTTGTATGTAAATGAGTTAAACAAGTAACCAACTTTTGTATGAACCTAAAACAGTATAGAAATGCATGCTTTGACGTTTTAAAGTGTTAAAAATGGTACCTTGGATGGATATATTCGCGAATGCAGAAGCTGTTGTCTGTCGCGAAATATCCGGATATGTGTATCCGGATATTGATATCCAGATATGGGGTACCTTGATATCCGAATATGGATATCCGGATATGATATCCGCATATTGATATCCGGATATGTCCCAGACAAATATCCGGATATTCTGGGTTTGCGAGAAACAGTAGCTTACTGTTCATCCAGAACTGATGTTTGGGGGTTTGTGGACCCTAGATTGTTGAAGTTGAACTTCTGTTTTATTTGAACTAAGTCAGAATCATTGTGAATAAGGGCTTGTGGCTTTGTGTGAAGCCTTAAGACGTAAAACGTAAAGAAAGACGTTGTCTTTAAGTTGTATGCTTGTAGAGTTTGATTAATGATATATATTTAGTCCGTAACAGATTGTGATACTGCTGTGTTTGGACTTTAAGATTGTGTTGGACTCTTGGCTCGGATAGCTAGCTTGCAAGGTAAGCTTTCGTGTCCTCGGTTTAGCCATGTTGTGGTTCCACCATGTCCCATGGGGGTATTGTTATATGCATGTTGTGTTACATGTTTTTGATGTTTTGAAAATGTTGTTGAGTTGTTATATGCTAGTCCCTTTATGATATGCATGTGGTGTTCCACCTATACGGTAAGCCTGAGTATGTGGTACATACAATATGGTGAGGTTGTGGGTGAGGTGCAAGCGGTGTTCCTAGTACTACATGTGGGTGATAGACGTATTCCTACATTTCTCTGGCCAGTAGAATAGTTAAACACACATGGTATGAATATCTGTTGCACTGCATTGAGTTTTGGAACTTATATTGAATTACTGTTTTTGGAACTTATATTGCACATGTAAGTGAGCCTGGGGTGGAAGATCCTTGAGGACCCCTTGTCTTACTGGGATTTCTGGTTTAGAGATCTCACCCCACGTTTGGGGAATGCTTATTTCAGGTTCAGGTAACGCGGGGATTGAGACCTCTAGTGGCAGGAGGCCAGAGTTTAGCTGATAGATGTTACATGTTTATGCTACTTATGCTGATATGTTGTTATGATTGGATGTTGGATCCTATTTACTGTCTTATGCTTTTAACTTCAGTTTGTGGATTTCTCTGTTGAGACTATGTTGGTTATGTTGTTGATTTGGTGAGCATGAAGATTGTCCATGCCACCTAGACTTGATTATGTCTTGTTTTATGTTGGAGTTGTATTAATGTATCAGGATTATTGTCTGGACTATGTGTAGTGGATCCATGACATAGATACTCACTTTATCTATATTATGAGATATTTCAGTTAGATGTCTTTGTGAAATTTACATGCAGGCGATATTTTATGAAATTGAGTAAGTAATCAACTTGGCTAAGTATAATGACGTCATAATTGAAAAGAAAAAGATATTCCGCAATTTTAATTAAGCACAACTTAATACGATGATATGTTAACAAACCGGGTATACACGGGGTGTTACAGTACTCCTCAGCAGAATGGCATTGCCAAGCAAAAAAATCGGCACATGATGGAGGTCACTCGTTCCTTACTCTTTCATGGCAACCTTCCCTCTTATTTTTGGTCTATATAGTACTCACCAGTTGCTACCTCATCAATCGCATACCAAGTAAACAACTCAATTATAAATACTCTTTGGCGGTTCTCTATGGCTGTGATATTGATCTATCTCACTTAAGAGTATTTGGATATTCTTGCTTTGTTCATCTGCAAAACACCAACAAACTTGAGCCTCGTGCCATCAAATGTATTTTCCTCGGATACTCAACATTAGAAAAAGGCTACAAATGTTATGATGGTTGTAACCAAAAGTTATACATTTCTCGAGATGTTTACTTTGATGAAGCTTCTATGTATATTTCTTCCAGGGATCAAAATCAGGGGGAGATTGGCATTAGATTTTTCTCCTAGACAGATTCCATATGAAACAAGTATTATACCACCAGTAGATGCAGAACCAATGACAGATTCAGTACCTCTTCTTGATGTGCTTGAAACAAAAATTTCCACCCTATTCCACCAGCAATACCGAATCAGACTGTGCGATAATCCATCAGAACAATCAAGCCACCAACCAAATTAAAGGATTATGTCTCTACGGCTGTCACTTATCCTCTTCAAGACTATGTATGCCTTGATCATGTCTCTATCAGATATAAATCCTTCTTAACTGCCGTTGACAAGCATCGTGAACCTCTTACCTTTGAAGAAGCAAAGTCATTTCCAGAATGGCAAGTTGCTGTGAATGATGAACTTGTTGCCCTTTATAAAAACCATACTTGGAAAGTTGTATCTCTTCCTCCAGGCAAGAACACAGTTGGTTGCAGGTGGATTTACAAAATCAAATATCAAAGTGATGGGTCTATTGAGAGACATAAATCCCATCTTGTTGCAAAAGGATATACTGAGACCTATGGTGTAGATTACACAGAGACCTTTGCTCTAGTAGCAGAAATCAACACCATAAGGGTCTTTATGTCAGTTGTTGTCAATCATG
This sequence comes from Gastrolobium bilobum, assembly GCF_033153095.1. NCBI lineage: Eukaryota > Viridiplantae > Streptophyta > Magnoliopsida > Fabales > Fabaceae > Gastrolobium > Gastrolobium bilobum. The sequence goes on from NW_026898450.1 coordinate 159,632, forward strand.
GATGACCGCTCTTCCAAATGGATGTTAAAAATGCTTTCTTGCATGGATATCTTGAAGAGGAAGTCTACATGGACTTGCCTCCAGGTCACCGTCTTGAGTGTCAACCTGATAAAATGTGCAAACTAAAACGTGCCATCTACAGTCTAAAACAGTCTCCCCGTTGTGCCTGGTACGAAAAAATTGAGCAAGGCACTCACCACTTTTGGGTTCATCCGAAGTAAGTCAGACTACACTTTATTTGTCAGACACTGGAATGGAAATATCATTGCAATTCTCATCTATGTAGATGATATAGTTATTTCCGAAAATAATATGATTGAGATAGATAAATTGAAGAAGTATCTCAGTGTGACTTTTGATATCAAGGACTTGGGGCGCCTAAAGTACTTTCTGGGAATTGAAATTGCCGAATCCAATAAAGGGTTGTTCATCTCACAAAGGAACTATGTATTGGATCTTCTAAAAGAGACTGGTAAAATGGCATCGAACCAATTAATACCCTTATGGAATACAATTGTAAGTTTGAGAAAGACTCTACTCCTCTATCTGACCCAAGAAAATTTCAGAGACTTATTGACAAGTTAATCTACCTCACAATTACTAGACCAGATATCTCTATTCAGTAAGCTACATTAGCCAATTCCTCCATAAACCAACTCAAGATCACATGAGTCTAGCAGATCGTATTCTTAGATATTTGAAGTCTTGTCCAAGAAAAGGCATCTGGTTAAAGAAAAATGGTCACACTGATATTGCTGGATATGTTGATGTTGATTGGGCAGGTAGCCCACTTGACAAATGATCCACCTCTGGTTTTTGTATCTTTGTTAGAGGCAACCTTGTGACTTGGAAAAGTAAAAAGCAAAGTGTAGTAGCACGCTCTAATGCAAAAGCCGAAAATCGTGCTATGGCTTCAGCCACCAATGAGCTCGTTTGGCTTAAAGACATCATTTTTTACCTTTTTGGAAGCAAATGAAGAATCCTATTAAGTTGTATTGTGATAACCAAGCTGCTATTCATATCGCATCTAATCCAGTGTTTCATGAGAGAACTAAACACATTGAAGTAGACTATTATTTTGTTCGGAAAAAGGTTCAAGCAAAGATAATTGAGACACCTTATATCCGGAGTGAAGACGAATTAACAGATATGTTGACTAAGGCTCTTCCTAAGAACTCTTTCTAAAATATCATTGCCAAGTTGGGCTTGATTGATATCTTCGCCTCAACTTGGAGGGGGAGTGTTGAAGCTATTAGTGGAAATAAATTAAGATCAATGATTGATTGTAATTCTGTATCAAATATTACTCATAAAAAGAGTAATAAATCACTTGATATCTTGGATTGTGGGCAAAATAACCTGGCCCACATGGTATCATCTCCTATTTATATTAAAGGGAACCCCTCCTTAATCATAATTGAGAGGGGGAGAAATATTTTTAGTGTGGACGTAGGCCTAATGGCTGAACCACGATAAATTTATATGTTTTTTATTTTAACACAAACTCTCTCAGTATTGACTCTTACTAATTTGTGCCATAGATTTTTTTATTTTTTATTTTTTTTCTTAACAGATCTCACGTATTTTTTGTTTTTATGACATAAAATAAATAATCAGTAGCAACATGAGATGATTTTTATTATGGTCACATTGCGTCTAAATCAGTTTCCATAGTCTACTTTCTCTTATAATTCTGTAGGCAGAAATCAAACAAATACAATTTGTTAAATAAAATCTTTTGATATATACGGATACACTTGCACTCAAATTAGTGAACAGCGTTTTTATAAGAAATCTTTTTCTCCAATATTTTTAATATGTCCTTATATAATAAAATAGAATATTCTATACGTACTTTACAGTTATTTAATACTCTTTTTTAACTGTCACAAAAAAAAACTCTTTTTTAACTTTTATAAAAACTCTTAAAATATCAATTATTTTCCAAAAAATTACATTACGATTTTTTGTTTTTATTCTAAATCTTAACTGCTTATGTTTTCAAAATAATTAATTACTTTTAAACTATTATTTTTATGTTCAAATTTTCAGTTTTTTTTTTTTTTTCCATATCTGACCTATTTATACTTTTAATTTAATTTTTTTTCTTACGTGTACTTGAGGCCTTGTGATGACAAAAAGTGATGTGTTCACCCGTTGGGCTCTTTTGGGTACCGAGTCGAGGTAGATTTTGGAGTGGGTCACAGATTCGGATTAGATTTTTTTTTTCTTCTTTCTTTTTCATTATGTTATTTTAATACTTTGATTTATATTTATTAAGAAATAATTTTTACAATTTTTTATTTTTTATTATTTAGGAAAATAAACTTGTTAATCCGTCAAACCGCTGTAAATAGGGACAGATTGAATTTTTTTTTATCTCAATTTTTAAAAATGGATCATCACGCTCCATTTTTGTCAAACCGCTCCAAATTTGCCAATTAACTCTACCTATAGTGACCAATAGATTTGGATGAAAATTTCTAAATTTTAATCTTTTGGTTATTGAAAATAAAAATTACAATATTTTTTTATTCATTAAAACAAAAAGGTGTTGAAACATGAAAGGGATATTCACGTTGGGTCGAAAATAAAATGCTTAGGGTCGAAAACTTGGGCTGTTTAGCACAAAGTACCGGAAATCGGTGAGTGGCCAGAGGAAGTGTAAGCCTTCCTTTTTTCTTTTCTTTTTTGGGTAAACGGAAGTGTAAGCGTTTTATTGACTCGTAATGGTAGCATCCTATTCCTAGGGGCCCTCTACCTTTCAAGAAAATACGGGGCTCTTTATCATAGGGAGTAGGGAAACAACAAATGAATAAGAGCATGGTTCTTGCCACGTCCCTTTTTTAAAATTAAAGTTTAAAAATAAAAATAAAAATAAAATTAAAAGCATTTGATAATTGTCAATGAAATGATTTGAGACACGCGACTAACGCTCCGACACGCGGTTAATATTTTCTTACACACAGTCAACAATTTCCGACACGTTCTGACATGTATTTGACATGCGGTCAACATTCATACAAAATTCAAATTTTATTTTATTTTATCTTTTTAACTAAACATAAAAAATTAATTTATAAATCAAATATTTTTTGTTATCAATTTGACATGAAAAATTAATAAGACATGGAAAATTATTTTTGCTTTATACTTATGTTATGAAATTTGAATATTTGATTGGTTATATGATTTACTATAAACTGCTATATGTATTAAATGTAAATTATATTATAATATTTAAAATATTGTTTAGTATCAAAACGTGTCGAAATCTAACATTTTTTATAATTAATGTGTCGGCATATTGTATCATGTTCTGTGTCCAGTACCAGTGTCGGTGCAATATAGACCTTAGCTCAACTTAACAAGAGGAGATAGAGAGTGTCATCGATTATATATCTTGCTAAGATCGATCATGCATTTGATCTAATAAAAGGAAAATTCTAACTCTTATGGGGAATCTTAACAACCACCTTATAAAAGAGGGGTTTTCACCCTCATTGAAATAGGTAATAATGCATTAGGTAAATTGTAAAGAACCTTGAGATACACTACCCCAAAAACTAGCTCAAAGTGACTTAGAGTTACATGTACTCACCTCCTTTTCCATATGAGCACAAAGAAAAGTATATTATTTCCACCACCAAGACTACTCCATAAATACTCAGACACAATTGCACTCTATAATCACGTATACAAATATGTTTAGATGGAGAGAATAACTCCAGTTATTTTAAAATTTAAATAAAAATATATTTGATGTGATGTATAAAATACGAATGAAAGATTTTTCTCCTATGATGATTTTAAAATTATGGAGGATTGTGGAATTTTTAGATGAAAAAAAAAAAAGAAAACGTATATTTTTTTAGTATTTGTAATTTCATTTCATGTCAAATTACTTAAAGGAGTTTCCCGCATCCACTCTCTTTATTTTTCTTAACCTCTTTTTTTCTAACATTTTACAGGCTATACTCGTGCAAAATTTCTTTGGGCTAAGCCGCTAAGGCTCCACTAAATGCATTACTGCATTTGTTTTGAAGTTGCAAAATGTGGTTAATTTGCTTGTTTGACTTTTTATGAGTTAGGTTTGACCTTAAGAAGAAACTGGCCCATGGTGCTCTACATATTTTACAATAATGTACACAAAACCCAAAACACAGTGCCGTAGCCACATGAAAGCCAGCAAGTGCCTTGACACCAGTTTGTTTTTTTTACTTATTATATAATTAATTATAATTAACTAAGGTAAAAATTATAATCTAGCACCACCTAAATAGAAAATTAAATACTCAATACAAAGTAACAACAAATCATGCTTACCAAAAAAAAAAAAGTAATAACAAATCATCTAAATGCAAACAAATAATAAGGAACATGTATAATATGATTATTTTTGTGTTTTTACCTTTTTTATTTTTTATCCTTTATATTTGTTTTTTTACTGTTTTATTCTAATCAGTTATGTTATTTATTTTTACTCCTATTATTTTAAAAAAGAAAGACTTCTAAACTTAATCACAAAAATGATTAGCTGACCTATTTCAAAATTTGGGCTCAACTAAACCAAATAAACTCATTTAAAAGTAGGAAAAAGGGTTTGTCCTTTTAAAGGACACAAGGTTATATCCTTTTAGTTTTTGACACTATATCTTACCGGTAAAATATAGTTATAATATAAAAAATTTCTTCTTTTTTTTTCTATTTCCTCAGTCACTTCAGCTGACATGAAGAGAAAAAAATAACTTTTCATGTTATAACTATGTCTTACCGATAAGACATAGTGTTAAAAACTAAAAGGACACAATTTGTGTCCTTTAAAAAGACAAACACTTAACCCTTGAAAGTAACAATCATGAAACCAAATGAATAACATGATTATAATTATTGAATATGAAGGTCCATTGAACTATTGTGTTTTGGGTTATTGCACACACAAAGAATAGTCAAAAATCTAATTCTCAAATGTGAGAACTTTCATCGTGTTTATGGCTGTTGCAAACAAGTGTGATGTTCTCTAACGTGAGATTTTGAAAATTTAAGGAATAGAGATAATGAAAGAGGAGACGAAGGACAATGCTTATTATACATATAATTATTATATTTGTGTGTTTTCATATCCTTAGGATAATGTTTGGTTCATTACTTATTATGTTGTGGGAGGAAAGTGAAATTTTTATGTTTAAAATGTTTACCGAAAATGTTAGTGCATTTTTATATGTTTGCTTTGATAGGTTAGGTTCATAATCATTCAAAGGAGCAGTTTAAGTGTTAGGATCAGGTATAGAAGTCATGACATTTTCAGGACTTATAAAAGGATTGAACATTTGAGAATGTTGTTAGGTTTTGTCCTTCTCTTGTAGACCAAAGTTGGTGATCACGGCAAGTCAGATATTATTATGTAAAGTGAAGTGAGAGGGACAACTTCAGATATAGTTGTTGATTGAGTTGCAGTATGAGAAAGAAGAGAGTTATTCTCAGTTTCAACAAGGTCATCAGTACCAAACTCGAGAGGTAGTATTACTAAAGCTAGTGCCTTCAGTTACATTAGAAAGTAAAGGCAATTAAAGGGAAAATATCTAAATCTAAGTTCCTAACCCAGTTACACTACCCTTTTCTTATAAGGTGAATAAGCAAGGAAAATACACTATACACCACGTGGATCAAGCTTACTACAATGATGTTTGTCAATATGAGCAAAAGCAACATGTCCAAAGACACTAGAATTAGGAATCTTCATAATAGGGATGGAAGGGGAAAACAAACCATTATTTCATCCGGACATTTATAGTTAAGAATCCCAGAAGGGAGCCTATTTATTTATTAGGCACTCTCCCCAGTTTGAGTTTGGAACAAACATTTGGAATAATAGGGATCTTGTAACTTCAACGAAATGTCTAATTTTTCTCTGAGCAACACCATTTTTTAGGGAGTATCAACACATGCAAGTTCATGAACAAGGCCATTTTCTTTAAAGAAACTTGACAGATTCTAGTTAACATACTCCTTAACAATAAGATTCCAAATTGTGTTTGAAACATGTAATATAAGTTTGCAAATAGTGGGGAAACTTTAGACTTGTCTTTCATTAACTTTAGATTAACCATCCTTAATATTAATCCAATCAATTCTTTTAATTTAATTAGGATTCAATCCCTTGATAACTTAATTATTTATAATCTTGCAAGAACCCTAGTTCCCCGGTTATTCCCCAAGAAAATAAGTATTACGTTCAAGAATCATAAAATTGCGTAAAATCCTATGTCTATCCCTTGAATCATAAAGATTACGATGAAATTATCATGTATGGATCATACACCAACATTCCTATTGCCAAGCATTTACCTAATACCAATCTACAAGATTCAAACTCATAGAAAGCATTAAGAAAAGATAATTTCATTCATGATAAAAAGAAAAATTAACATCAAGAATTTATTCAAGACATAAAAGATAATTTGAATGCCATCTAACCCTAACTACTATAAAGATTTAGCCTAACATAACAGTATCAAATATGAAAGAAAACAAGGAATCTTCCCTAAACTCCATAGTAATGTGGTGAATCTTCAATATTTCCAGTACAAGCTTGATCCCGATTCATCTCTGACTCTCAAGAACATGAACTATGTGTTTCCTCTACTTCTTCTCTACTTCCTTGATCAGATTGTTCTGAATTCTGCCTCAATTTTCCCTTTTGTAGTTAAAGAATTCATGCCCTAAGTGGAGACAATCAAATGGGCCCAAGTTGGATCTTGATAGGCGCTTAAGCCCTCAAAGTCAGTGCCAATTTTTTACTTGATGGCGCTTAAGTGCTGTGATGGACGCTTAAGCCCTTTCATCGAAGAAGAATTTTCTCATGGCAGCGCGCTTAAGCCCTGTTTTGGGGGCTTAAGCTCTTTCGTACAGAAACTTTTAGTAACTTGGGAGCTTAAGCCTCTTCTTCAAGAATTGTAATTTCTTCTATTTGCACTTCAAATTTTCATAATCTTCAAGTTCTTAAGCTTCATATTTGCTTTCATTTAACATCATTCACCTTCAAAACAAGTAAAAGTCAATTATTTACTTCATATTTCAATAATTCATGTTTTTACATTAATAAACCCTAATTTTCACATATTTGACTTGATAGTTCATGTAAATTTAGTCTATAAAACAAGATAAACTAAAGGTTTATCACTAGTGCCGCATGCAATTAATGCGGCTCCTTTTTCTTGAACCCGTGCAAACACCCTCTCCCTCTCATTCTATCTTCCATTTCTTCTTTCCTTCTTCTCTCTAAATCTCACATTTTCTCACTCAAAATTTTTTCTCTGCCTTCTCTCTAAATTGTAATGCCTCGTTGTACACCAGTTTGTTCACATTACGTATGACATTAAGCGCAGTTACAATCACAACAATTGTATTAAAATATGAATAAAATTTTTCCTTTTTAGTTAATAATCGTTTATGTTTAAAATTGATTCCGTAATTAAAACAATACCAAAAAATATAATCATAACTTAAAAAATATGCGAATCACTTAATGTTTATTTAACTATGCCATACAATGTTCCCACAAAGTGCCAAGTAGTCGCCTTAAACCAACAAGGCTTGAAACTCATTTTATTCATGTTCATCACTAAATCATCTTCACTTTTTATTACGTTGGAAATTCTCTACTTCCTATATGATTCTGACCTCCTACTATGTTATAGATATCTTTATAAGCTTCACTTGTTTTTAAATCGCGCTCAATTTGGAGCTCCGTAGCTCAAGTTATGAATCTTCTAATAAATTGGTGCAGAAGCCCTGAGTGGGTCGGCGTTGATGGCGCCAATACATGTAAGTATATATTCTTGGTCATTTATTTTGTAAAATAATTTGTATGTCATTTATAAAACATTAGGATAGAAGCCCATTTTATGTTATAGTATTTAAGATTGTAATTTACTGAATTATTTTAATATGTTAATTGGCCTTTATTAAGGATATTATATAAGATATTTACGTATTGTATGTATGTTTCAAATATTAGGATAGTAGCCATTTTAATGTTATATTTAATTAATGTTAAACAATCGTAGGAAGGCTTTTTACAATTTACGGGATAATCCCCATTATTGTTATTTTTATATTTAAATATAATAAATTATAATTATAATTTGTTGATTAAATAATGAATGTTGATATTTAAAAATATTAATTATGATTTTTTGTAAATATTTATTAGTTAAATGGCTGGTGAGCACGCCTGCATTGACCCCGATCCTAGAGAGTGGAACGTACTTGATCCTGATGTGCAACAAACACACATCTCACAGGCTGTTTAGAAGGATGGATGTTCCAGAATTTTGAAGGTGAGGCGAGCCTCACATGGACTTTTGGGGCATGTGCATGACCCATATCACATCCTTTGGACTTGCAAGAGCACCTGATGCGTACAGGTTTCTGGCAGGCTACTTGCATGAGATGACTACCAGTATGTTTTAGTTTTGCTTGAATTCTAGTACTTTATTTTTACATGATACGGATAACATTGGCCCCTCATTTTTTTTAGATTGGCCATGCACTTATTAGTGCATTGGTAGAGAGGTGGAGGTCGGAGACTTACACATTCCATATGCTTGTTGGAGAGTGCATTATCACGCTACAAGATGTAGAGACTATTCTGGGTTTGCCCACTAACAGATGAGTAATTTACGAGCGGACGCACGATAATTGGTGTAATGTAATACTCAAAATCAATTGGCAAGAGGTCAACGATTGCGCGAGTTGCTAAAACAATCCACGAGGTACGTACCAATAAAAATTAATATTTATTTGTTACTGAATCAACCATAGACCAATTCTTCCTTTTTCCTCGGGAGTATTCAATACACCCATAATTCTGAGCTTCATGTTACTTATCCCAAGAGACATGTCTGATCCAGGACATCCCAATTCAATTGAATGGGATGACAGTTTCTCTTCCGAAATCTGAACAAAAAGGATTTTGATCAAATCACACATCGCAGACCATTTCATAAGAGTGACTCCACTCCCAGTAGATATGAAGAACGATAACCTGAAGATGAGATGGTTAGACAGTCATTGGGGCCATTGGGATGAGCTCTCAACTACTCGTGCAAGTTAGATTATTTACAATGTACATATCTAATGCGTTTATTTGGTGATTTTTTGCTTTGTGATAAGTCTACCTCAGTGGTGGATTGTCAATACATACAATTACTGGGCGGGGAGTTTGAGGAAACTCCTTTGTACAACTGGGGGTCAATTATACTTGCAACATGATTTCGCGACTTATGGCAGGCCACGTCATATGCAGCACACGACATGGGTGGATGTATGTTGTTGTTATAGATTTGGGCATTGAGGAGATTTCCTATCATATCACCTGGCATTCCACTACCCAGTCTGTAACACCCCCAAATTTCTAAGAATTTTAATACAAAGAAATTGCCAAAATTTATATTTAATTATTTTATTAAGATATTATAAGTATTGCGGAAGCTAGTCTAAAACTAACTTGGGGAAATGTTACCGTCGCACATGTACTGGGACAAATACAAGGCTAACTCTATTACATTAAAATAAAACCAAAAACCAAAGTTTAACTGAAAAAATATGTCTTATGCATAAACAAATAAAAATAATAATTAAACTCTGGAGCTAGCTAGAAATCTCTGAGTCATCATCTGCACTGCCCACACTGCTAGCCCCATTTCTTGGAACCTGTTTCACTAAAAGTCTACTCCCTCAAAGGATCATTACAGTCAAATAAACACAAACACAAAAGTCAGCAAAGCTGGTAATCCTAATCAAACATAATTTATATAATTCAAATATAATAATAAAATAAAATAATAATATAATAATTGAACCAAATATCAATATCAAATCAAATAATATTTATTATTTTTATTAATTTTATTTAGTAGGAAAAGAACCATGGTAGACCTGGAGATCCTGCCAGTCTACCTTGTGACCCGGATATCCTGCCAGTCGCATATCAAAAATTTGGCCATTATTAAAAGCATCTCTTCCTAGTGTGCACACATCTTCCCAAAGTTGCTGCTAGTATCCCAAATATCCTGCCAGATACCACTTTGAGAAGAATGGATAATCTCTTTTCATGTCACATAATTATCGGAGGCATAAAGCCCAAAAATTTTGTTCAACATTTTATAAGGTACCATCCTAAATCTATCCTCCCATTAATTAATTAATCACACATAATTTTAATTCATAATTTCACTTATTATCACAATCATAAATCTCATAGTAACTGTAAGAACCCGTACCGTTATTTAAGGAGATTAATTGATTAATTATGTGAAATTAGGAAATAATTCCATAATTGACCCTAATAATTGTTATGAGACTTAAATAATTATGGTAATTGATTAATAATGCTGAAAGTCTCTTTTCGGACGAAAAGTGCAGATACCGATTTTGCTACTCAGTATAAATGCGTACCGACGAAGTATCCCGGAAAAGTATAAAAAGTGTGTATATGTCACTAGAATAATATATAGGACTTGTAAAACAAGTTTCAAGTTAAAATGATGAGAACTGGTGCCAGAACTGATACTTGCTATGGAAAAGCGCATCCCGAAAAGGTGCTGCGAAAAATAAAATAAAAATATGATAAATCTTAGAAAAATGAGTAGGATCAGATTCCAAAGTTTGGGATTAAAATGCTAAGCGTAGCAATTAGCGCTAATACAGTGCGATTAATCTTAATTCGGGTATAAATAGCCATGGCACAGATTTTTAGGTCAGATTTATCATTCTCTACATGCCTCCTTTCTGAGTGTGCGCTCTCCATGATTGGCCACCTCTATTCCCTTCATGAAATAGCCCAAGTTGTCACATTTTTGCTTGGTTCTTCCCTCTTTATCATGGTAAACACATAGTGGAGTGTTTTATGAGTAAGGAGAGTGCATCATTTCTGAGTTTTGTCACTGCCTTGTGAGGTGTTGAGGGGTTGACCTTGTGGTTTGAGTGTGAGAGCCATTGTCATGGAATGGTGAGCTTCAAAGTGTGATCTTTGAAGAGAAAGAACCAACCTTTGTGTGTCAAATTCGTGGTTGTCCAAGTCAGAACCTTTGGGAGCTTCAAGTGAGCTCCAAGAGCCCTCCTTTCCTGAGTTTGAAGCTTGGATAAATTGTTGAACCTTTGATCATGAGTTTTAAGAGTTAAAGGATGAGTCTTGGTAAGTTTAATGGGTTAAACAAGTAGTCAACTGGTATATGAACCTAAATGAACTTAAAGATGCATGCTTTGACGTTTGGAAGTGTTAAAAATGGAACCTTGGATGGATATCTTTTCGAAATGCAGAAACTGCATTCTGTCCTGAAATATCCGGATATGGATATCCGGATATTGATATCCGGCTATGGGGTCTTTTGATATCCGAATATGGATATTCAGATATGATATCCGGATATGCATATTCGGATATGTTCCCGACAGATAACCGGATATTCTGGGTTTTCGAAGAACAGTAAGATACTGTTCATGCAGAATGCTATGATGGGTTCCTGGACCCTATTTTGAGGAAGTTGAACTTCCGTAATAATTAAACTAAGTCAGAATCAAGTGATTAAGGGCTTGTGGCTTTGTGAGGAGCCTAAGGATGTAAAACGTAAGAGAAAGGCGTTGTCTTTTTGAGTATGCGTATAGAGTATGAATATTGATGTTATAATTGGTCTAAACAGATTGTGATCTTGTTGTTTGTGAACTTTGAGATTGTGTGGACTCTTGGATTAGATAGTTAGCTTAAGAGGTAAGCTTTCGTGTCCTCGGTTTAGCCATTGTTTAGTTCCACCATTTCCCATGGGGGGATGGTTGTATGCATGATGTGTTTTCATGTACTGTTTTATTGAAATGCTAATGAGTTGTTAAGTGCAATTGCTTATGATATGTATTGTGTTGTTACGCCTACAATAGGCCAATGGGCGGTCCTGTGGGTGGGTGCTGCGAATGGCTAGTACCGTGTGGGTTTAGACGGATTCCTACACTTCTTTGATCAGTAGAATTGTTATAACACACATGACATGATTATTTGCTACATTGCACTATTTTGAGAACTTATACTGTTAACTGCTTTTGAACTTATATTGCACATGTAAGTGAGCTTGGGGTGAAAGATCCTTGAGGACCCCTTATCTTACTGAGATTACTTGTTTAGAGATCTCACCCCACGTTTGGGCGCTTATTTCAGGTAACTTGGGGGTTGATGCCTCTGGCGGCAGGAGGCCAGAGCTTAGTTGATGATATTACTGTTTATATGCTAACATGGTTGGATGCTGGATTTATCTGCTGATGTTATGTCTTTAGTTTGCTTTTATTATGTTGCTGCTATTGAGACTGCTCTTGGGCTTGTCCCTTATTTGGTTGAGCATGGGGTTTGTCCATGCCACTTTGATTCTGTTATGTCTTAGTTTAACTGAGTTGTATAAACTATCAGGGTTGTCCGGTCTACGTGTTGTAGTTCCGTGACTAGAGACATATTTATGTATTTAATTGATGAACTATTTCAGTTAGTTGTCTTTTGCAATTTACATACAGGCAATGTTTTATTAACTGATTAAGTTAGCAAGGATTAATGACATCATAATTGAAAAGAAAAAGATATTTCGCATTTTAATTAAACGTGGTTTAATACGATGACATGTTAACAAATCGGCTTAACACGGGGTGTTACAGTAACAAAACATAAATCTCATCTCATATTATCATAATTCTCATATTTCCATAATTCATAAATAACATATTATCAAAACATAAATCTCATCTCATATTATCATAATTCTCATATTACCATAATTCATAAATCACATATTATAAAAACATAAATACCATCTCATATTATCATACTTCACATAATTCATATATTGGGAAATAATAATTTATTTCAAACTAAAATTAATTTTCATTTTTTTTAGTTTATTTCAAATTTTAAAAATAAATAAAAAATTTCATATTATAACTAAGGGATTAAGATAAATATAACCTATGACTCTCTAGGGATTTGAATTACATATAAGGATTACACCCAAATTTCATATAAAAGAGATAACCTGCGAATACCTAGGGATTATGACTACATATAAGGATTACACCCAAATTTCATATAAAAGAGATAACTTACAAATACCTAAGCATTATGATTACATATAAGGATTACACCTAAATTTCATATAAAAGAGATAACCTACGAATACCTAGGGATTAGGATTACCTGATTTCCATGTTTGCTACCTTCTAGAAGAAAAGCAATTTGGGGAAGAAAAGCGGTTGGTAACCAAAGGAAGATAATAATAAAATAAAATAATAAAAATTGGAAGTAAGAAGAGAGAGTAGAGGAGAAGAGGAGAGGAAGAGTAGAGGAGAAATGTTAAGGATTGGAAGTGAATTGGTTTGGTTAGGCTAGGGGTGTGCATGACAACCTTCCCCGAATCAATTTTTTTTAATTTCTGCTCCCGAGAACAGAAATCGATAGAAAACTCATTTGGTAAAATCGATTTATTTTTTTGTGCCCGGGATGAACCGGTTTAATTTTTGTGCTGGGGAAACAGAAAAAAGAATCAATTTTTGTTTTGCTTTTTTATTCCTAGGCACAAAATGAGAAACACTTATCTCTCTTAATTACTCTCCACCACTACCATCATCACCACCACCCATCGCCACCACCATCCCGACACGACCACCGCTACCATCGACGTACCACTACCACCACCTCCACATCACCACCACTGTCATTACCATTATCATCACTGTCACCACCATTATCACTACCACCGTCACCAACCACCACCACCACTATCATCACTGTCACCACCATTATCACTACCACCGTCACCAACCACCACCACCACTACGCCACCACTACTACCGCCATCGCTGGTCTCAGTTATTTCCTTTTTATTCTTAATTTCTTATGGCTCAGAATATCGCTAACTAATGAACGACTCGTCATATCTAATTAAATTAAGTTTGCTGACCCATCCTAATCCAATCACATTACTAATCAAGTAATAACATTAATGCATCAATAACCAATCAATTAATTCAAATAATCAGAATTTATTTGAATTAAGTGGTTATTTATTTATGCATTAATGTGATTATTTGATTAGTAATGTGATTTGTAATGCCCCGTAGTACACCCGAAAATGTTAACATTAATTATGATATTAAGTGCAATTACAATCACATTAGTCAATTAAAACTATGGATAAACTTTTTCACAAAACGTTGTTCATTTACTTTTTAAAACAAAACCGTGTTTAATATAAACATAACCGTAATTGTAACCATGTAACATTCTCTAAACTGAGATCACTACACTTAACTATTAACTCTAACCTTTTCATTAGGACAAACTAGACTTCGAGGGCTTTCCAAAAAGATATTACAATAACCATTTGTTTAAGTATAGCCGGAGTTATTAAACTCGAAAGGTAGCTGACGAAATCGAACTTTCGAAATTGTAGCATCAACTTTAATCCTAAATTGGTATTGATATATTGTTCCAATGACTCTAATAATTTACAGGGATATATCCTTATGTGTTAGCTTTACATAGGTTCAAACTTTACTCAATTTGGAGCTCTGTAGATCGAGTTATCTAATTTTACTAAACTACGTTCGATCTGAAAAAATACTACGCACTGAAGCACATTGAGAGCGCTTGAGCGCACTCTTCGAACATATTTTTCATCCTATAGTGCACTTGAGCACGCTCCAACGTGCTTAAGCGCGCCATGGCAGGGGAAATTGGTATTTTAGGCCACCGAGAGCGCTGAAGCGCCCTCTAGGGCGCTTGAGCGTGCTCTAATAGATAAAAGCACGTTTAATATGCATAATGGCACACAACATGATGGAAAATTGGGTGAATTGGGTACCTAATAGACTAGGGATGGTGTTGCGTAAAATCGGCAAGTTCATCGATCGTACCAAGTAATAAAGAGTGAGTAGAGTATCGTCTCCACGAGGATTGAGGCACCTAAGTTTTTATAACTATTCCTCTCTTGTTGGATTAATCAAAATAGGTTGAGAACAATTGCGGTTCATGAAATAAACTAAAACAATTATAGGAAGAATGTAAATGATTCCAAAAATGCTTTCAGAATGCAAGAACAAAAGATTAATGATGGAGAAAATATTTGAGAAAATATTGCGGTAAAGAGAAACAAACACATTTCCGATCCCCACCTTGAAACTTGGATTACGTTTACATTTACCTATTCAATTGATCAAACAATTCTTCATCTTTTATATGATTAGTTAAGCCATAATCCCTTAGTGACTTTAACCTTATTAACTCTATTAGAATCATAATCCCTTAGAAATCCCTTTTCGAGTTAAGCCTTAAAATCAATGAATCTTTAACGTTTGCGGTTCATGTAGCCTATCCCTAGTGCGTATATGAACAGTTATCTTATTCTTTGACAGGAATTAGAATTCCAACATCCCTATTGAAAACTCTAACCCTCGCAATTCTACTAGATTGATCAGTTCCAATAGAATTATAGAATGAAGAACAAGAAAAGATAAATGAAATTAAAATAGATAAACATAAATTTTAACAAAGGTACAAGGCGTTCACATCAAGGGTTGTGACTCTTACCACAATGATAAAACTAGCCAGACATGTTCATGTCTGACAAAGTAACAATAAAAGAAATAGACATTTAGAACCTAAAAGAGAAAAGGAAGATGAAGATCTTCCGTCTTGATCGATCGAATCCTTAAATCTCCAAGAAGCTCCAAGGAATCTCCACTCTCTTTGTTATTTTTCTCTTCTTGATTGTCCAAAAGTTCTTCCTTCCTCTGTTTCTAATCCTTTTATTAGGTTTTAGGAAAACCTAATCCCACTTGCCATCCAATTGGGCCCTTTTTAGCGTAATTCACATTAATTTGGAATGAAATTAATATCGCCCACACACCATGCGCCAAGTCTGGCGCACTGTGCATGAGAAAACAGTGCTGAATCTGTCAACGGCGCACCGTGCGCCAACTTCAGAGCACCGTGCGCCAACTCCAGAGTGCCATGCGCCAGCGGAAAACTTGACTTCTCCGTTTTTGCTCTCTTTGTGGCGTTTTCTGCTATTAAAACACATAACTTGAGTGAGAGCATGATTGAGAAGGAATAATCAATATTTCTTGCATTTAATGACTATTTTCACACATTTATGATTAATTCCTTGCTTCTTTTAAGTTAGAAAGCATTGCTGAGATCTTTCAACATGGTACCTGAGATGTTCGATATTTGAAGCAATTCTTAAATGATGAGCTAATCTCTAAGGTGTTTTGCGTTCCTGTTGCTTTGGAAGATAATACTGAGGATAGGTTAGTTTGGAGTCAGAATCATGTGTCCTCTTCCTTAGTTAAGGTTGCCTACTTGAACTTGATGAATTTTCAACATGCTCAAAGGAATGTTCCCTGGAAGAAGATTTGGGACTGGAAGGGTCCAGAAAGAATCAAGACTATGATGTGGCTGGCTTTTCTTAATAAGCTTCCAGTTAGGAGTCGTACATGCAAATGGAATGGGGGTCCTAATTTTTGCATTAAATGTCCAAACAGTGAAGAAACTCTTATTCATATCCTTAGATATTGTTCTCAAGCCAAAAGATTGTGGATAGATTGGTTTGGTAGAAGGGTCCCCAACGATTTCTTCACATTATACCTACAGCCTTAGCTCATCAAAAATGTGAGTAAGGGTTGTAATTATCAAATTCATGTTGATTGGAGAGATGTTTTCTATACTACTTGTTGGAATCTTTGGAATTGGCGTAATCATCATATTCATGATGATAGTTTTCGAAGGCCAAGCAATGATAAGCGTGTCATTTCTGATTTTATTGCGCATTTAATTGAAGCTAGAGGTAAGAATAGAAGCATTCTTGGAAGCGTCTCTAATGCCCATCAGCCTACTAAATGGTGTCGTCCTGAACCTGGTCGGTTGAAGATTAACACAGATGGTGCTTCTTCCCTATCTAGGCAGCATGCTAGCTGTGGTGGCCTTGCTAGAGATCACAATGGTGCTTTTCTGGGTGGTTTCTCTTTCAGATTAGGTTTCTGTAATCCTCTTGATGCAGAACTCTGGGGTATCCTCAAAGGTTTAGAGCTGGCCTGGGGTACTGGTGCTAGGAGAGTGGAGTTGGAATGTGACTCAGAAATTTCTCTTAGCACTATCCAAGAAGGGAGCAACAATCACAGAAACTCTCAGGTTGTTTCCCGTATTCACAAATGGCTTGCTGAAGATTGGGATATTCGTTGGGTCCACACCTTTCGAGAAAATAACAGATGTGCTCACTGATTTGCTTCTAGGCATTTTGAGGATGATAAGAATCTTATTTTTTATCATTCTCCTCCTTCTCCTTTGTTAGAGCTCCTTCTTCAGGATGCTTTTGTAGATCTTTTAAGTTCTCGCGTCGTGTAATTTTTGTTTTGTTTGGGGCTTTTGCCCCTCTTTATTACAAAAAAGAAAAGAAAAAAGAAAGCATCATATGCTAGAATCAAACAATTCCCAGATTTAGATGTTGTTGTCTTCAGCAATAAACAGAATTTAAGAATGGGAAGCAAGGTTCAATTAATCAAGCACAGCATTGCACAGACAATCATAAAGATTACTATACTAAGCATGAATGATTTCCAAGTCAAACTTAAGATTATGCTTATCTACTACATTCAAATATCAGAGTCTAACTTGATTACCCCTCACAAGACATGATATTCACTCATCACTCAGTGTTTGGGGTCATTCATCATTACTCATTCCATCACAGCTGTTGTACTACCATAAGCTTGATCTTTTTCTCAAGTTCCTAAAGATGAGGAACATCAACACATGCCTGATTGATCAAAAGGGCTTCTTAAGGTTATAACTTGGCTTGGCTTAAGGTTAGAATCTTTTGGAAAGTAACTGAATAATTATTGAGATTGAAACTCCATTTTCATTAAGACTCAATCATCTCTCAATTCAATTTTCAGCTCCACTTTTGTTTGAATTTATGATTCCTTCTTTTTTCTCACATTTTCCTTCATCATTGCTTTTCAATTTTTGCAATTTATTTTTCTTTCTTCTTTAAATTCACGTGAAAACTATTCCTTTCTTTTCCCTTTCAACTGCTTAACTTCTAGTGAAGCTTACCTCAATCACTTCTAACTTTTTGATTATTGACATTTCAATCTCAATCAAGGTAAGTTCTGATGGAAGTGGTCTAAACAGTTTAATAAGGTAATTAAAAAAAATTGGTCTCAGGCTCAACATGGCTAACAATGGATGATTTCTCAGGTAGCTATTTGGCCATAAGCTTAATAGAAAAAAATGCCTCTATCACTTCAATCAACACATGCATTGGAGAGAATTAGATCAAGTTCTAGAGTACTACTACAGTGAGGACTCTAAAAAAAAATTAACTGTATAGGCACAAACCTCACAAGCTGTGGTATCAAACTAGACTCTTTCTAATTTCATTCCAAGCATCATTATCCATTACTAACATAGAAATCAAACAAACGAGCAGTCATAATCTCTATTCATGCTCTATGCAATGTCATGACAATCCTGTATATCATGCAACGCTTCCTCATTTTCAATCAAGGAATTGACTGAGTAACACATCTAAATCTGAAATGTGCTTTCTCATAACAGAAAATAAAACTAAAAACCAAAAATTTTACTACTAAAATGAAAATAAATTGGAAAGGTTAAAATAACTCCCCTGAAATTGCTATGAATCCGCTGAACCTTTTTCTGTTGTTCCTTTGTGTGTGATACCTCAAATAACGCGACGCGGCCCAATTCCCAGATTTAGAATATTGTTGTCCCCAACAATAACTAAAGTAGTCGGAGAAAATATGGCTGCACAAGTATAACCAACACACATGTGAAATGTCAAGTAGAAAATAGCATGACCAATGTAATGGAGAGTTACAACCCAAAATACCAAAGAGGTTCAAATGACCCTAACATAAATCTAGATGGTCAAACAAAAACAATTAAAATAAAATAGCAAAAACATCAAAATAAAAATTAAACACAGGTAGGGAAAGGAAATAAAATAAAATAAAAAGGAATAATAAAAACTCATTGGGTTGCCTCCCAAGTAGCGCTTGTTTAACGTCACGAGCCTGACGTATCCCTTGTGATCATGGTGGCTGGTAACTCGGGCTCAGT
This sequence comes from Gastrolobium bilobum, assembly GCF_033153095.1. NCBI lineage: Eukaryota > Viridiplantae > Streptophyta > Magnoliopsida > Fabales > Fabaceae > Gastrolobium > Gastrolobium bilobum. The sequence goes on from NW_026898450.1 coordinate 178,809, forward strand.
GATGACACTATACCCTTGCTCAGAATTTGTGTCCTGCCCTGGTTATACTCATATGCATGTGGATAAGGACGAGGGCTTACAGGAACTTTAAACTTAGTTTTCACATGCTTTTTCTTGCTCGTGGCCTTTTCCATCTTAACATTTGGCTTGTTTTCTTCATGCAGCTGATGGACTTCCTTCTTGTTCCCTTCCTCAACCTTTTTCTCCGCAATGTAGTTGACTTTTCTTAGGTTGAGAAGCAGGCAATAGAGGAGCTCCTTTTATAAGTACTTTGAATATTGCTTGCTCTCCATCCACACGCATTATCAACTCACCCTTAGGTACATCGATTAATGCTACTGAGGTTGCTAAGAATGGCCTCCCGAAGATCATAGGCACACTGGCATCTTCATCAATGTCAAGAATAACAAAATCGGCAGGAATTAGAAATTTGTCTACCTTGACTAGCACATCTTCCACAATACCATGTGCTTGCTTTGTTGAGCGGTCGGTCAGTTGAACATTCATCCTGGTTGGCTTTACTTCATTAATTCCCAGCTTCTTCATCAGGGCTAGGGGTGGCAATTTGGGTTGACCCGACCCGCCCCGCCCCGCCACCAACCCGCCAAAAACGAGGCGGGGCGGGTTGACCCGCCAAAAAATATGGGTTGTAAAAATGAACCCACCCCGTTTTATGGTGGGTTGGCGGGTCAACCCACCAACCCGCCAATTAAAAAAAATTAATTAAAATTCAAAAATAAATTATATTTTATGAATTTTTTTAATATTATTTTATTTTATTTCACACTTCTCTATTTTTTTTAGTCTCAATCTTAAATGTATATTAATATTTGTCAAACATTCTTTAGGAATTTATAAATAGATAACATTTGTCATAAATAAAATTGTTATTCTTTATTTTTTCTAGAAAGCACTAAGATAAAAAAAAATTGAATATCACAAAAATTTAAGTACTAATAAAATACTACCTAATTGTAAAAAAATAAAAAAAATAATAAAAAATTTAAAACCCGGGTCAACCCGCCCCGCGGCGGGTTGAACCCGTTTTGACCCACTTCTAGGCGGGGCGGGTTGAGGTGGGTTGGTGGGTTGAAAATCTCAACCCAACCCGCCCCGTTTTGACGGGTTGGCGGGTTGACCCGCCGGGCTCAACCCATATTGCCACCCCTAGTTAATGGCATCACATTAATGCTGGCACCAAGATCGCATAAGACTCTCTCTATAGTCGTCTTGCCAATGGTGCATGGAATACTGAAGCTTTCTAGATCCTTCAACTTTGGAGGCATATTTTTCTGTAAGATTGCACTGCACTCATCTGTTAGTGTAATCAGTTCATTCTCTGTGAGCTTCCTCTTCTTAGATAATGTTTCCTTCAGGAATTTGGCATATGAAGACATTTGCTCCAGAGTTTCTGCAAAAGGAATATTAATCTGCAATTTCTTAAAAACATCTAAAAATTTAGAAAATTGCTTCCTTTGCTCATTTTGCTTGGGCCTCATTGGATATGGAGGTTTCTCAAATCGGGAGAAATCCCATTGCTTCTTTTGAACTGCAGGAGGTTGTTCCTTTGCTTCTTCTTTATCCTTTTTAGCTTGTTCATCCTTTCTTATAGAAACTTCATCTTCCTCTTTTTCTAGCTCCTCATTCCTTGTTGTGATAACATTGCATTGCTCCTTTGACACTGCATTGCTCTTTTCTTGACTCCTCTCAGCTAGTTGTCTTGAAAGTTAGCCAATTTGAGTCTCCAAGTTTTTGATGGAAGCATCTTGGTTCTTGTGGTATGCTCTTGTCTCATTCATGAAGGCATCAGTAGTTTGCATGTGATCATTTGTGGTCTTGGAAAGCTGCAGCATTGCTTTCTCCAATTCTGATGGCTCTTTTTGTGGAAGATGAGGAGGTTGCAGGTAATTGTTGGATTTATAATCCAAGCCTCTCCCTTGATTTCTCCTCTGAAAGTTGCTCCCTTGGGCACCATTCTGATTCCTTTGGAAACTTTGAGTATTCTGTGGTGGCCTCGGATCATACCACACTCCATTGACCTGGAACGGTTCAGCTCCGTTGAGTGTAGGGCACTCATTAGTGTCATGTGGCTCCGTGCAGTACTCACAGTTAAATACATTAACTTTAAAAGAGATCTGCAATTTATCCAACTTGGCGTTCATACTGGCTAGCTGTTGAGAAATCACCTTTTGCTCAACCAGTGATGCATCATTATTCCCCAGTTGTAAGATTCCTTTCTTGGCATGAACAGGTTGGGCTACCATAGACGCATTCGCATTCCTTGCCATTAAATCAAGCAGATCTAAGGTTTCACCTGTTGTCTTCTTTCCAATGGTTCCACCAGCTGCACCATTGACAATCATTCTGCAGTCTGGTAACATCCCATTATAGAAGACTCTGACCTTCTTTGTATCTGGCAAGTCATATTGTGGGCACTTTCTGATCAACTCTTGGTATCGAGTCCAGGCTGCACATAAGGTCTCTCCTGGTTGTTGGGTGAAATTGGTGATTTCATTCACCAATTTATTGTACTTTTCCATGGAAAAGTTCTCAGCAAAGAACTTGGCTGCTAACTCATCCCATGTGCGGATACTGTTAGGAGCCTGTCGGTCTAACCATCTGAGAGCTCTCCCGGTCAAAACAAACGGGAACAATCGAAGTCTGATCGCATCGTCTATCACTCCGTTGTGCTTAGTTGTATCACATATCCTTAAAAATCTGTCTATGAAGTCGTAAGGATCTTCATAGTCTTCCCCACCAAACTTAGTTTTCTCCACCAAAGTGATGAGTGCTGGCTGGATGTCATAGTTATTAGCAGTAATTGGTGGCTTGACAATACTCGAGTTCGGCCTTGTGAATTGAGGGGCCAAAATTGATTCCATCAACTCAGCTGCTGGTGGATCTTGAGATGCCATCTCTGTTTCTACTTCAAACTGTGGAGTAGAAGTTTTTGCTTGCCTTCTCTGCCTGGTAAGTTGTCTTAATATATTTGTAGTCCTTTCTATCTCTGGATCGTAGATCAAAGTCTTAGGATCAACTGTACCACGCATAAACTAAAGCAAACAGATTAGTAACACAAGAATCCAATCAAGAAAATCAAAATTTATAAATAACTTGGCGTAGTCAATCCCCGGCAACGACGCCAATAACTTGTTGCGTAAAATCGTCAAGTGCACTGATCGTACCAAGTAATAAAGAGTGAGTAAAGTATCGTCTCCACGAGGATTGAGGCACCTAAGTTGTTATAACTATTCCTCTCTTGTTGGATTAATCAAAATAGGTTGAGAACAATTGTGGTTCATGAAATAAACTAAAACAATTATAGGAAAAATGTAAATGATTCCAAAAATGCTTTCAGAATGCAAGAACAATAGATTAATGATGGAGAAAATATTTGAGAAAATATTGCGGTAAAGAGAAACAAACACCTTTCTGATCCCCACCTTGCAACTTGGATTACGTTTACATTTACCTATTCAATTGATCAAACGATTCATCATCTTTTATATGATTAGTTAAGCCTTAATCCCTTAGTGAATTTAACCTTATTAACTCTATTAGAATCTTAATTCGTTAGAAATCCCTTTTCGAGTTAACCCTTAAAATCAATGAATCTTTAACGTTTGCGGTTCATGTAGCCTATCCCCAGTGCGTACATGAACAGTTATCTTATTCTTTGTCAGGAATTAGAATTCCAACATCCCTATTGAAAACCCTAACCCTCGCAATCTTACTAGGTTGATTAGTTCCAATAGAATTATAGAATGAAGAACAAGAAAAGATAAATGCAATTAAAATAGATAAACATAAATTTCAACCAAGGTACAAGAGATTCACATCAAAGGTTGTGACCCTTACCACAATGATAAAACTAGCCAGACATGTTCATGTCTGACAAAGTAACAATAAAAGAAATAGACATTTAGAACCTAAAAGAGAAAAGGAAGATGAAGATCTTCCGTCTTGATCGATCGAATCCTTGAACCTCCAAGAAGCTCCAAGGAATCTCCACTCTCTTTGTTGTTTTTCTCTTCTTGATTGTCCAAAAGTTCTTCCTTCCTTTGTTTCTAATCCTTTTATTAGGTTTTAGGAATCCAATTGGGCCCTTTTTAGCGTAATTCGCATTAATTTGGAATAAAATTTATATCGCCCACGCACCGTGCGCCAAGTCTGGCGCACCGTGCATGAGAAAACAATGCTGAATCTGTGAACGGCGCACCGTGCGCCAACTCCAGAGCACCGTGTGCCAATTTCGCGCACCGTGCGCCAACTCCAGAGTGTCGTGCGCCAGTTCCGCGCACCGTGCGCCAACTCCACAGTGTCGTGCGCCAGCGAGAAACTTGACTTCTTCGTTTTTGCTCCCTTTTGTGGCGTTTCCTGCTATTAAAACACATAACTTGAGTGAGAGCATGATTGAGAAGGAATAATCAATATTTCTTGCATTTAATGACTATTTTCACACATTTATGATTAATTCCTTGCTTCTTTTAAGTTAGAAAGCATCATATGCTAGACTCACATCAGATGGCCAATAATGATCCAACATATATTGTGGCACTCACATCCCACCATATTTATCAATTTATCATTCACGACATTGACTGAAAGTCCAAAAAATACGTTGAAAAACCCAGAACCCATTAACCACCTACCGATTGATGATATATTCTTCGGTTTGAATGTGATACATAGATCCCGGGGAAAATGCAACATGTACTCGAACCGTCTTGGCAGACAAGCATATGACTCGTCCCAATCATCGTATATCTTAGCAATTGCTTTTTTTTTGCCTTCCACGCCTTCCTATAATTAACATGAAATCCAAAGAGATCGGTCACCCTTTCTTGTATCAGGATAACAAGTACCAAAGAAGCCCCGACCATATTTGCATTACCATCACAACATGTATATATTAGGAATGTTATTAATGTTGTTTGTTAAACATAAATAATTATCAAAATGAGCAAATACTATTGGACATCATAACTAATATGGTTGTGGAAATAAATCCAGAATCAAGTTGTATACGATCTTGGGAAATGAATTGGCTCACACAACTATGATCTCCAACCCATTGAATAACCAGCCAAGTGTTGCTATTCTTCGGTTTAATTGCTCTTCCTCGCCAATTGTAACCTTTTTCATGGTTCCGACATTTCATAGACAACTTGGCCATAGTACTCTTGGCCACTACAGCTTCCCGATGAGCCTTTATGTTGTAATGTTTATTGACCTGGACATCGTGCTTGGACTCGAACTCTTATTTCACATATAGTTCATATCCTTTTGTCCATGGACCCCTACCTAAGCCTTTAACATCTAGTATATCTTCATGCGGATAATCCCAATTAACAGCCTCATAAAGTGGAATCGCATTCCAAAATGGTACAACATCTGTACATTCACACATAATAGGGTAGATGCGAAAATATAGTAACCAATAAAAAATAAAAATATAATAATACAACTGACTAATTAACCTCATGATTGTGGAACAACTGCGGGATTGGGCATAAGGGTACCAATGTCGTGTGAAATTAGATTACCATGATGTTCATTAGTTGCATGCTATCATTCTGATCATGGTCATTATCCAACATAGTGTCTTATCTTCCTCTTGCTACTCATTGTTAGGTTCTCTATCCCCATATAGTCGTTCTCTTCTCCATGGGCAACAATTGATTATATAGGCTGGGGTACATAGGATGATACATAATATGTCTGACTATTATGGTCCAGTCCACGAATCAGTATTGATAGATCCTTAACTGTATCAATATCCACGTATAACTCAACAAATTGAGACCTAGAGTGCTCGACAAAATGTTCTATGGAAAATATCCATGTCCTCATCATCTGATATCTCAAAACCCACATATTTGCGATTTTCACTAGGGACTATACTTATCACATTAGATATTATTTGATTTTGTTGGAGCTTTATCTTTCGACGGATCTTCTTTGTTAGATCTTCAACGGATATGCCTCAAACAATATACATTGTTCTTTTCCCCCATTTGAAAGTCAAATCGCATGCACCTGCAGATTTAGAATTATTGTAATATACGAATGAACGAAATTGATCCATTGTAGTAGTACTATTATACAGATAAAACTTATTAGAGATATATAAAACCATTAATGTAGCCTCACCCAACAACTTAAGCTTTTGGGTTGAATTGATTCTTTATATGGTATCAGAGCCTGGTTGTCACAGGTTTGATCTTCATCCACCCATTTAATTAGGGTGTGTTAGAGATATATAAAATCAATAATGTAGCCTCTCCAAACAGCTTAAGCTTTTGAGTTGAATTGGTTCTTTATAAAAGCTGATGGTGATGATACATTTATGATTTTATATATCTCTAACAAAACTAAAAAACATAGGGGAGATTTGGGCTTAAAATAAGGATAGGATAAACAATTTGATAAGTTAGAAAGGATGTTTAAAAACTATAAAACACAAAATGAGGATGATAAAAAATGAAAGTAGATGAATATGATGAGTGGAAACACAACGCAAATATCAAGCCAAAAGAAGGAACATCAAAATACAGATGGAGTTGTGATTTTCAGATGGTTGGAGGGGTATATATAATATAGGGGTTTGGGGATGGGTTTGATAGGATGGATGGCCAAGATTGGGCCACTTGGCATGATCTTGTAAGTCATGCACCTTATTTGTGCAAAATTAGGCCTCTACTACACTGAACACGTATGGTGTCAGTGTGGGACTAGTCCCACACGTATTGTATACAAGACTACTCCCATACATAGTACATGCATGACTAGTCCCACACTAACACCTATATTTCAGTGCTGCAGTGGCATACATGGCAGAGTGTGACACACATTTTTCGTGCAGGACTCATGATGTGGCAGAAAGTCACATATTTGGCAGGTGTGACTTATAAGACTGATTTTGTAGGCTTTAACTGCGTGTTCGATTGCACTAATTTGGAAAAACTTATCCAATGTACAAATAATTAAAAAATTCTTTTGCCCAACTATATTTGTATGGTGCTTTTGCCCACATAAACTCTTAATATTTTTATTGCTGAGGAGCCAATATGCCAGACTGATTTAGGTAGTTTCAAGTGAAGTTGTCATACAAGCACTGATTTATGATGTTGAGGTTAAGGGTGTTAACGGGCCGAGCCGAGCCGAGCTTTGGTCTTAAAAGGCTAAGCCTGTGTTTAAATGTGTCAGCTTAACCAAGCCTGTTACATGTTATAAATATAATTATCGGCATGTGGCCTGACTTATTTACAAAAATTAAAAGCCTGGTTTAGCCTATTAGTCTGTTTAAAAAAATAAAACAACAAAAATTTATCCAAACAGAATATACAATCAACAACACTAGTAATTCCATAAATATTCATAAATTCAATGTATAGCTAAACAACGTAATATAGAAAAAAAAAACCATTCAAAAAGTATGTTTAACCAATAAAATGGGGTGAAATGGATTGAGGAAAAAGAGAAGGCTATTACGAGTAGTATAAAATATATATATATATATATATGTATATATATACTAGGCCAGCCTGAGAGGCTCTAAAGCCGAGCTTTTGAATTGGAGCTTGAAACCTTTTTATTAAACGAGCTTTTATACAAGTTCAAGCCTAGTGCCAACAACCAATTTTAGACATGTAAGCTCAGGTCTTCACGAGCCGAGTCAAAGGCCTCTGGTTTGTTTAACACCCTTAGTTGAGGTGCTGCTACACAAACCCAACTTGGCATTTTTTTGTGCGTGTGTCCTTCTAAGGTCTTTTTGAGACTCCTTGTACCAAAGGTGGCTTCTCACATCATATGTTGGGACTATTAATAAGCCCTGTATGTAAATATAATTAAGATATGTTTTTAATTTACGCAACTACATCTTTACTCTAAAAACAAAACCTTCTATATTTTGTTAAAAAAAAACCTTCTATTTGATTTCCCAACTCATAACAAATAGTCTGAATCCACATCATTTTGTCAATATTTTTTTAAATATTAACTTGTGTCCAAAACTGTAAAGGGAAAATCAATTGTCATGTTGATGGAAACATGTTTTTTTTCGTGCTCTCCCTTTGAAAGCAGCGCTTTCTGTTTTTTATTTTTTTTATTTTTCTCTTATGTGGGACCCATATCTCACTCTCTCTGTTGGAACAAAAATAGTTGGTCCTGTAACATGACTGATTCATTCCCCAACTTTAAAAGGATCTAATTAATCTGATTTTGGGTGTGAATAATTTCACCATCTCCAAGATTGAAGCTCATTACCTTTTGGACAAATTAAATTCTAAAATTTAATCGAGTTGTCACTAAACCAATAGCTCCATAAATTTATATTTTGATTAAATGTTTTGGAGTACTTTTTGTTGTTGTTTCTTTTTCCAGAAAAAAAAAAAGAATTGAAAGCTGCAAACGAAACCAAAAATTAATTAAAAAAATGCTAAATACTAAATATTCGTTTTAGGTTAGATTATAAAAGAATCATAGTAATATTTTAAAAAAGTATTACATATCATTTGTTTAAATATTTTTAAAATAACAAAAATACACTACCGTGACAAAATAATAATAATAATTACTATTACGAATTAGTGTTTGCGGTTACGCAAAAATCCAGATTTTATGATTTACGTACCCATCAATCTCTCTACTTTAAGACTTGATGCAGTGAGATATAGTTTGGAGGATGGTATATATTAGGATGGAAAGGAGAAAAACTTAAGAATGGTGAAGGGTTAGACCCTTTGTTATTCTTATGTTATAGATAGTTCATTTTTAATCATTTTCCTCTTCATCTCCCCTTCTTTATTTCCTTTATCTCTTTTTCCATTCCCTACCCTTTTTTTCATACTTATTGATCAGACCAAATACAATATGGGCTGGCCAATATGTATCATGCCTAATCACACACGGTTGAGATGTGGACTGTTGTTCTTTGGTCTTGGGCCTTGAGCTATCCTTTGTTGTAGCGCGTTGGATCCGAATGGGGGGGTACCTGCGAAGACACTCTTTAAGTCAGTATCAGAGGCAAGAGTTTTTATGTTATTAATGTAAAGGATGATCGTACCTTGGTGTCGTTTAATTTGTTTATATAGCGGTTATGATGCCGCCTTAGTAAGGCGGTATGGCCTCTAATTAGCCTGGTTTGGGCTGCAGGTCAGGCTAGAACCTGAGTAGTCTTATCTCCAGTTGTAGAGTCGCAGCAAGCTGGAGCTGTCTGCCTTTTATTAGAATAAAGGTGCGGTGGGATTGCCTTGGGCCTTAAGTTAGCTTCCTTAAGAGGATTTTATCCGCGATATGTGCATCGCGTCTTGTCCAGCGCGATGAGTGCATCGCGTCTTATGCGCTATGTCGGTCCATCGCGCTTGCTCTGGAACCTTAATGGGTTTGGGCTTCTCCCTATGTCGCTGGGCCTCTAATGGGCCTATATTTTATCCGGATCAGTTGCCTTTAGAACCTTAATAGGTTTAGGCTTCTCCGTATGTCGATGTGAACTTCAAGCATTTGACCAATCTGTTGGCTAAAAACCTTATTCATCATACGTTGATATGTGGCACCGGCGTTCTTAAGACCAAACGGCATCATATTATAACAATAAGTAGCTTTCTTAGTGATAAAAGTTGTAGCTTCCTGGTCTGGTTTGAACATCAGGATCTGGTTGTAGCCTGAATATGTATCCATAAAGGAGAGAATCTAGTACCCCGCAGAGTTATCAACCAATTTGTCAATGGTAGGAAGAGGATAAAAGTCCTTTGGGCAGTGTTTGATAAGGCCTGTATAATCTGTACACATGTGCCACTTCCCGTTGGCCTTTTTGACTAACACGACGTTAGAAAGCCAAGTAGAATAAGTGATTTCTCTAATCACTCCTGCATCAAGCAGTTTTGCTACTTCAGTCTCAACCACCTGTTGCTTTTCCGGGGATATTTTGCACTTCTTCTGCGCAATAGGTTTAGCCTTTGGATCCAAAGTTAAATGGTGACATATAATGTCTGGGTCTATGCCTGGCATGTCAGCCGCTGTCCATGCGAAGAGGTCTTTATTTTTTAGCAGTACTGCCACCAGCGCACTTTTTTCTGCTTCTGGCAGATGTCGTCCAATTATGGTAACATTGTCGAGTAGTGGTCTAACTTGGAGATTTTCCAACTCGCCATCAGGTTGTGGACGTGTATCGCGCGGATCTTCGCGCATATCAAGATCAGTCATATTGACTGCCGCTTTGGCTTTTCCATCCAGCTGTATTGCAGTTTGAGCTCGTAAACTAGTGTTATAGCAGCTGCGCGCTATTTTTTGGTCGCCCCGAATGGCAACTACTGTGCCAGATAAGTCCCGGAATTTAATTAAAAGGTGGGGCATAGAAATGATTGCTTTTAACGCAGCAATAGTTGGTCTTCCCAAGATAACATTGTATGCAGAGGCATATTCAATGACATAAAATCGTACTTTGATAGTACGAGCCTGAGGCATGACTCCAAAGGTTACCCACATCTCAATGGTGCCTTTGGGCTGTACGCATTCTCCAGCGAAGCCAATTAAATCCGAACATCCATGAACTAGATGTTCCTCTAGGATGTGCATCGCGCAAAAAGCATCCCAGAAAATAATATCAGCAAAACTACCATTATCAATCATAATACATTTTACCTGGAGATTAGCCATGCAAGCTGAGATTACCAGTGGGTCATCATGGTCTGGGATGATGTCGCCATCGTCATCATCATCAAAACATATGGCCTTCCTCTGATCGCGAGAATTAGAAGGGCGAGCATGATCGCGTACTGTCATTACGGATTTGAGATGTTTTTTTGGTTGAGATTTAGTCGCGCCTCCTCCCGCTGTCCCTACGGCGATAGTGGCTAAGACTCCTACCACGTTATTAGGTAACTTAAGTGGTTGTTGTTGTGCGGTACGCTGTCTGTTTCGCGGTGGAGTCCCTTGGCGTCTTTCAGTAGAGGTCTCTCTCGCATTTCTGCGATCATTGTTCCGTGCAGGGTTGTAGTCCCTTCTCGGATATGCCCTTTGTTCATTAGGGTTGGGATCGCGATCTGGGCTTCTATCGCGTCTTGTATTCCCTGCAGCTAGAAATGAATTCCTGGAGTTTCCCTGCTCTTATGAGTGTTTCAATAGTGTTTTTGAGCTCGAAACATTCATCAGTTGTATGGCCTTTGTCATTGTGGAACTCACAAAATTTGGTATCATCGCGCTGCACTCCTTTTCTCATTGGAGGAGGTTTGTTAACTCGTACATATCCTGTTTGGAATACTTCTTTCAAAATTCTTCTCTGAGACGTGTTTAATGGAGTATAATTGTCATATCTTCCCCACTTCCTTTTGTCACAGTATTTCTGCTGAGAATTCTTGTGGACGTCTTTTTCAAAGTTGTCCAAGTCGGCCCTGGTATTGGGAATTGTACGCGAACGTTTATAATCTTCCAAGTTGGTAATTTTTCTGATCGCGCACGCAGCTCGTCTATAGTACGTGGTCGCTGTTTCTCCGACGACATAGAGAAAGGGCCTTCAAGTAGCCCTTCAGTAATGAGATGTAGTGAGACTTGTGAATCCAAGTCTCTAACCAGGAGTGCTTCATCGCGCAATGTTTCGTTTGGTCCTTGGTGCACAGTTTTGAGTGTGTGCGTAGATTTGTATTGCGCTTTACTTGTTGCAAAACGCACAAGAAATTGGTTGGTTAAGTCCTCCCAGCTTTGTACTGAATTAAGTGGTAGCGCAGAATACCACCTAAGTGCTGTTTCTTTTAGGGTTGTTGGAAACAACCGGCACGCTATTGGATCGGCTACATCTTGAGCCATCATATTGGTCTGGAATTGTTCCAGATGCTCCTGCAGATCCCCCTTTCCGTTATACTTTTCAGTTGTAATTTTGACGTCTCTAGGAATTAGGATATTCATTATGCATGGGGTGAATGGATGAAGAATTCAAGAAAACGTCCTAGAATTTCCTTGAGAATTCTCGTTCTCATTAGTGTCTTTCATTTCTTCACCTTTTTTGTTTTTGTGACCCGAAGGACCAAGGTCACCCAGTGAATGTTCCTGCCTCGGTTCACTTTCTCCAGAATTTTCAAGAGTTCGTTCCTTCTCATGTTCTTTTTCTTTTTCTTTTCCTTTTTCTATGTTTTTTCTTTGTTCTTTTGAGCTTTTTTCGATCGAGCTAGATCTCGGTTTTGTTGGGCAATTCTCTTGTTTTGTTGTGTGATAAGGTCCAGCAAATGCTGGGCTGTCGACGGGTTATCCTCATGGATAGAAAGTGGTGCCATCGACGAAGCTGATTTTTCGCGGGAAGCAGGAATCTACTTTCGCTTTCCTTTGGAGCCGTTCTGGGATTTGCTTCTGGTGTCAACCATGTTTTTAATTTGAGAGAGATGTGTTCTAACTGGTAGATCCCCACAGAGGGCGCCAATGATCAGACCAAATACAATATGAGCTGGCCAATATGTATCATGCCTAATCACTCACGGTTGAGATGTGGACTGTTGTTCTTTGGTCTTGGGCCTGGAGTGAGAGTTGGATCTTACTTCGTCTCTGTCCTTTGTTGTAGCGCATTGGGTCCGAATGGGGGGGTACCTGCGAAGACACTCCGATGCTTAAGTCAGTATCAGAGGCAAGAGTTTTTATGTTATTAATGTAAAGGATAATCGTACCTTGGTGTCGTTCCATTTGTTTATATAGCGGTTATGATGCCGCCTTAGTAAGGTGGTATGGCCTCTGATTGGCCTGGTTTGGGCTGCAGGTCAGGCTAGAACCTGAGTAGCCTTATCTCCAGTTGTAGAATCGCGGCAAGCTGGAGCTGTCTGCCTTTTATTGGAATAAAGGCGCGGTGGAATTGCCTTGGGCCTTAAGTTAGCTTCCTTAAGAGGGTTTTATCCGCGATATGTGCATCGCGTCTTGTCAGCGCGATGAGTGCATCGCGTCTTATGTGCTGTGTCGGTCCATCACGCTTGCTCTGGAACCTTAATGGGTTTGGGCTTCTCCATATGTCGCTGGGCCTCTAATGGGCCTATATTTTATCCGGATCACTTATTTTTTTATTTTTTTTTACACCTTTTTTATTTATATATATATTATTTTATTTTATTTTATTTTTTTGTCTTACTTTCTTACTTTTTGTTTGCCCTCCTATATATATTTCTATCTTAAAATTTTTTTGTTAGGTAACAATCTCTATCTTTAATTTACCTTAATATACTTTTCCTTTTAATACTTTACCTCTTATTATATATATATATATATATATATATATATATATATATATGGATCAGGATCATTTTACACCAGTGTAAGTTACACTCTCAATCTTATCCGTTGATTCCACTTATATCTGAGAGCTCTAATTTTTTAGTAATGTGAGCTATTGGATACAAGTGGATCAATGGTCAAGATTGAGTGTAAGACTTCTAACTCTTACACCAGTGTAAGAATATCCTGCCCCTATATATATATATATATATATATATATATATATATATATATATATATATATATATATATATATGGGTTTGCTTTTTGTCATGACACATGACAAGAGTATTTTACCTGCACACACAAATTAAGTGTGGGTCCCACGCTTAAAAAAAAGGTCAGGATATGGAACCAAATTCTGTTGCAGGACAGAACAATGTCATTCGTACAACATGACAAACTGATTTTCACACACACACACACATATATATATATATATATATATATATGTAATTTCAGGAAATCATAACCATAAAATTTTATTTTCATATTTTTTTCAATCTCTTTGTATCTTTTATTTGAGTTCATCTACCACCTACCTCAATTAGTTTGAAATAAAGGTGTTGTTGATATTGATATATTAGTGTTAATTATTTTCTATAGACATATAAAAATGTACGAGACTCATATGAACTCATATAAAAAAAAAAGAAAAGAAAAGATCTCATATATATTTACGTACATCTAAGATATAAAATTATTTTTTAAAATATAAGAAATAATAAAGTTTTATTATTATGCAGTCATTGCAGTTGGGGATCAAAATGATAGACCGTTAGGTGATTACGCTCCAACGGTAAACGTGTTCGTACTATGTGTGCGAACATTTATGATTTAACTTTCGACCATAATTTTGGTGGATTCCAAATTTGAAACATAAGCTAATAATTAATTAATAATAATAATAATAATAATAAGATATTGCAACAATTAATTAGTGTTACTATCAATATTACTATCAATCAATTTCATCGTTAAATCGATTAGTGTTACTATATTTATAAGAATCATAACTATACAAAAATGAAAATAAATATATCGATCTAACGGTAAAATTAATTGGTAATAATCTTAATTGATTTTTTTACCATATATATATATATATATGTATGAGAGTACAAGAGTCAGTGATGTACAAATAAATAAATAAGAGTCAGACAATAAGAACAATGAAATGGCTTGCGATTTTCACGGAGTAGCTTTTAAGAATATTCTTTAAATCTTCGTATAAATCCAGCAACGATGACCATGGATACATCATACATTCGTGATATCTTATACAGCCCTACCAAACATAGTGATTATCATGGTGAGGCTGCTTTTAAAGAAAGCTGCCAGACAAATATTTATTTATTTTTTATTTAATTTAAAATATATCATAATTATAATAAGAGCTTTTTTCTGGTCAATTTGTTTGACTTTTTTTAATTAATACATATGTCAAAATTTTAAAATAATTATTAAGTTATTTAACATAAATATAAAAAAAAAATTAATATTTTATATTAGTGTTAGTTACTTTATCAATTTTAATTGTTGATCATATTTATATCTAATGATTTTGATTGATTAGATACTAAAGTTATTGGATTAAATTTTAAGTAAATTAATGTTCAAGATTTAATATAAGATTTTTTATTGAGGAACAAAAATATTTTATATATATATATATATATATATATATATATATATATATAAGGAAATAAACAATTTGATGAAATAATTGATTCATTCTTATAGGATCATGGTAGGTAGCAGCTAATATATGTGGAAAAATTTCTCAAAGATAAATTTTTTTATATCTAATTAAGCACATCTCCCCAGAAATAAAGAAATCAATATATATGATTCTGATTCGAAACAATTTCTTTAAAGAATAAAAGATTAAAAAGGAAAGGAATAAAACTAATTTATTATGTTAAGAGTAAAATAACTTTGCTGAACAAATCTGACAAAAGAAAGCCAATTAGAGTATTAGACCCTTGTGGCCCAGTCTGTCAAAAGAACATGAAATGTTTCAACCACAAGAGCAACTTAGCAGCAGAAGGGGAAACGAAGGTGTAATGGAATGGAACCTTTTAAGAGGATATTGACCTTAAGTTATATGATTTCTGAAAGTCATAATAACACACAACACTAGCCTCCCTCTCTCTTTATGCAGTCAAATTTAGCCATCTCACTACTGATGCATAAAGGGTACCTGAGATCTCTGAGTCAAAAGCATAGAAAAGCTATAACAAACGTTTTTAAAAACCATTGATTGAAATCCTTCAACCTCTGACAGAGAACATCTGCAGATTAAGTTTGTGACAGGTAACTTTTACTGTTTTCTTCTTGCTGCACATGTATGTCATCATTGTACTGAAAAAAAAAAAATGTGTCCTAGATCTACTCTTTATTACTGTTTCAGGGATGGTTTCAAGAGCAGCTATAGTGTTACTCATTGGTCTTCTGGGAATGGTTTATCAAGCTACTCAACTTCCCCCTCCAAATCTTAATGATTCATCAGATGATATTCATGTGGTTTCACCAAGAATCAGACTCGGTGATGGAAGATACCTGGCTTACAGAGAAAGGGGTGTCCTCAAGGACAAAGCAAAACACAGGATTATCATTGTGCACGGCTTTGGAAGCTCCAAAGATATGAACTTTCTGGCACCCCAAGTATGAACTTCAATCTCTATTTACAAAACTTGCTTATATTGATCTGAAAATATTGGACATGCTAATAATGTTTGATTTATGGATTTAGATCTAATTAGGCACAGTAAGCTATCAACAGTGCAAAACCACATATTTGATTGTAAAAATTTGTTTGGGAAACAAGTGGAATAGATTCAAAATGCTAGGGAGGGATACTATGCACAAATCAGTACACATTGCGGTTCTGATCAGATATTTGGATACAAACAAGAGATGTCTATTTTTATTTTATTTTTTCTCACCAAGTTGTAAATTATAATGGATTCTGAGTTTTGAGGCATTTTTTCAATACATGAACCTTATACAAGCATAAAAGTTGCAGTTTGCCATTCAAGTATGCCAAAAAAGGATAACATTTATACTGAATCTACAGGAACTAATAGATGAACTGAGTGTATATATTCTGCAATATGATCGTGCTGGCTATGGAGAAAGTGATCCAAACCCCAAACGCTCACTGAAAAGTGAAGCCCTTGACATTGAAGAACTAGCTGATCAGTTACAAATAGGGTCAAAATTTTATGTCATTGGAGTCTCAATGGGATCATATGCTACCTGGAGCTGTCTGAACTACATCCCCAACAGGCAAATTACAAGCCTCAAAATGTGTACTTATAAGTTTTCCCTTCTGATGTTAAAAACTTGAATTCACCACTAAGGTTAACATTTGTGCAGGCTAGCAGGTGTGGCTATGATAGCTCCAGTCATAAATTATGAGTGGCCTTCCCTTCCTGAGAGTCTTGTAAGGGAGGACTATAGGAAGAAACTTATCCAGTGGGCCCTGTGGTTTGCAAATTATTCTCCTAGACTATTGCACTGGTGGGTGACTCAAAAGTGGCTCCCTTCAAATTCTGTCATAGAAAAAAATCCAGCATTCTTCAACAAAAGAGATATAGATATTTTGAAGACAATTCCCGGGTTCCCAATGCTTACCAAGGTAAATTACATGTTCCTTTCACTTGTTTTATAAGAAAAGTGTAGCCTGGTACTATAAAACTCTAGCTATGTACAGGTTCTAGGGAAGGGTCAAACCCTTTGTGTGGGTATATAATAGACATACTTATAATGTATTTATTTGCAAGAGGCTGATTACATGAATAGAACATGTGATCTTTGGGTCACATGGAGACAACACTAACCAATAATAACCATTGTGCCAAAGTTCCCTTCTTTCACTTGTTTTATGTGAACATAAATAGTAATACCTATTCTATGAAGGTAATTGTGATGAGGGTATGTTCCAATTTACAGGACAAATTAAAGGAACAGGTTGTTTTTGACACTCTAAGGGGTGACTGGATGGTGGCCTTTGGAAACTGGGAATTTGACCCAATGAAGCTAAGTAATCCATTCCCTCAGAATAGAAGTTTAGTTCACATTTGGCAGGGCTATGAAGATAAGGTAGTGCCCTCTCAAATCCAGAGATTTGTTTCAAGGAAGCTTCCCTGGATACTTTATCATGAAGTTCCAGATGGTGGCCATTTAATTGTACACTATAGTGGTTTATGTGATGCCATTTTGAAGGCACTTTTACTTGGAGAAGAAAATCTTTCATATAGACCTAGACCAGCAATATTTGTATCTTAATTTGCTATGATCTCATATTCCAATATGTTTACCGCTGGTTTAGTTTTTTAGGAGAATGTCAAATATGTAAATTGAATCACATTCGTTGGTTGAAAGGAGGAAAATTTCATATATCTTGTTTTTTTGTTAGTTGAAAGCTTAAAGGGAACACAACACAATCATCTGTTCCAGAAAGTACACATCAACTTTTCCTTGAACTATTAACCATAACACAGATTTCTATTTTGACAAACATTGTTGTGACTGTAGGAAAGCTAGAGAATCAGTTGCTTATTTATCTTTTATTTGTTTATTTTTGAACTTGAAATGCAAATGCTGCAATAAGCTCCACCTTATTTCAATAACAAGCAAAGCAGTTCAAATGTATTTCATGATTTGGCTAGTCTATCTGTTAAAAAATTGGAATAAGGAATGATCAAAGCTAAAGGACAAAAACTGAACAATAATTAAGCACTTTGAATGATTCAGCTTTGCCTTTTGTACATCTCTAAAGTCTGAAATAGTTTTTGACCTTTGTACAGAAGATATTGGCATTATAAAAGTTGCACATAATAGTGAAGATTAGTGTTTGGCTGGAACTAAAGCTAATCCAATAGAAGGTTTGGTCAAATATTCAATTTCCATACGTTCCTCATCATCTAATCTCAAAACTTTGTTAATAAAGTCAAAATCATATAAAACTTAACCCTTAAGTTTCTTAAAAGGCGGGACGTCCAAAGTCAGAAGGTTACTTTTTTAAACCGGCCCGGGTTTCTGTATTCGATGAGGGCATCGGTTCAACTTGTTCATTGAACGAGTCCGATTTCGACCGATTCATTCGGTCGAGTCTCGGTGACTTGCGGGTCAACTTGGTGGGTCAAGAAAATTGGATAAAATATTTTACTTTTGATCATGGCGAGAAGTGAAACCGGTCTATAGAAGTAAGTAATGTTATCATTTACTATTAAGCTACCCTGGTCAAGTTGATCCTTTGTAGGATCTTTTGACATCCGTGTCAAATTTATCTCATCTCATAGCCGTTAGATTAAAAAAGATCAATGGTGTCACATGCTTACAAATCAGAGTCGTTGATCTTTTTTGATCTAACGGCTATGAGATGAGGTGTCAAATTTGAAATTTGACACTGGTGTCAAAAGATCCTACCTCTATATTTATTATATAATTTAATATAAATTTATGATAAAATATTTCATTTTTGACAATGGCTGAAAATTAAATCCAGTCTATGAAAGTGAACATTATTAACACTTATTACTAGGCTACCTTTAATTGTTGGTCAAAATATTTCTTATAATATATTTATCATATAATTTAATATAAATTTAATTAAATTAGTTGATTAATGATTCAATACCTCAACCAAATTAACAACCGAGCCAAATTTTAAAACACTGAACTTATTATTAAGAAAAATGCTAGAAATATTTTATTAACATATCTTATTATTGAGTAAATTTTACGTAAGTCCCACTAATTTGAGACCCAGTGAAGATTATCAAATAATATAGAATACATTAAAATAACATACTTGTAACATTTTTTTTTCAATCTTGAAGATAAGGCTTCGTCATTGACCCATCAATTTTTTCAATGTTACAGAATAGGTGGCAAAGAACAAACAGAGACTAAAAAAAAAGTAATTTCCTAAAAAAATTAAAAAATAGCATAATAAGATCTGCAACACACCATTCTATGTTGAACTTTCCGAGGCATTGCATGAAATGATGCCATTATTCGTGGGCTGCCAAGTCGCTAGTGCTTATAAAATATATTATTCACGTGATAGACGAGTATATTTGGTACTTCTTTATTAAATGTAAATAAAATGAGAACATTTACACGTAAAAAATAATATTTTACGCATATGTTTGTATTGGCAAGGGATAGAAAAATATCTTCTTCTTTTTTTGTTTTTTGAAAGTTAATTTTTTTAATTCCTATTTAGCTCTTTTTTTTGAAATGAGGACATTTACCTAACAAGAACAAAGAAGTAAGACGATGCCAATCAACAAGGAAAGATTACAGCAAAGACAACAAAAAGAAACAGGATCCTAGCTCAGACCATTCTGAGGGAGGCTACCCCCATCTGGTCTCTCAAGAGAATATGGTTGCACTCTAAGGGAGGCCTGTCCAAAATCTCCAAATTCCAATTGAGATCGTTGGAGGATGATGCTAATTAGTCGACTACCGCTTTGTCTTCCTTGTACGTGTGAGAAAATTTGATTCTCCAGTCTTTTCTAACGAAGAGATTGATCCTCTTAATCAGAGTACATAAGGGGTGACTATCAGTGCACCCTTCCTTCGAGAGATGCTCAGCCGTAGCAGAATCACTTTCAATGCATACGTTCCTGAAGACTCTATCCCAAGCTAGAGTAAAACCAAAGAAAATACCTTTCAATTCTGCTATTAATGTGTTTCCTTGCCCAATATAACGTCTGAAACCCACCATCCAGTTACCCCTATCATCACGGATTACTCCTCCGCACGCGGTAACTACTGCCATCAAGGGAACTCGAGCCATCAGTGTTTATTTTCATCCACCCAACCTTAGGATACTTCCAGCAAATGAACACTTCTGATCTCTTCCTGAAAATAATATTAGCCGCAACGTGCATGCTATCGGCCATGTTAATACTATCGACGAGATTCCTGATCCGGATTGAGGTATAATGGGAATTGGGAACTTTTCCATCGAATATGAAGTCATTCCTATCGAGCTATATAAACCAGCAAGTGACTCCAAATCTGATCCTCTTGTGCTCTTCCAAGTTACCAGATCCTTTGCCTAGGTTTATCTCTAGCCACCTATCCAAGGGTAAGTTAAGGAAAGAATAAGAAATATCATCTCCTAATATAGATCTCCACACTATAAGCGCTCAGACGCAATCCCTAATCAAATGCAGGCTGCTTTCCACCGATGCGTAGCATCTAGGGAAATTAGCAATGTCGCTCATTCCTCTATTCCTTATCTTCTCATTAGTTAGAAGCTTGTTATGGAGGAGGAGCCAAAGGAAAAATCTTATTTTTTGCAGCCCGTTCCACTGGCAAGGAAGATTGCGGACATTTAGAGAAGGACTCAAGTTAGGCTCAAGTTTGTTGTAAGCACTCCCAACCGTGAAGTCCTCATTATTCAACCCTTCCCAAATGATCCTATCCTCTCCATCATCTTGCGAAGGAGGGGTTTGTCTAGCAATGATGTTGACTATTTGGCTAGGGAGGAGACTTCTAAAGAGGTTCCAATTCTAGCATCCATGGTGGTCAACAAATCTACTCACACACCAGTTCAGTCTTTCCACTGGAATCTAATGTATCACCTCTGACTCCAGCTTCACTCTATTTGGAAGCCAGTTGTCCTTCCAGAATTTGGTGTTGTTGCCATTACCAATCAAGATTCTTGAGTTATCTACCACTTCTGGGCAGGATTTTGTGACTCCCTTCCAGAGTTTGGATCTGTTAGGGCATCTGTTCAGGTTCGGTACAAGATCCTCACCTACACCATATTTGTTCCGCACCACTTTCACCCATAGAGAGTCTCGTTTGGTAAGCACTCCATGACCAATCTTCATTAACATAGCTTTATTCATAAGCCTGGCTTGTCTCAGACTAACTCCTCCTTTCAATTTAGGAGAGCACATAGTATTCCAATTCACCAAGTGAGTTCTCCTACCCTCCTGAGATGAACCCCATATGAAACTTCTCGTGCTTTTGTCCAGTTCATCACAAAGTTTTAGAGGAAACAAAACTGATTGCATAGTATATGTTGGGAGAGCTGAGATAACTGATTTGGCCAAAGTTAACCTGCCTGCTAGAGATAATGTTTTATGGCTCCAGCTATTTAACCGACTCTGAACTCTCTCCAAAACATGGGACAAGGAATCTATAGACACATGTTTATAGTGTAGCGATATCCCAAGGTATTTTCCCAGGTCACTGGTGAGATTAATACCCAGGCTGTCGCTGATATCCTTAGCCCTAGAAAGGCATACGTTCTTAGAGAAAAACAAGGATACGCATATGGAGTCCCGCTGAGAATGGTAAAACACAGCTTGAAGGCCATCAGGCCCTGGCGCTTTGAATTTCCCCATAGCAAACATTGTCCTACGAATTTCGTCAATACTAGGAATTGCACCAATTCTACCTAGCTCATCTATTTCCAGCTGAGGGAAGGCATTCCTGATCGGGAATAACTCTAACTCTCCTTCATCCACTGAATACAGATTAGTGAAATAATTAACAGCTAGGTCAACAATCTATTTGGGATCAGCCAGCCACTCCCCATTCTCATTCTTCAAAGTCAGGATCTCGTTCCTTCTTCTCTTGGCCACAGTGTTAGAGTGATAGAACTTTGTATTCCTGTCACCGAGTTTTATCCAGTCACATCTAGATCTCTGAAACCAGTTGAGTTCTTCTCTGATGAGAATACTTTCCAGCTCTTTCCATAGGGACCTGAGAAGCATATCCAAGTTATGATCATACCTGCTCATAAGAGAAATTTCAATCCCCCTGATATGAGCATGTAACCTGTTCTTCTGCTTTTGAGTGCTTCTAAAGTAGTTATTATGCCAGGCTAGGACCTCTTCTTGGAACCTATCTCTAGCTTCTAACCAATGCTCCGTCGAATCCCAGCACCTGGACACAATATCATTAAACCCTTCAGTTGTTAACCATGGGGCTAAAAATCTGAATGGCTTGGCTCCATTGGAATCATCTGAGTAACTCTTGTGGGTCAAGAGAATGGGACAGTGATCTAACGAGAAAAAAGGGAGATGTGTCACATCCCTCTCAGGCCACGCAAGATTCCATTGATCATTAACACAAACTCTATCAAGCCTTTCATATAAAGAGTTCCTTTTCCAAGTAGAATACGGTCCAGAAAAGCCTATATCCTTGACAAGGCAATAGTCTAGGCAATCCTTGAACTCCGAGTCACTTCTCCAGCAGAAATCACCTCCTCTCTTTTTCTCGGTGTTAAGGATCATGGCGTTGAAGTCTCCCAGCACCATCCAAGCTTCATTGTTGATTGATGAGGCCAGCACACAGAGCTCCTCCCACATGTGAAGTCTTTCTATATGTCTGGGACTAGCATACATGAAGGTAACAAGTTCCTCGACCGAAAGGGATTTGTGTAAAACTCTTGCATGGACGAACTGGTGATCCGATTGGATCACTTGGATAGACACCTCAGCATCGTCCCACAAGATCCAGATACCACCTGAGTACCCCACAGCCTCTTGGCGAAAAGAGTTACTGAAGCCAAGCTGCTTGATCTTAGCATCAACCTTCATTCCACTAATTTTGGTCTCCAGAAGAACCAGAATTCTAATCTTGAACCTATACTTCAGGTCCTTAATCAAAGCCACGAAGCCCTTCTTGTTAACACCCCTGCTATTCCATATACAGTAATTAATCATAAAAACTAATAGGGAAAAGGACAAAAAAGAGGGTCCTAGATGGACAATCATCATTGGTTGTTGGGGGAATTGGATCCCCACGCCCCAAGAGTGGTGTCCAATGCCTCATTCTCTTGCTCTTGAGACATGTATCTCATAACTGTCAGTATGTCGTTCTCCTTCTCCAGCATGCCTTTCTTATCTACTGGGCTAGGCCCAATGTTCACTAAGTCAGTTTGCAGGGGGTATTTCGACCCAATATTCGGTCCTATAGCCAGGTTTTTACTCAAGCCCACAATGTGTTTACCTCCAAAACCCAATTAAATCGCGTAGGGCTTGTTCTCCTTTCTGTGATCTTTAGTTTTGATTTTAGGCCCTCCACTTCCCAATGCTCTTTTTTCTTTACCTAATAAACTATTTGGTTTGACATTTAACTTCTGACTTTTGGAGGATTGGACGTTTACCACTGATTTTGGAGGCTCAATAAAGCTGCCAGTTCCCTCTTCCATGATAAAGATACTATCCTCTAGTCTCTGCTCAACTGGCCTAGTCACAAGAGTAGTTACCGCCACATCCTTCTCTACTGGTGTGTCAGGAGCAGTTTCTGTGTTAGAGATTTCCTTTCCTCGAACACTGTGGCTTCTAGTAACTCGTGTCAGCTGTGCCGGACTATTCTTTCCGGCAATCTGAGTTTCCGGAATCGCCTTTAGTAGCCAGGATTTAGGGGACTTCTTGATCACCATCCAATCGCCGAAAGCTTTTGGGTCTTCTAATTTTCTCTCCTCTTCCTCGTGCTTCTTTGTTCTAGTCCTAGAAACGTTCACCGCGTTTTGTTTGGCCTGGTGCATCGAACCAGCATTAGTCCCATAACTCTCCTTCTTGTGTCCATACTTTCCACAGTTGAAGCAAAGCATGTGTAAACCTTCATATCCTACATGGAAAATTTGATCCTCAACCTGGAACTTTGGAAGAAAACTTCTTCGTAAGTCCACCTCCACGCATATCCTCGCGAACCTGGCCTTCTCAGTAATCTCACCTTCTCCCGCTTCATTCTTCCTGAGAGAACTCTTGTCAACTTTTTAGGGTTCTTCCCAAGAGGTTACCAATTCTCCAGAGATGATAGTTAGAGTACAACTCTATAGGAAGACCTGGAATCCTAACCCAAACCGCCAACTTTTTCACTTCCTCATCATATGGATTAAACATTAGGCGCCATCTTTGCACTACCAGATAATGTCCTGCCACAATCCATGGCCCGTTCTGAAAGACATGGGTGTAGTCTCGCTCCTCCTTAAATCTTATCAGTAAGTGACCGTTATCCAAGCTTATTAGCTCATACGTACCTATGAGTCCCCAGAGCTTTTCTAGTTTCACCATAAGGTATTTTGAGTTGATTCTCCTACCAAGTAGCTTGATAATGATAGCTTTCTTCCATTGTTCGCAATCAGCTTTATGCTGAGCCTTTGATAGTTTGTACACTGGACAAAGGGGGTCTCCATTCATATCCTCAACCTCCTCTATGTCTTCTTCTTCTTCTTCGTCCCTCCTTTGGTAGCCATCCAATCCTCTTCTTCATTGTCAGATTCATAAACCTGGCCATTGAGTTGGATAACTTTATCCCTATAGGATACGAAGCCTTTTGGCTTAGCATTGCATGAATCTTTGTCATTTACTCCCACTAAATCCGTTGTTGTGGGTGTGGTTTTCTCCATTTCAGCATTCACGACAGCCTCCGCCATAGTCTCTTTCTGACTATCTTTAGGTCTGTTAGTGATTCTCTGAAGGATATCCACATCTTCCTTGCTGGTTGAAACCTGTTCGCTCTCACCGGCCAAAACGTCCTTCATTGTTTTCGACTATGCAAACTCTATCGCACATAAAACTCACGAAGTCGACCCTTGACAATGGATTAGATGTCTCTTTATGATATGTATATAAGAGAATATTACTTTCATATTATATAAAAGAATTTTTCTCGTGCATTCATAAATTAAAAGTGGGTTTCATTCTGTATTTTTTTCTCCTCCGTTCTCTCTCATCTTTCCTTTAATTTGTGAGTACATAAATTTTTTTTTCTCTTATGTGATCAGAGTAATATTTCTCTATGTGGGGATCAATTTAAATTATTTTTTTCTCTCCTCTAATTTGTGAATGTATGAGAGAAAAATTTTCTCATATAACATGAGAGTAATATTCCACATCTATATATATTTTGGGTCTATACTAAAGGCCTAGACAATAAAAACCCAATCCGCAAAAATGCAGAACCAAGGGACTTTAACCCTTAACAAAGTAACCCCAAATAGCTCATTAACTCGGTCAGAGAATTGGATTAACTAGTTATCAGTTTAATCGCATCAATTAAATATATATAATGAAATATATTTTAACCAATAATTAGAGTTGATTTAGAGGTAAGTGCTATAAGCAATGTTATAAAAATCGGGTTGACCCGGAAATTGGTGAACTGATCATGTAACCGATTCAGTTTTCATATTGGACCAGCCAAGTTATAGAACCAGTGTGACCTGGTGCGACCCAGTCGAATTTTGTAAAAATCGGTGACCTGGCTCGATTCATAAAAAAAATGATTTGTTCTCATCAATTGATACCTTTCTTTTTTTCAAACTCACAAACAAATGGTTTGTTTTCTTTTGAAATATTTGAGTAATTTGTAACTTATTAACTTACATAGATTATGTACCCACAACGCTAATATTATTTTGATTATGCAATATGCAGGAAATTTTGATTTGATTTATAGTTAGAGATATCGTTTACTGAACCTAGAACACCAATATCACAAGTATTATATGTTTGATTGATCTTTTGATGGACAATGATATGTAATTTATTATTTTTCATATTAAAATATTTGAAATTGGTATCAATTTTTTACAGGTATTTAAGTATACTTATAGTTTTTTTAATATAAATTATAGATTTACATATACTTACTGGATTACTCGGTTGAACCAGTGACCCATTGATTGAAAAAGTGACTCAGTACCTAGACCAGATCAATAACCGAGCCGAGTTTAATAATATTGACTATGAGTTATAATTCATATGGTCTGGGTTTGAATTTCATTAGTGGTATTTTTCAAGTATTTTGACCGAAATTTCATAAAACTAAAATTTTTTATTTAAAAAAATCGATGCTAATTTAATAGTTTCATACTGAATTAAATGTATAATCGATCCAATACCTAAATCGAATCAGTTGGAATGCAGTTTACGGGTCAATAGATTGAACCGGCCGAATTGGGTTGGTTTTTATAACACTCGTCGGTTGGATTCGTAATCCCAATTAAATACGCAATATATGAATGAATAGCTATCTAACTTCTCATTCAGAGTCAATAACCAACTAATAGTAAGGTTACACAAAGGCTACTCGATCACATATTGTGCGCATAGTCCACAATAGACATCTTGACTGTAACCTCAACGTCTCAGCCACCCTAGAGTCAATAGAAGACCAAAGCCAATTTTGAAACCTACTTATAAAAGGACAGTGACACGAGCTTATGTTCTGAGTAGGTCCTATGCATACTATAAATACAAATGACTTGCCTTTTAAATACACTCCCTCACCTATTCCATTGAAAATCCATGAAAGAACAGTACCAATACACCTCCAAAATGGCTTTCGCAATCATTAGCAACCCAAATATCTCGAGTTAACCGATATCGTAGTAGCAACGCTCGAATCTGAAAACTAATCAATATTTCTTCTCCTAATACTTTAATTTTGACACACACAAAAAATAAAAAATATAACAGTTAAATCAATTGCTTGCCTAGTAAGCACTACGACAAATATAAATATTTTGGTATTATGTTGGTCTTGCAAAAGAGTATATAAGTTATGTGCAAGTATACACAACCACAAATAATATAGGATCTTTGAGTTCCAGTTATCGTTCCCACAAGGATCTTTGGCATTTTTGACTTGACTAAAATTTGCAATTGCCTAAAACTGAATTCCTAACTAAAAAGAAAACTATGATTATGTTTGATAAACAGAAAATAAAATAAGCAAACAAAAAGATTAAAATTTCAATTGGGATTTTCTGATTTAAATTTGAAAATAATTTCTTAATGCGCAAAATGAAAGAAATAAAATAAATTGAGAAAATTATTTTTAGATTTTTCAAATTGGTTATGTTTTTACAAGGATTACTAAAAAATGTAACTGGATTAAAAACAAACAGATTTGACAAAGTTTTAAGAAATCTAGTTAGAAAAATGGGTTGAGTTTTAATTCCTTCCCCACAGCCCCTAGCGTCCAATTGTTTAACAAGATTCTTTCACAATTGTTTTTCAATTGGCAGACAACTAAGGATTTTAATCCCTTAAAAATCATTTCCCCTTTTGTTCTCACACAACTTATCCTTAAGCAAATGAAACTAAAAGCTTGAAGCTCATGTCCTTTTGGCCACATGGAGGAGTAAAAATCATCTCTGAATTTCTCCCTCATATAATCCCTTATTTGAGTCCTTGAGCTCAACTCATTGTCTAGAGAAATTTATTTCCCAATAAATTTCCCCTAAGCAAACTTATTTCATGCGGCTGAAATGAAATAAAATTTGAACAGATAAATCAAAGTTGAACTAAAGAAATGAAACATTCATCCCAGAAAAGCAATTAACACCAGCAACTGTGGTTGGGGTCTCAGTCACCCAACCCTTAGAAAATTTAGCTCAAATCCATAAGGATTGAGCTCAACTACAGGTATGAAAGGGAAAATAAAGAAAATGAAATACAGAAAGCTAAAACTGCTGAAAGCTAAAACCACCTAACGAGTACTATCCACTGAGATAGTCTCATTATTGTGCTCATATTTACAAAACAAAAAGATATTATAATACCAGAAACGCAAAGCAAAACGAAAACGAAGAAGAAGGTGAGAGAGTTAGAGAGTGTCAGCCTACAAGCTTTTCATTCTCTTTTATATCTCATTTCCCACATGCATGGGCCTTGGGCTCTTCTTGTTGGAAATCGACAATCACACAAATCGCAAACGAAAAGAGAAAAGAGAGAGAATAGACACAGAAATTTACTCTGGTTTACCTAATTTAGGCTACGTCCAGCTTGTCTGTACTATATTCATATCACCGCCACTCGTTACAAGTCACTCGGTTTACAAGAAAAATATAAATAGGATTAGAAAACCCTAACAGCAGCTATTCATGGGCCCAAGCCCAAACTACTAAGAAAATTACAATAAATCAGAGGCCCACAACAGTACCTAGCCTCTACGGGCCAGGGGGGACTGCTCCCCGGACCCCCGCCTGCTCAACTAGGGGCCTCATCAGCATGCGAAGTATGAGCCATACCCAACACTTCTCACCAACAACATCTACGCGCGCTCCTTTCGCATGAACCATACAAGCATCCCTTGCGTATTCACTTTCTTGCTCCACACTCACACCAAGCACTACATAAAAATCCCACTAATCGATTTGTTACAAACTCGAGGTCACTATTTGGTTCAACCGTGTATTGAATGAAAATGACTCGATTCAGCTTCAAGATTCAAGTGGCTAAGGTTTAAGGAGAATGGGTTGTGGCTTTGGATGGTTGATTTAAAAATGGGAGGTTTACGGTTTGGTTGTTTTGGAGGGATGGTCAGATACAGTGGGTTGATTGATGAAGTGTGGGTGGCTAGGGTTCACTGGTTTGGGGAAATGAGGTGCCTGATCAATTTGAAAACATGGACCACATGCAACCACGTCTCCCACTTTTAGGGCCTGTTTAGAGCACCTGATATGAAGGATAGGATGTGATAACTTATCATATCCTACTTTTGTCCTTTGTTTGGTGAGTCAATAGGATAGGATTAACTTATCATATTGGCTTATTTTATCCTACCCACCACATGATAACTTATCCTGGGGGTAGTTGGGTTAGGATAGAATAGGATCGGATACCAATATTTGATTCCCACTTTAACCCTAGGCTTTCCACTGAAAAAAAAAACCCAAGACTCACTCGACCAGAAACGCTCACCCTTTCCACTTCCGATGAACGACTACCGGCGACGAGCGACTAACTTCCGGCGAGTTATCTCTGTTTTCTTTTCTTTTCTTTTTCTTAAGCTTTTCTCTCTATTTTCTACTCTCTCTTTTCTACCAATTTAGGTTTTGGCTTAACATGGATTTGGAGTTCATTGTCTAAGGATTAGTAAAATTAAGGGAAGACATATAAAGATCTCTCTTGTTTGAAATTGTCTAATGGCTATCATATGAACACAACAAGGTTATAGCTGAGCGCTGTTAAATGCACCATTTAACAACACTGTAGAATAGGCCTTATATATAACTCGTTCCCACATTTTCCAAAAGTTTTATGTCTTGAATCCTGAACAACAACTCTGCTCTGCACATCTTCTGATAATATATGACTAGTAGAGAAACCTTCCATAAGATGGAAGGTGAGTAGAAAATCCTGATTTTCTTATGCAAGTTTAGGATGCCAAATTATTTAATTTTTTCTTGTAAACTAGTGGAGCGTATTTATTAATTTACTTTCGAGGTATTTTGCAAATGAAAATTCTTACTATGTTCTGAAGTTTTCTTGAGGTTGTAGATTTGTTCTCAAGTCATACAACTTGTTTAGTCTTTCAACTTATTTGCTAAATAGAAATTGAGAAGTTTTTTTTTAATATTCTATGTGGGTTTGTACTCAAATATTATTGTTTTTTACATGTCTTCCTTTAAAATGCATATGATAAAATGTTATGTGACGACATGAATCAGAAGTTATTGAGTGTATCGCATCAAATGTGCATTATTAGCAAGATGGTCAATGTCATGGGCTCTCACCCATGGAATATTATGTAGTTTTAGAATTTAGGCAAGAACATGATATTTGATGGACATTGCAGTTGTCTTGGGAAAAGAAAGATCAACTGCAAAGACTGCAATTCTAATTGATGGTGAGATGCTTGTTGTCGCAAATCATGGAGACTCTTGAGTTGTTATTGGTTTGGTTATTAAGAAGGACATTCTATGCAAGTATGATTGACATTGGTCCATATTAACTTAAAATGGTATTGGAGAAATGTACCATAATATATATATTTATTTGTTTGAAAGATAGGTGCATCTATAACACAACTCATATATCTTACACATGCTAATTGATTTTCCTGTACTAAAACTTTCCAAACACTTCTGGTTATTTTGATTTGTAAACCTACAGTTTGTGAAAAAGTCTACAAAAACTAGTAGAACATTACTTTCTCTATGCACTTTCTTATATTTATTTGCAAAGAAAATTAATGTCAAATGTAGTGGACATGGATGGTTGTTATATAATTGGACCAATATTGTATACCAGTGTCTCCATGCACTTTCCTCTATCAAGTTTCGGTCAATATAGTTGTATTTGGTGATTTTTCTTCCAAATTTATGGACATGGATGATTGTTATATAATTGGACCCAAATGTAGTGGTAGAGACCAGTGCTAGGAATAGGCCAAGAACCCAAAAATATATAAAATATTAAGGCAAACACAATCTGAGTGAGGTGTGTCCTTTTACATGAATACACCATTTTCCTTATATCACTCTCTTTCTGTGCACAGGTTGACATGGATTCGGAGGAGCATCTTGACATTATGTCAGATTTAATTTTGGAGCAAATGTTTTTCCATATGGTTTGGGTTTGTATTACAATTTTAATGGAAGTCTGTCATTTTGCGCTATGGTGGCATGAAAATTATAATCTTAGGCAGCCACCAATGATTAAAGAAGGGCTTAGGGGACAGTTTCTAGATAGTTTGATGAACCATGATGATCAAACTTGTGTTGATCAACTTCGCATGGAAATTAGGTCATTTCATTTATTATGTGTCCTCCTTCAAAATAATGGTAGATTAAAAGATGATGGACTAGTAAGTGTTGAAGAACAAGTGGCAATGTTTTTACATATATTGGCACGTCATTCTAAGAATCGTGTAATTAGATTTATGTTTAGACGATATGGAGAAATAGTTAGTAGATACTTTAATTTAGTGTTGAATGTTGTTTTACGGTTGCAAGAAACACTTCTTAGAGCACCATATCCCGTCCCAGAAGATTGCTTGGATGAAATATGGAAGGAAATGGTTTAAGGTATGATGATGTTGTTTGATTTTAAATCTATTGTGTTTTATATATTTTATACTTTTTTTGTTGATTTTTGGATATGTTTTAGAATTGTCTTGGGGCATTAGATGGAACCCATATTGAAGCTAATGTGTCAGCAATTGATAAACCCCGATATCGCAATAG
Organism: Gastrolobium bilobum; assembly: GCF_033153095.1. Taxonomy (NCBI): domain Eukaryota; kingdom Viridiplantae; phylum Streptophyta; class Magnoliopsida; order Fabales; family Fabaceae; genus Gastrolobium; species Gastrolobium bilobum. Next base: position 210,022 of record NW_026898450.1, read on the forward strand.
AAAATGAGATATATCTACCAATGTCCTAGGCATATGTTCCAGGGATATGAAGTTTATATATGTATTACCCAGATGGGAAGGATCAACATCAGATTCAAAGGTATTGTGAGATGCCATTTCAAGGAGGAATGGCTTAATAGTTCCAACAAGTAAAAAATGGGTACATGGTACAAAAATTGTGATATTAATTAAGGGTTCGTTTTTTCTGCAGTTACTGCAAATAATTATTTGCAGTAAGACCAATACGACGTCGTTTTGGGACGGAAATCATGATATTTTTGTAATTTTAATTTATTTCAGGTTATAATAGTCTTTATATTTAAATTTTTTAAGATTTCAATACCAAAATGATATCGTTTTGGGAATAAATGCAGATAATTTATCTGCATTAACTGCAGAAATAGTTTTCCCATTAATTAATAAGTAATAGTTTATTTGAATTAACGACTCTTTTTTATTATAGGATATTATTATCTTGTGGATGCCGGATATACAAATTGTAAGGGATTTCTCGCTCCATATAGAGGCTATCGGTACCATAGCAGTGAATGGAGACGTGGGTATACACCAACATATAAGGAAGGACTATTCAATATGAGACATTCCATGGCAAGAAATATGATAGAGAGAACTTTTGGATTGTTAAAAATGTGTTGGGCTATACTTAGAAGTCGATCTTTTTATCCCATCAAAATCCAAAATCGTATAATAATTGCTTGCTTCTTCACAATTTTATTAGAAGAGAAATGCCTATTGACCCAATGGAAGCACATTTAGATGCAGAATTGGAAACACAAATACTCAATGTTGAAGTAGCACACGGTGATGGTGATTATATCAATACAATTGAGGCTAGTGATCAGTGGTCTGTTTGGAGGAAAAATTTAGCAACACAAATGTGGAATGAATGACTAACTAATAGACATATAAATTGATTATAGTGTTCTTACTTTGTAATTTTACTTGTGTTATGTAATTTTACTTGTATTGTGTATTTCTTATAACGATTTGAAATATCTATGATTGCATTTGTTGCATTATATTTTGTTTATTCTTTCTCCTTCTAAGTCGCAAATTATAAGTTGTATTTACTTGCAGACCAAAATTTCTACTTAGCGAATGAAGGAACAATTAATCGCTATGCCTTTTTTTAATTGAATGATTTTTTTTTCTTTGAATTAAACATGGAACATGATTATTGAATGATGATGCATATGATATTGAGGATAAAAAAATTAATTTAAAGCATTTTGCTTAAAATTATAATTGTTAGAATTGTATAAATAAATTTAAAATATTTAAAAATTAATTTTTAATAAATTATATGATATTATGTCAAAAAGGGTATTTTAGTCCTTTTATATCATATCCTGATGATATATGGTTCATTTCAAACACATGATAGGATAACATAATCCTATCAGACTGCAAATCCAGTGCATATCAAACACAAGATATGATATGTGCTTATCCAGTTCATATCTTTTTCTATCTTTATCCAACTTTCTTATCTTATCCTGTCCACCAAACGAGCCCTTAGTGTTTGTGTTCATTGGGCTGCAGCACATTTTTTGGGCCTTTTTCTTTACTTTGCTAATTTAGCCTTCACTTTTTGGGCTTGAACCATTCTTTCATTTTTCTTTCTCTATTAGGCTAAAGTTTGGATTTCTGCATAAAAAAATAATATAATTAATGGAAGCCTTGACAATTGAGTGTAAAGTGTGATAAAAATGAAATATAATAAGATCAAATATGTCACCATATTTCTAATCTTATTATTCTAAAATCTTTTTTTAGAGACTTATCATATTACATAAAATCATGAGTAAATACCATTTTTGGTCCTCAGCAAATTTCATGATGCCCACTTTAGTTCCTAGCAAATAAAAAGGCTATTCGTGGTACCTAAGAAATTCAAAATGGATCCATTTAATTGAGATCGTAGTTTCTCACAAATTCAAAAAAGACCCACATTAGTCTCTCAAAAGGACTAAAATGGGTCCACTTTGAATTTTTTAGGGACCACAAATAGCCTTTTTATTTACTAGGGACTAAAGCGAGCATCGTAAAATTTGCTGAGGACCGAAAAAGGGTATTTACTCTAAAATCATTTTAGTTTTTCATAATGAGTGGTCCACGTTTTTAGGCAACAAATTCAATATGTGTATTAGACTTACGGGAAAAATGTGTCATTTAAAATGACATAAATTGTGTTATTTCATATATATATATATTTGTCTTTCTTTTTTTAGTGAGATTCACATCTCTTTGTGTCTATAAAATGACATAATTTATGTCATTTAAAGTAACACACTTTTTTCTAATCTTATATGCAGAAACATATCACTTATAAAAAAGGAAAAAAATGCATATCCTTTTAAAAAAATATTATTTTAAGAAAGAAAGAAATAGATTATGAAAAAGTAAGAGAAATCTTTTTTTCTCTCTCTTCCTCATAATTTAACTGATACAACCTTATATCGTTTTAACTTTTAAGGATACACGATTTTTTCCTATAAAAAATCAATGAAAAAGTGAAGTAAGAGAAAATAGGAAACAATAAATATTTACCTTACAAGTTACGATGCATGAAAGGCAATTGGGGTATTTTTTTATTCAAATTTTTGAAAAAAAAATCTTTTAAACATGCTAAATTAAAAGTGAAGAATAATTTCAGAAATTGCTCGGTTACGTATCCTACGTTGACCTCAAAAATATACGTATACCGTAGAGGCGGCGTAGAATACACATGTGTATCTAAAAAAGAAAATAAAAGCCAAGGGTGGTACCCTCCCGCGTTATTTTCATTCTTACCTCAATATTATTATTATTATTATGTTTACTATTTCATATTTCTGAACCTTTTTGGTACTCGGAGCCCTTAAATCTGCGTCTTTGATCTTCCCCTTGGACTTTGTTCAATTCCAGGTACTTTTTTTCTCTCTCTCTTCCTTCTCTATTTTCATCAAATTAACGTTCAATCCTCTCAATTCATCTAAACAAATACCCCAAACTCTGACCTAGGGTTTTTCGAACGTTTTGTTCCAAAAACCCCCAATTCAGATGCTTCCGAAATTGTCTTACGCCGTTCTCTGCATTACGATTGCTTGCACCAATTTGTTTTTTGATTGTTAATTTTTCGGTATTTAGTGGAAAATTTCAACTCAATTTCATTTTGGGTTCTACTAGTCTTTCCTGAGCAGTAGGGTGTTCTGCAATTTGGCATTTGGAATTTCATGGACTTAGTAATGTACATTGGGGACGTTAGATTCTAAAGCTAAGCAAGTGTTATGTTGATTCTAGACAATGGAGAAACATGGGTTGCTCAACATAGCTGGAAACTAGTGCATTTCTCTCTTGAGTTTCATTCAGTACATTAGTTTTTTTAAGTAATTAGTTTCATATTTTCCCCTGTATGATCCTGTTGTATATAAAGTAAACTATCTGGAGCTTTATATGAGCTGGGTATAGTTTTCTTTTTAGCTTTATGTACTTTATCTAGGTGTTACTGCTGTTGCTACCTAATCTTCATGTGATGGTGCATTTAGTAGATTCATGATAGGTTGCTTACTACTGTTTTGGTTTATTAAACTGCAGGCAGGGATTCAGAGACTCGAATTGGTCTTTGGTACAAAAGAAAGAGACTTTCTTTTGGCCTGCGTTCTCGGCTTTAAGTAAGGTCAAAGGCTTAATGTTGAGTTCTGGGAATAACTTGAACAGCAGCAGCAGTGGGATAGCTTCATCGGATATGCCACCCTTGCCTCAGTGTTTGCAACTGGATCCAATTACACTAAGCAATCAAAAATACACACGTGAACTTGGGAGGGTTCTAGGTGTTTCTGGGGGGAACGTATCAGAAGACCATTCTTTTGGAGTTCAACATCTTAAACCCATGGCTCCAGTAACCTCAAGGGAGCTAAAGCACTTCAAAGAAAGTGTACAAGATGCTTCCAGGAAGGCAAGGTATGTAATTGTTATTCTATCCCTATTTCCTCTAACACATTTTTCAGATCTGAAAAATTCTAATTGTTAGGCTGATTGACAACAAAATTAAGGATGGCTGGGTCAATTGTGAAATGAATGGTCCAATTCTTTACAGTTGGTATAATCTTTTATACGAGGGCGTAAGTGGTGACAGTATCAATCATGATACAGGAAAAATTAAGTGACAGATATGGGAAAACATTAGTTTCGATGATGTTTGCATCTTTTAATAGGAAGATATGATGAAATAATTTCTTGGTTATTTTACCACCACCCTGCTTTTTGTTGTATTTTTTTCTTTTTCTTTTTTGGTTTGGGATGCTTGGCCTTTTTTTTTTTTTAATTCTATGCACCCTTAAGATTAGTAAAATACTTGTGATTATGTTTCTGTCTACTATAGGAGTGTTAGTTTCAAATGTAGATTGTTTACCTATTATTTAATGACACAGTATATTCATTTTGATGTCCTAATAAAAGTGTAATATGCTGATCAGGGATAGATCAAAAATGCTTCGGGAAAATATTTCTAAATTGAATTGGTACACGGAGAGATTACACTCAAAGAAGCGACAAGGGACTGATTTATCAAATGACAGGGGAGGTGGAGTAAACTTAACAAAGATGGGTAGCCAGATTCACAAAACCACTAATGACAATCTGACTCAGAGATCAGAAGCCAAAACCTCAAATTCAATGCTGAACAAGCGAATTCGTACGTCAGTGGCAGATGTGCGGGTGCGTATGTGTTACACTATTGTTACTTCTGTGATTTTATTCTTTATCTGTGAAATACAAGATGCTATATATTAAAATGCTTTATTGCAGTTTTGTCCTACATATATATATATATATATATATATATATATATATATATATATTGTTAAAGCCCGTTTAATGATAGAGTTTCAATTTGTTTAGGGTCTAATAGGAATGCATTATATGCTCACTGATTCGCACAATCGAAATTTCAAGCTCCTTTTCTTATCCCTAAAGAAAGGTCTCAAGTTGCTTTAAGCTTAGTTTAAACATTTTAGGATGAAATTATTTGAGTCGTCTATCATCTCAACGTCCAAGTAAAAGCACTAACAATACTCATGCCAGATTTTAAAATTGTACATATAATTTTCATGCTCTGTTTTCCTCTACAACCTCAAAACATAAAGTTTTAGATATATTAATTTCTGATAGTAAGTTGTTTATGTCCACTTTCATTCTCTCTTCATGACTTTGTTCACTCTGCACTGCTCCCAGGAGGAAAGTAGGCCTGCTGCTATTGGAAGGCAGCAGATAGTTACAGAGAAGGATGGAAATCTGATTCAGACACTTGGTGGGGGCTCTGTTCGAAATGAAGAGAAAACTCGCAGATTACTTGCTGGAGGTGAAGGGTTGGATCAAAAAATAAAGAAGAAGAGGTCTGTTGGAGCTGTAGGAAACAGAGTTATGACTAGTGAAAGGGATGTAAAACGTGCTAAGCTTCCAAAGGCAAATGCTGATTCGAAGATGCGAGTTTATGATTCTCAGGGTTTCAGGTAGTTATTCTTTTTGTTTTATTTGTCTTTCTTTTAAGTTGCAGGATATATTTTTCAAGTGTAACGTTAGTTGTAGATGAAGATTGTGTTGGAGGCATTTTAGGTCTTTCTGCACATCATATATGTGGACATCATTTCACTCTCTCTATGTTTGAGGGTGATGCCTTTCCAGCATTCCAAAGGCACCCATTATACGCATCACATCATCGATACTTGTGCTTTTAATATCATCAACTGAGTGGTCTGGTTCATTCTGTATTTTGCTTCTCTTGCTCCTTGGTTAAAGCATTATTATTATTGTCTACTTTTTTAGAAGGGATAAAAACTTTCTAACTTGCATTCTCTTAACTGGATATTAAATAGAAATGGATTCTGTTGGCATTTTTTGTTTTGTTTGTAAGAATCAGAGCTTTAATTTTGGGGGTCTTGTCAAAGCTCTGATTATGACTTTTCTTTCTGTAGACCATTTTCATATTTTGTGATTGTTCCGAATGAACTTCCTGCTACATGTAATTTATATGACTTAAATAATCCCTTGAATGAGTAGCTTTTGCCATTGGACAATTTGATGTAGTTGAAAAGGTGGTTAATTTTTAATGCAGAATTGTTGACACTTCTGATAATCATGTTTTCAATTCAAAATCACAGTTGTTTCAAAAAGTACTTCTATTAAACTTCGCCATACTCGGAAAAATTACTTGTGGTATAAAAATCACTTGAAGCCTTAAATACTTGGATTAATAAATGTCCTGCTTTCTATTTGTGTTCTGGAGTGAAATAATTGAATAAATAGATTGCAGGAGTGCAACCAAGAGAGAGCTTGTTTTCATAGATAATGTCATATGAATGATTGTATTCCTCTCTCTGTATATTACAATTGAATGCGTCAAGGTCAATAATGTTGAATTAGCTTCACTGCTATAGGGTAGAGTGGTAGACTCTGTTGGAAAATTCCATTCTTTTTTGTTTAAATTACATGTTTGTTGTTTGCTTTATATTCCACAATTGACTAATTAGATAAAAGCTCCTCTGCATAAATTGCATTTTTTTTCTCCTGCTTATCTGTTCCTCCGGTAATTTATTCTCCTCATTGGATGTTTATGTTGTTTATTCCACTTGGGTAACTTTTCAGATCTTAGGTAGTCACATCATTGTCAAATGGTTCTACACGATTTTAGTTGTTGGAGAAGAACAGAAAAGTAAAACTAAATCTCTTATAATAATTGGCTTTTTGTGATGCAGATTGAAGTCACTTACTGGATCTAGTGGAATCAATAAGCCTGAGGGCTCTTCAGAGCTTACTAATACAGGTGTGCGTACAATGCTTGCAAGTGAGCAAGAAGGTGTTTCTCATCACAGGGACCACATAGCTGAGCAGAAAGTTGTGGCAAAAGGAAACAACAGGTTTTAAGATATCTTGACGTTGGCATGGTCTTAATATATTTCTTTACCAGTCATTTTTTGTGAGATTCTAAAGTGAGATTTAACACCACAAAGTTTTGGACCGGTCCTTTTTTACATTTATATGCATTGATAGTTATTTTCAAATTTATTAATTCATTTAATTGTTGATATTTCTATAATTAGGACAAATATTCAGGAGGACCCGGCAAGCAGCCCTAACACACTAATTAAAAACAAGGTATCTCGGGCACCACGAACGGGTTCAGTTAGTGCGCTAGACTTGTCTAACATTCAACCTTCATCTGGAACTTTTCCAGGTTGGTTACAGCCTTCAAATTCCAATACAAAGTCTCAGTTGTTGGTATGGAAAATAATTAAAAGCTTTCTACATCTATAGGTTCTTCTATAAATCCAATGACTCAGTGGGTTGGTCAGAGGCCACCTAAAAATTCACGCACAAGAAGAATGAAAGTAGTGTCTCCTGTCTCACGCAATCTCGAAGTTCAGGCATCTGAAGGATGTCTAACTTCTGATTTCAGTGTTAAAGCTTCTTCTGTTGGCAACAATGGATTTCAAATAGCAAGCAGTTCTGACAACAGTACTCCCAAATATAAAAGACCACCTGATGATATTTCATCTCCTTTTGGATTATCTGAAAGTGAAGAATCTGGAGCTGGGGAAAACAAATCAAAAGAGAAAGCAGTGAATGGCAGTGATTTTGCTATGGCTGCGGATAAGGCTGGTGCTTCTATGTTACAAATGAGGAAGAATAAAATACCAACAGATGAATCTGGAGATATTGTGCAGAGACAGGGAAGAACTGGGAGGAATTTATCGTTAATAAGGTCAGGCCTTCCTTCAGGGAGGGAGAAGTTAGAGAATCCACCAATGAAGCCTGTACAGGACATGAGGTCTAATGATAAGAATAAAATGTATGTTGATTTCATTTTTAGATCTACTTCATCCTTTCTCCTTCCATTTGCCAAAACTGTTATCATACCCTTTTGTTGAATGCAGCAAATATGGGCGCCCTCCTTCGAAAAAGCAGAAAGATCGCAAAATTTTGACTCGTGTTGGGAAGCAACTGACCATTGGTTCTTCTGATCTTGAAGGTAGTGTTGATTTTTTAAAACTAAGCTTTGTTTGTTTTGGAACTTTAGTTTTCCCTATGGCAGAGGCGGCTAAGTTCTTTCACATTGCTTATATATGGTAGTGATATTAGTGTGTTAGGTTTTCCCCAACCGGAATATTTTTCATAAGCTATTATGTCATAACGTTGATTTGTTCGGGCATTTAGAGGCTAACATATCAAATAATTTTCAATTGTTATATTTTTATTATTTTACATATAACTCATGTTCTATCATTAATTTTTTTTTTTCATTTTTTTTCTAGTATATTTTTGTCTTCAGGTCAATATATAATCTGTTAATGTTCTATTCTATATTTTCTTTTCATTACGTTTTTACGCACTATATATTGAAAAATGACTGTCCAGGTGAATCTGATGATGATCGCGAAGAATTATATAAAGCTGCAAATGCTGCTCGTAATGCTAGCAGTATGCATCTTGAACCATTTTACCTCTTAAAATTTCTGTATATCTCTAAAACGTTAGTCCTTTTTGTATTCAGTTTTATATCTCACTAGTTTACTGGCATATTTTATGTAGATCTTGCTTGTGTGGGTCCATTCTGGAGTAAAATGGAGCCTATTTTTGATTCTATCAGCTTAGATGATGTATCTTACTTGAAGCAACAGGTAGCAACTGGGTCTTGAACATGTCATGCTTTTCTGGAAATGTAAAGTTACCATTTCATTCTCAATATGTTGAACAGATTCTGACTTACTGATTTTTTGGTTGCTGAATCAGCTCAATATTGCTGAGGAATTTGATAAAAGTTTATCTCATATGTTTGGCATTGATCATGATATGTTGGTAAGTGTTTAGCATTATGCATAAATTGGCCTATGTCTTTCATCTCACTTATCAATAATGAAGACCTTCGATGTAGATCTCCATCTGTTAATTTCATGATCTTCACAATTGCTGCCAAATTTTTTATTTGGAAAAAAATTAACAATTAATGGGAAATGAACAACTTAAATATGAGCTAAACCTTTTGAAAAGTGTTGGTAACTAGTAAATTTTTTTTCCTCAGGGTGTTGTTATAAATAACAAAACCACTCAAGGTTCAGAGGAAAGAAAGAGAAGCCACTGTGATGGAGAATCAACTAAGTTTGATGCTTTAGTCGGAAAAAATGACATGGAAAGACTAGACAAGGTTACCCCATTATTCCAAAAACTTCTTTGTGCTCTAATTGAAGAAGATGAAAATGAAGAATCATATCACCAAAGTGAAGCAAAGAATATATCTCGACAGTGTGCTAGTGATGATTCTCATTGTGGTTCTTGTAATCAAATTGATTTTGAACTCAAAGATCGGGATAGAATGGATTCTGAAGTTGAATCGAAGGTGGATCTTCAAATTCAGAAGAATTGCATGCTGGACAGACTATCCTGTGACAAGAGTACCACATCCAACACATTTAGGTGCCCAAACACATCCAGTTCTTCGCAAAGCACTGGAGTTTGGCAGGGAGATGAAGAATTTTCCCTTTCTGATATCACACTCACTAGTGAAATATGTTCAAACGATCTTGATCAACTTCAGCTTGCTGAACTAAGTGCTCGTAGCTTTCCTTCTCCTGATGACCAGTATCAGCTGATGTCTCTGGATGACAGGCTGCTGTTAGAATTGCAGAGCATTGGCTTATATCCAGAAATATTGGTAGGCTTTTATTTCGTATATGGAATTAGAAATGTTTTAGTTACTTGAATCTTACTATATTCATGGCTATCCTCCTTAAACTTGCTTTTCTTGGTGCAGCCTGATTTAGCTGAGGAAGATGAAGCTATAAATCAAGACATTGTGAAACTTGAGAAATCACTGTATGAACAGGTTTGCACCACATGAATTTTCCTTGATAGATTTAATCACATTTAACTTAAATGTTGTTTTTCTTCTTACCAAAAAAAATAATAATTGTAATTCTTATATCATTGTTCCTTATTTTGATTGACTAATAGAATGGAAGGAAGAAGGAAAACTTGGAAAAAATTGATAGAGCTGTTCCAGAAGGGAGGGACATTGAAAGACGGTATGTTCTAATGATATGCTTTACATGTAATCTATTTAATTAGGGAGGATCATCCTGACCTAATTTCCTTGTTTTCTTGCCAGCATTCATGAGTAATGACTTTCCATTTCTTAAGTTTGTGCTTAAGACATTTATTGATTCTTATTAAGATTTATGTGCTTACTCTGCAGGAAGATTGAACAAGTTGCATTTGACCAACTTATTGAAATGGCTTACAGAAAGAGATTGGTAATAAACTTTCCTTTTCTAACCTTATTGTATTTTATTAAGATCTACAAACTTCCTCACCATATTTGTAGTCATAAAATCTTGTATTTTTTGCAATACTTGGTTGCATTGTGTGGACCTTACGAAGTCTCATGCAGAGCAACATTACTGGTTGCACTGCGGAAACTGTTGACTGCCACATTCTAGCCATTGGGTTCTAGGGTTGGCTTCATAAAGCTTACGTGCTTAAAGACCAAATATATCTTTATTGGGCTTAATTTCAGTGTAGGGACTGAGTTCCTTCTGGCTTAGTCATATACATGTATTTTTCTTAGCGACACACTAAGTCAAAAGGAAAAGGATGAAGTTAAGTGCTATTAACAGACACATCTTATTTAGAACTTATGGTAGATTTAGAGAGATTGAAAGATGGTGTTGACTTTCAGTTCCTTTTTTGCTGTGACAGATATTATTCAGTGATGTGTGCCAGTTTATTATTGTTCAATGGGTAAAATACTGTGTACTTTGGAATTAACCTAGTCACCACTTTTTATAGCTGACAAAAGCATTGAAGATTATGTTGGTTAGGCCTAGTCCTGTCCTTTTTGCAATTGAATTTGTGTTAAGTTACATGTTACTAAACCATGCGGTTTACTTGGTTGTTCTGTTGGGTACTTGGGTTTCTGCCTCTTTAGACAGATTTCCTTCTTCAGTTTGTGTTGTTGGTTGTTTTTTTCTGGGTCATACATGCAAGTAGTCCACAGGTTTGGAAACAGCTTCTGTAGTGGTTTTGATTTTTTTCTTTTCCTTCTTTTCAAGGTTAATTGGGAAATACTTCACAGTTCACTTCCCACCCACTCCCTCCTATCCTGTTTCATAGCTGCCTTGTTTCCCAATATTTCTTACTAGTTTTTATGATAATGGAGGTGACATGATCATATTCACCATCTTCTGTATGTGACAAGTGCTCACAGATAGACAATTTCTCTAAATTTTATGTAGCCTCTTCTGGTTAATTAATTTTATTTAATTGTGGGTAGTGAAGCTTACAATTCTAAGGTCACAGCTAAATGGTAATATTATTTTAATGAATGAGTTAAGGCATTTCATAAGTCATTAACATTGGTTTTCTATTAACTTAAATTCTGGCAGGCATGCCGAGGAAGCAAAAATTCAAAAGGTGCAGTTCACAAGCTGTCAAAACAAGTTGCTCTGGGTTTTCTCAAGCGTACTCTTGCAAGATGTAAAAGATATGAAGAAGCTGGCATTAGCTGCTTTAGTGAACCTACCCTACAAAATATCTTGTTCTCTCCCCCTTCATGTGAGAATGATGCACAACCTGCAGACTGCATTGTCTCTGGGACTGGCAGTAATATATGTAACAAATCTTCTCATCAAGTTGAAGCCCGAAAATCAGGTATTTCAAAATTCTGCTTTTGCTTACTTTTGTAACGTCAGTGAATGTTTTGTTATTCTTTTAACATATTGGGTCTTGAAATTTTTGCTAAAGTAATTTGTGAGAGTTGGTTGGTTCACTGAATTTTCATTATTTTTTTGTCTGCTGCTACAGGTGCAGTTTCTAGTGCTTCTGAGAAATATGATTGCCACAGAGATTATGTAGACAGGGGACTGGTTGATTCTTTTCAAGGTTCAATTCACTCATCAGAACAAGCATCATCCAAGAATGCGTCCATGTTTATCAAGGAAAAGAAGAGGGAAATGCTGATCAATGGTGGTGTCAGTGGTTCTTCCTCAAGAGCATCAAATCTTAATGGTGCTGTTCATGGTGGAGTAAAGGGAAAGAGAAGTGAGAGAGAGAGGAATCAGAGCCGGGATCAGACCAGACAAAATTCTATTTCCAGAGCTGGACGCCTGCCGTTGGACAGTAGCCAAAATGAGAACAAACCAAAAGCTAAGCCCAAGCAAAAGAGTACCGCTAGTGGACATGATAGGTTTATGGAAGCAAAGGAATCTGCTTGTTTACCAATTCATGGCTCTAGTCTTTCTGTGGCTGACGCAAGCAATAATGGTAGCAAAGATGGGGCAACATTATCTGATAACCAGGACACTTCTCAAGTGAAGGAATCCGCTGACTTTGGGAATTTGAAGCTACAGGATTTAAGTTCAATAGAAGAATTTGGTGTATCTGGTGAACTTGGTGGGCCTCAAGATCTTAGTTCTTGGTTTAACTTTGATGAAGATGGTCTACAAGACCATGATTCTATAGGCCTTGAAATACCAATGGATGACCTATCAGAGTTAAATATGATCATGTGAAGGGATATAACTATGGACTCTACCAATTACACGTATTATATCTGGAGGATAATTTGTATGTATGCAGTGAACCTAGTGGGCATCAAGATCTTGATGTTACTTGGGTTTCTAGGGAGGTAGAAGTTTTGGTTGTTGGGACAAGAATTTTGAGCCAATTGTAGGGTAAACCAAGAGAGAAGGTGGAGGGGCTTTAGGATCGCAATTTAATATTTTTGTAGAAAGTTGTATAGTGGAAGTTGTTCAAAAGATCTGCTACTTTCCTGGATTTCATGAAATTGCTTCGAGTTCCCTTTCTTCTCTCCATGATACAATATGTCCATATTGATTGTACTTAGCAATGGAACAGATGTTCAGCTTCTTGAATCTGCTGCGCTGAAGTCTTTTAGGAATGGCTTTTTATGAGATGTTATTTCATAATATTGAGATTGAAGCCATGTCATTCATTTAATCAAAGGATCCCAAGTATGGAGTTGAAATTTGAATATGAATATTATTTACATGAATGTTTATGTAATGTTGACAATACACATATTAATGTGAATAATTATTTTTTTTAATGAAGAGGTAATTCTAAGAATGTAAATAAGGAGTAAATCACATCTATAACTTTTGAGTAATGTATTCTATCATAGTTAAATTAAAGAGAAAAATAAATCTGTAGTAGTTACATAATTTTTCAATATATCTGAGCTCACTAATAAGGTCATTTTAATATATTTTTTTTCAAATTGTCTCTAAACTATATGATGGATTTGAGTAAACAACTGAGACACTTCAAACTTGTTTTTCATAAGAAAAATTCAGGTTAACCGAATACAATCAAAACCCTTTAGTAGTAGAGACATTAGTCATTTTTGTTGGTCTCCAAATATCAAATAAATAAGATGAAGGGAAAGTTGTTCAACACAATTTTAAGAGGACTAAAAAGGATGCCGAGATGTTTATGTTGGAGCCAAATTGTAGAGAAAAGACACCCACAAATAGACTCATGACAGGACATCAATTGCTGACTAGTACGTAGTACCACCTTCAATATTGTAGTGGAGTAGATATTATAATCTATCGTGTTTCTTAGCAACTCCAATCGTTCTCTTCTTACAAACATCTTAAAAAGACATAATGAGTAGAAAAGAATGTCGATGTCACAATTTAAATCTCTAGTAAATTTATGAATGGGTTTAAAATTGGTAAGAGTACTTTGGAAACTTGAAACACATTTTCGATCAGAACCCACAACTGATGTAGATCCTTCGGCAATATGACAAAAAATTGTTAAGACTAACATATCATATGGTCGGTTGCACCAAAGTCAAAACCCATGATTTACTAGAACCAATGCAAAAAGCAAAATAAAAATAAAAATTGAGAGCATATATTCTTACAAATCATAACGAAGAGAACAAGTGCCAAAGATCTTATTGAATCTTTTCTAAGAGCAAGATTTTCATCAGAGGCCTTACTAGGAGGGGCTGAGTAAGATATCTTACAATGACTACACTAGCGTTATACTTATATATATATCTAGAAGAGGTGGATGAAGAACCATGTTTATTAGTGGATCCAACGTTGGGTTTGATATCCAGCATGCATGAATGCCAGACAACTCTTTTCTACCTTTAAGACTGAAGGGTGTAAAACACTCCGGAAAGGGTAGGCAGGTTTTTCCTTTTCCAAAATCTGAATCCTAATAACTTCTTACTCCGAATTTAGCTTGAAGAGAAAGTCAATGTTCAACAAAGCTAGATAAGGTGGTAACATCCTTGCTACACTCCATTTTGAAAGTATGAGGAGGGGAATGTATGCGATGGTAGAGTTGTGATCTCAGCTATGAATGCAACTTAAAATGTAATAATGTTCTTCTCAACTGTTGTTGTGTTTACGCTCTTCTACTAAAGTTCAAATGGGCCAAGAGTATGAAAAGAGTCCAAAAAATCTAAAGTCCAATGAGCTTAGAGCTAGAGTTTCTTGGAACCCTTATAAATACTATTACTTAAGTCATCAGCCTCTGAGGTCATTAAACAAAAGAGGCAAGCTCAAATCTGAAAATGTGTCCACACACTTTCCTTTTTTCCTCGAGAGATAGCTTGGAAGGTTTACCATAGAGCATAGAGATCTATTCGAGCTAGAGAAATATGTTCGTGTTATGATGCTGAAGAGAACAGTACGTGAGTTCGTGCTGTGACGCAAAGGAGAATAGTTCCTAAAGGGAAATCATACACAAGGTGATTCTACGAAGATCTGCGTGTCAAGAGGTAAATGTGAGACGAAGATGATTCGGTAAGCGTACAAATGTACTAGGTCTTAAATCTCTTCCGCATAAATCCAATAGTTCCTACAATTCGGTAAGCATTCCAATATACTAGGTCTTAAATCGCTTCCGCATACACAATGTTAATTATTTTCTCCTAAATAATTGGAGAATTGAATTTTAATTAAGTTTTCTGGCTTTGAACTTAGTGATTTATTCTATCATCATATGGGGGAAATAAAAATTAGGAGATTGATATATATATTTCACGACGTATGGAAAGCATGATAATGATATCACTCATTGACAACAAAGACTCTCTGTTGTGGTTATAAAATATAGGGAAAAATACTTCTTATGTTGTATGAGGAGTGATTTCACATGTTGTGATTTTTCGATTTGTGTATAAATTTTCTTTTTTTTAATAAATGTGGGACTTACCACTAATTAAGTCATGAAAAAACACTTCTCAAGTGTTTAACCCTAAAATGTAATATAAGATTTCCACTGATAATGGCATGAGAAGACTCTTGAATGCGCTGTCTGCACTCTCTTCTGTTGCTTTCTTTTCCTTTCCATTTGCTCGAAGCATATTCAATCACTCATCGAGTAAGCAAAAAGGAAGCATTATTCTATATTTTATAGAAAAATTGTATATTATTTTAAAGGACACAAAGTTATATCATTTAAATGAGAGAAAAAAGATAAATCATGAGAGAGAATGTATAAGAAATTTTTTAAAAGTGTGGATCCCACTTCTTTATAAGAGTGAAATGATATAAGGAGTGTCATTTAAAATGACACACCTTTTTCTCTATTTTCAATTATCATGTAAACAATTAATGATGAGAGAACGAGTCAAATCAACTCAATTATTATAGTCCTTTGTCTCGTAGTCATCTTAATTTTACTCAAAAGAATCATTTTTTATTGGCGGGGTTCATTTTCAGCTAGCTTTTCATTTGTTTTATCGGAGATTATATGTTCCCTTTGTTAGGATATATATAGTTGTAAAATGAGTGTTCAACCGTGAAAGGCTGGCATGATATTATTTCATATTTATAATACAATGAAGAAAGCTCCTCATGACAAAATGACATGAGACTAGGCCAATTCTGACTTTTTTGTTACTAATTTATTGACTAATTAAGGGTTGACCGCATGAGTTACAATATTACTAAACGATTAGATCGGTATCCACTCAAGAACAGTACCATCATAGATTTGGTCCTCTTTGATTGGCCCTCATGCATGCTGAATGAATTATCTCATATTATGTTTTTATATGATCATGTGGAAGATCTCGATCATTTATTTACAAATCAATAGTTATAATTTTAATAGAGAAGTTCGTAAAAGGAGGAAGTAAAAATTATCATTTTAATTTAGGTGTGAAAACAAGGCATGTGAGGATGTCTCTTGAAAATGGTTGGTAAGCTTAAGTAGTCGTTGTTAAGACTATTCATTATTTTAGGGTTTGCTTGAGTTAGGGTTCAAACTCTATCTCTAAGTAAATTTTTGGAAAATTTTTGGAGATCAGAGGACGTGTCTTTCTCCTCGAATGAGGGAGTCTCATTGTTTCTCTGGTGGCGAAACTCAACGCACTCGCTATTCCAATTAGGGGATAGCTTCCGGGGTCGTACTCTAAGGGCAAAGTGACCGGAGGAGGTTGAATGAAGATACCTTCAAATTATATCAAAAAAATATTATTATTTATGTTTTTGTATTTAACGTTTTAAACGTTTATTCATATTACTACTTAGTTAATAGGTATATTTGATATTTTGGAGTCAAGTTTATTGTAAATGTTGTCATGTACCTACCTCTAAATAACCTTGTGTTTGTGTTTGTCATGTAAGTTAAGAGAATGAGTATGAGTAAGGCAAAAGAGTAAGCCAAGAGTATTAGAAAAAAAAAACTAAAAACTAAAAATAAAAATGAGTTATATTAGAGTTAGTATCCCCTTTCTCACATCTTCATCACTTACATATATATAAACCAAAAACAAAAGTTAGTAGTTGATGGCCTTAACAATTACCTATTCAAGATTTCTAGCATTCGACAAAACTATGGTCAACCTAACTTATACCTACGTCAAGTTCATTATATGAATATCTATATTGTATCTATAAGGGAAGAAGCAAGAGGACTCGTTTAATTTTCTTTTGTAGCTCTAACAGATAACATAGTCACATAAAGTAAGGCCATTTTAGGAATTTAAACCGGAAAATCTTCTTTCATTTTAATATTATCGAATAGAAGTTCTTTAGTTAACTATTTGAAACCAATAGTTCAACACTTTAATTCGGTCCCCACTCTCAAAATCTCATACACTATATGTAATGACAAAAGCAACATTACTCTGCTATAAATTAATACCTAATCTAAAGGGACGTATGCATTAAACTAAGTAGAAGAAAATAAAGTTGTATATTGCAATCTCATCAAGATTGGACGGTTAATATATAAAGCACGCCGATAATGACCCGTATTGCCTTCCTTCTTAAAAATTTAATCCCTATTGCTCATAATTGATTCAAAAGTAGTGGACAAAAGTAATAGAACTATAAAAAATAATAAATAAATTATCATGATAGAGCCATCATTACAAGTAAAATATTAGCCTAACCAATCTTCTTCTAGAGCATGCATGTCAACCAATTTCCATTAATCCTACACCCAATTGTAGGTTGCTGGAAATTCTTAAAGATCGAATATGAAGATGGTAAGTGCTAATTCAATAAGACATGGATTATAAAGATGAGAATGGATTCTCTAAATTCTTATTTTAATAAGACCACACCATATGAGAAATTTCAGTCTTTCATTGACAGATTATATATAGTCACAAGTTTAATGACAAAGTTTGTAAAATAGAAAAGAAAAAAATAATTATTTTAATTTGATCATTAATCTTTTAATAAATGACTAAGATTCTTTTTACATAAAGTGGTTATGTTAAAATGAGACATTAAAAGATAATTTCTCATTCTTTATATAACATTCCTATGATTCTTTATGGTCAACAATTAAAATAACCCTTCCTCTTTTTCATTTAATGAGCTTTGTCATTAAGTTAAAATTTCTCACATGACTGGTGATCTTAAACTGACACATAAGAAAATACATTCCCAACGAATATAATCCAATCTAGCAGACAAAATGCACTCTAAATGTTTTGTTTAATGGTTGCAGTATATACATCAAATTAAGGTTAAGTGTCAGTAACTGATGATCCTCTCTATTTTTTAACTTATATATAGTAAACTAAATTTGTTAACTATATATACAGATTAAATGGATTTTTTAATCTTAAACATCTGCTTATTTGATCTTACAATTAAATTGTTTGTTTTACCAAGTTGACGAGTAATTCATGACCATAAGTTGAGGTCAATATGCACAAAAATTCCACCTCGAACATAATTTGTTCTGAGATGCATGTGCACCAACAGTAGTGCTTCAAGTACTTAATTAACAGGCATGTAATTAATGTGTTATCAGTTATGTATAGTCTTATTCCACACACACGTACACCAGCACTCTATCTTCATGAGGACTGAAAAGTCTAAATCGCGTGCATGTTTTCCCACATGCATGCACAATGAATAGCGAAAGCATTTACCTTCCAGCTGTTAAATTTTTTCAGATGCAAAGAGAGAGGACAATAGAGACAGGCTAGTAGGCTATGCCTATGTACAATGCAAAATGCAAAATGTAGTGTAAATTGAACAATGCCAATATGTACGAATTTGCTATTTGTGTCAGCACTAAGGCAACACCTCTCTTTCCAATCTCCCTCTCAAAATGTTCCCCACACTTTAATTAGACGAAATTTAAATACTTCAAATTTATAGAGAGATTTAATAGAAAATTCTTTGTTCTACTAGAAAATATTTGAAATATTACAGTGATGTACTTATAGTTGGTTCATTGCACATGACCCAACTAATTAATGAATTAATTTGAGAAATTTGGAAGCAAATTGAATTATGGCCCATTAAACATGATTTGCATGTTCAAAGAAGCAATAATTTAAAATTTAACAGATTATAATCAAATTCAAGTCCAGATGAAACATCATATTTGATTGTAATCTAGTCGGCAAAAAGAGAAAAACAACAAATTTAAAGTGATTTGAGATATAAGATTTGAGATGTGTTTTAAATGATTTAATTATAAATAATTATCTTTATTTTTATAATTTTTTAATTTTTAGGAGATAGCTATCCTTATATTTATTTTTAGGAATTTTACTTATTTCCAGTATTTTAAAATTTTAAATTGATTTGTAATTAGTCTATAAAAGAGTATTCAAGACTCTTATTATAGGAGTTAAATATTTGTTATTTTGATAATTATAATTGAGAATAAAGAATCTTAACCTTTTGTTTAGCCATCTTTTTATATGTTTTTGGCATCATACATGAGTATCAAGCACTCCATACATTATTTACTAAAAAGAAAAAAAGTACCTCACCTAATACTATTTATTTTTTCCTCTTTCATGATTGATGACATATGAGTTCCACTTTTTATTACTTTAGGTAAGCGAGTACATATTATGAGAGCACTAAAATTGTGCTCGTACAACTAGTTATTCATGTTTAACTAAAAGGCTTTCCTAAAATAAATAAATAAATAAATAAAATATATATATAGACAAGCTCTTCTACTATAACTATCATTAAGCCAGACACCAGAGCTAAGTCCTCTCTTTACTGAGGACTCTAAACCGAATGATGTAGCATGTTATTGTTTGCTATATTTGGTCACCAACCTTAGCATTTGATGAGCTAAACATCACTGCTTATGACACATATATAGTGGTATGCGTGATTTGTCACTCTTTACATTGCAAAATGAATTATAATGTGACTGCACATAAGGCAGTTAATTAAAAATTATGTCATTTAACCCCCAAGGTAGCTCAGTTGGCAGCTGAGCTCTCAAGGGATTGCTTGGTGCAGGGATCAAACCCTGCTTCAAGCAGTTTCTTGGAAAATCTTTGGGGGCCAGAGGATAAGCCGAAAAATCTTCGGTTGGGGGATTAGTCTCATCCTTGCAAAGCTTAGTGCACGCACTGTTACAATGAGGGGCTAGCCCAAACGGGCCATACCCCGAGGGCATGGTGCCCAGAGAAGGTTGAATGGGGATACCTCCTGGCAATGTACCAAAAAAAAAAAAAAATTATGTCATTTTAACTGGGATAAAGGAAGTTTGCATTCAAAATTAATTGTAAAAATAAAAATATTGTATTTATTTTCATATTTGTAAGCACTGTTGTAAAATTCGGCCCGACCCGGCTAGGTCGACCCAGAACCCGGTGAACCGGTCATCAGATCGGTTCGGGTCAAGCATTGGACCGGTCATGCATCAACTCGGTGGTCAAATTCAATCAAAATCCGGGCAAATCCGACCAAACCTAGTGACCCGGTCGAGTCATGCATTTTTAAAATAAAATAAAAAATAAACACCAAAACTGTTTCATCTTATAAAAAAAAATGTAAAACTCATTTTAAAAACTTTTTGTAATTTTATTTGCTAGTATACTCTTCTATAATGACCTCTTAATTTTCAATACTGAAGCAATTTGTGAAATAATAAATTAGAGAATGTGAATTATGTCATTTTAATGTAGTTAAATTTGAAAAATATGAATTCAATGTCATTGAGAGATATGTTTATGGGGATTCTAAGTAGCAATTTAGATTGACATAGTAATAGCATGTATTTTTATTTATTTATGCTTCATGTTTTTTAGCTTATTTAGTGAATCTTGTTTAATTCATTTTAGATACAGAGAATATAATTGAATTTATATGTTCATATTCATTTTAGATACAGAGAATATAATTGAATTTATATGTTCATATTTATATATATTTTTATATATCGATATATCCGGGTCAACCGGTCCGACCAGTGACCCACCGGTCCGACCAGTAACCCAGTGACCCAGTACCCCGACCGGGTCGGGTTTAACAACACTCTCTGTAAGGTTATGATTCCCGATATTTAATGTTTTATATTTATTTTCACTTTTGTATGATTATGATTTTCCACATTTAATACTTTCACACTATAAAATGATGTAATTTTATATGACTGCACCAATCCTTAGGTGCAGTCACTATACATTAGCTAATATATATATATATATATATATATATATATAGGTAAAATTATTTTTGCAGTCGCTTTACATACAACAACGACAGATGTATGGTTATGATTCCTCACATTTATTGCTTTCATCCTTTGTATGGTTATGATTTTCCGCATTTAATGCTTTCAAGTATATATATAGCAAATATTTGATTGTTGCACGTACAACAACTGCAGAAATGTAAACCTTATATATATATATGGCTCGCTTTTTCTGCAGATAACTACTGCAGATAAGTTATTTGCAGTAAACCCAATACGACGTCGTTTTGAGGTGGAAATCATGGTATTTTTGTAATTTTAATTTATTTCAGGGTTATTATAGTCTTTATAATTATAATTTTTTAATATTTCATTCCCAAAACGACGTCGTTTTGATAATAAATGCAGCTAATTTATCTGCATTAACTGTCGAAATATTTTTTTGATATATATATATATATATATATATATATATATATATATAGAGGTAGGATCCTTTGACACCGGTGTCAAATTTGAAATTTGACACCTCATCTGAGAGCCGTTAGATCAAAAAATATCAATGGTGTCACATGCTTACAAATCAGAGCCGTTGATATTTTTTGATCTAACGGCTCTCAGATGAGGTGTCAAATTTTAAATTTGACACTGGTGTCAAAGGATCCTACCTCATATATATATATATATATATATATATATATATATATATATATTGACTCCAGTATAAGACTTAGAAGTCTTATTCCCCATCTAAGTCGTTGATTTCTGCCCATCTAACGATTGTTATTTATTTGAAGTTAATAATTAATTAATTAGTATAACTCAATAAACTATAATCTTAGATGGACGAAAATCAACTGTTAAGATGGAGAGTAAGACTTCTAACTCCTATATCAGAGTCAAAAGATTTTCCCATATATATATATATATATATATATATATATATATATATATATATATATATATATATATATATATATAATGAAACTAGAGAAGAAAAAAAGTCTAATGTCAAAGAGACATAATAAAAGCTTTAATACTTCTTATGTGTTGTGGCAGATGATGATAAATTTTGCAGCAACACATAGAAAATCAGGATCTGCATGTGCATTTTAGTTTTTTTTTAAATGTCAGGATCTGCATGCGAATCCTAATATAAATGTTTACTGCAAAATTTCTCATTTGCTGTAGAAGTGGCGAACCCTATAAGAAAATCGGTGATGAGCATAAAAATAAGTCTAAATACAGTAAAACTATTTATGTTGTCATACATGCACAATTCTGAGACTGAGCCATATACATGCACTTGTCTCAGATATAAATTACCGTCTTTCGTTTTCTCCAGTGTTCAACAAAAGCAAACAAATTAACCGACCATTCTCATTTTCAGCACACAAAAGTAGGCATGCACATGCCAGCAAAGACATAAACGCGCAATTCCCTCTATCTTCTTTCTGTATAAATAAATTAATCCTATTAGCAACCACTTCAAGAAACACAACCTCAGCGCTACGCAGATTGTGCATCAACCACCATAACAAGACAATGTTCTTAGTTCATATCCTCTTCTTTTTATTTGTCTCCTCTGCATTATAGAATACTCCACTTGCAACCACATATATCCACTAAGTATTAATGCAATGTAACAACCTCAACCTCCCCCTCTATCTCTTCCCCCCAATTTGTGGCACCGCTTTGTATATTTCTAAAGCCACTAATTAATTAAAATATGGTGTGTGTGAAAGAAAAAGAAGCAACTAACTAGGTAGTAGATAACATTACATCTCACATGTCCTATATGTATTTTTATCATCAATATCCTCTATTTTTTTAGCTAAAGTAGAAGCTTCCTCATCATTCACATAAAACTCTATTCCATTTACAATAAAACATAGAGAGACACAAGGGGGTAGAAGATTGAAAAAAGAAAAATAAATAAATATATATATATTCCTGATGAAGCTGATGACACCCTTTCCTTCTAAAGCAGCCCAAAGAAATCCACTTGCAGCAGCAGCTATTAGTTTCGATGATTACATATATTTCAGAAACTTGAGAAATGATTCTGTGAAGGATGAACCATTTGCAATTCCGTGGTTGTTTGGCATGAGTTATCATCACTGATGAAGGTCCTATTGCACCAAAGGAAATCAATATCACTTATTTATTTTTTAATATTCTCAAATGGAGCATATTAAAAGTTACAGCTATATAAGCTTTGTTGTTGAAACTTGAAAGCACGTATACAGGTTAAGTTTACAATTTTATTTTATTTTTTACAAACTCTTACCACATTAACTATGTACTCCTAAAAATATATATGTGATTGAATGTATTTCTTAAAATACATAGTTGAGTTTGTAAGAATTTGTAGACAAAAAAATTATAAGTATAACTTTTCACACATACATATGAGGAGAGATCTTTTGATTATAGTATAAGAATAAAATTTTTTACTTTTCATCTCAATCATTTGTCTTCGTGCATCTCAGAATTTTAATTTATTAGGAATTAGAAATTAATTAATGGGTATATTTAATAAATTACAAATTTCATATATACGAAGATAAACGGTTGAGATGAGAACTAAGACTTCGTATCCTTCCATTATATATATTTTAGATGATGTTAGATCTTACTCTCTTGGTCTTGATGCCCAAAGAGAACTAAGGGCTCGAAGACGGCCATGATACTCTCCAATCACAAGGAAACATCGTGCTGCTTGACGAATTGTAAGTAATCGACATAATTGGTGAAGAGTTTGCTGCCTCAAATTATCAGCCTTCAATTCATAAGAAACATTAATGATTCAGTGAGAAGAAAGATAATAGATAAAACAATCGAGTTAGAGTAGAGTATGATATTTAATTCATTATATATATATATATATGGTAAAATATTTCTGCAGCCGCTTTACGTACAACAACGACATATATGGTTATGATTCCCCACATTTAATGTTTTCATCCTTTGTATGGTTATGATTCCCTGTATTTAATGCTTTCAAGTATATATATGGCAAATATTTGATTGCTGCACGTACAATAACTGCAGAAATGTTAACCCCCTATATATATATATATATATATATATAGCCGCTTTACGTACAGCAACGACAAGTGTATGGTTATGATTCTCCACATTTAATGTTTTCATCCTTTGTATGGTTATGATTCTCCGTATTTAATGCTTTCAAGTATATATATGACAAATATTTGATTGCTGCACGTACAACAACTGTATAAATGTAAATCCCTATATATATATATATATATATATATATATATATATATATTTTCTCCTTTTAGAGGAGAAAATTTTTCTCCTACTAGTGACTCATTGCATAAGTGGGTCCCACCTTGAAATTTTTTTCTCGACTATTTTGTATTATCACCCCACTTATACTATGAGTAAGTCACTAGTATGATATTTTCTCCTTATGTTTTTTGAAATGAGTTATCTTATGTTAGTGAAACAAAATTATAAAGGGGACCCACAAATAATTGGAGAGAAGCAAAATAGAGGTGAGATTCATCTTTGTTATGTGTGTGTAGGAATTTGATTTATCTCATATTGAATGATATATATATATATATATATATATAAAGTAGAATCAAACCCCAACTACCTTATGAGACTGGTCCCTAATGTAGGAGCACGTGTGGACAAGTGTACCATGCTTTCAAAGGGGTTGAAACTGATTAACTTGTCTTATCTATGAACTTAGACTGATTCTAATAGACTAAACTAATATATCTTCTTTTTCTTTTATAAAACTTGAATATAATTAATTAGAAATCATTTGTGAATTTGACTTTTAAATTATTGATGATTATAAGTCTACCTAGGGTTTATGCTTAAATATCCAGCCATCATTGTCTAAAACCAACTTCTGATTGAAACATTTTAAGATGGGAAAACTACATCAAATCCCTGGCAGTCTGGCACTTAACATTTTGATGAACATGCATGCACCTTAGTAGCAAGATTGTAATGAACTAAAGTACTAAGGATACTCTATTTAATTTTCTGGTAAAAGACAATGCAGAATTGCGGCGCAAAATATGCATAGAACGGATGAATAAGCAAAAGAAACAAAATGGACTAGAAAGTAACATTCCAGCTATTGCTAATTATGTGTCATATATTTATCCGTATAAGATTTTGGAATTAATTTGAGTCATTCATGTAGAGCCAAGTTAGCATATGCATGTTTATGGGATGATCCTTAAAAAAGTTTCAAGTCAAAAAATAAATAAATTATTGAATGGTTTTCAATCCATTTGCAAACACAATTTCTAGAACCAATTGATATTCGAAAGCTAGAACTTAGGGATGGATAAGTCATGTATTAATTCAAATTCAATCTTGACATTAACATATGAAAAGGCTATCTCTCCTATCAAAATATTAGTCAAATAGAAATTGCGCTACAAATAATTTTGACACATGTCACCGAGGCTTTACGTCAACCTCCCCCACCTAATAGTGTGCTAAAAAAAAGTATTACTTTAGCTCTAAGGCATAAGAAAAGTATTGTCCTATAAGATAATGTGATCAATCAATTCAATAATATGACATTTTTTCCTAAAAAAAAAATAAATGTAATTTTTTTTTCGTTTCATATTATCTAAAATATATTAAAACATACGATATATATATATATATAATTATATATTTGAACATAGATTTAACATTTTTACCTGACGGACGAATCCTTCAAGGTTGGCAAGCTTGCTCATGGCGAGGACCATCTGTTGGACACCGTCAACGACGGGACCGCCGGCGATGGTTTCAACCAGAGAGTGGTGGAGCTGTTCAAGGCCTTGAGATAGAGCCTCTTCTGCTTGCTGTGATGAGTGCCTGAGCCCATATATACCCATTATTTGCTGCTCCGCTAAAGGCTCCAATTGTTGTACCAACATCTGGCAAAAAAAAAACAATAATTTCATGAAAAAAAAAAACACACACACAACGTACACACACATATATATATATATATAATATATATATATATATGGATTCGTTTTTTCTACAGTAGATAACTTATCTACATTGAACCCAAAACGACGTTATTTTGTAGTGAAAATCAAAGTATTTTTGTAATTATAATTTATTTTAGGGTTATAATAGTTTTTTTCATTATAATTTTTTAATTTTTCAATTCAAAATGACGTAATTTTGGGAGCGAATGTAGATAACTTATCTACATTCACTTTAGAAACATTAAAGCCTATATATATATGTAAATAAAGCAAATGTTGTAGAAAAATCCTAATCTCATATTATAGATACATTAAGTGTGAGATCCACTTATTTTAGAAAAATAATAAACAAAAAAGAGAGTGATACACATTTTTATGATATGTGTAGGAAGGATTTGTTTTCTCATGCAACATGAAAAATCAAGTCTCATATATATATATATATATATATATATATATATAGGGGAGGATTATATTTATAAATTTTTTATTTACAAATTCTTACAAACTACACTAGATTACACTATATACTTCCGGGAGTACATAGTATAATTTGCAAAAATTTGAAAAAAAAATTTGTAAATGAATCTTTCCCTATATATATAAAGAGAGAGAGATGGAAGAATGGAAGATTAATTTACAAACATTTTATTTACAAATACACTATATATTCCAAGAAGTACACTCATTTAGCAAAACATTACTATTATTATTTTATGATATGATGGAATAATTAGCAAAACATTAGTATTATTATTTTATGAAATAAAATTTTAAAATAAAGTTAATTTTAAAGTGAGCAAATAAAGATATATCCATCAATAAATTTTAGTGTATTACACTTGTTAACTTATTTTTTATATTGGCCAAGGTGAAGATAACTCTTATTAATTAAGGCATAAAAAAAAAAAAGCAAAGGTAATACATACTGTGATGAGCTCTGAGGGTCTAAAACCAGCAATCCATAGGAAGCATCGCTCAGCTGGTGAAGTCCACATGCCATTAATAAGGTGAAACACATCTGATCTAGCAGCCACCTCCTTCAGCCGGAAAACCTCATCATAATGAGTCAGATATCCGTCCACCATCACTCTCAGTTCACTGTCCGATAGCGGCGCCTGCAGCCCCGTCCGGAGCTCCGCCATGTGCCGGTGGTCATCTTCTAACCACCTTGCATACTCCATGTCAAACATTGCAGCTCCTACAACAACACCATGTTCCACTTGTTACTAGTTCCTAATTATTGATAATGATATTACTATTATATGATATGATGATATTATTTTGGTCAATATAATATAATGGTATTTTTAGTATTAAAATTAAGATGTTGGTTGGTTTGGTAACCAATGCAGATATGGTCAGTAATGAAATAAACCTATAGCACCATTTTAAGCAATGGATTATTCTTAAAAGTGCTTTTTTCTCGGGATATTATTACTATTTTGTTCTAAACTTTTTTTTGCTTCTATCTTCAAAGCGTGTCATTTTACTTAAAGTGGATAAAAGCAGTCATCATGGATCAATAATTCGCAGAA
The DNA here is from genome assembly GCF_033153095.1 of Gastrolobium bilobum. Taxonomy (NCBI): domain Eukaryota; kingdom Viridiplantae; phylum Streptophyta; class Magnoliopsida; order Fabales; family Fabaceae; genus Gastrolobium; species Gastrolobium bilobum. The sequence goes on from NW_026898450.1 coordinate 237,506, forward strand.
AAGTTAAAGCATATTATATAAACTAGCTTTTATGTATATTAATGTTTAGAAAGGGTCACACAGCGTTATATATTCATTTCATTTTAATATATTAGCACGATCTTATTTGAATAATAGTCCTTATATAGTTTTTTTAATTTTTTTAATTTTTTTTTTATCTAGCCGATTTTATTATGTGGATTCAAACACATATTAGGCCTCAGATTTTGGTCAAAGACTCAAAGAGAGACTTTACCGGCTTAATTATTCTAGATTTTGAAATGGGCTTTCAAAATCAAGATTTGACTTATATTTTTGGTTTCAATTAAAAGATTCAACTGCATAAAAAGAAGTAACGTGTAAATAATATCAAGTACTCTATAGGACTCTCTCATTTCTTCTGTTTCATGTTCCATTTTCTAAAGTACAAAAAAGAGTCAAAAGATTACCACAACAAAATCTTCCTGGTATTCATTAATTATACCAAGTTTTTCGATGCTCCATAATCATTTCATAACATATGCGTCAGAAAATTATGGCATCACCGACCTCTTCTTACTTTTCTTTTGAGGTATTAGAAAATGTAACTGCATTTTGAAAACCAACAAAAAGAACAACCAAACTCACCTGAGCTCATATTTCCACCAGCACCACCACAACCCAACAGTCCCTATTAAATAAATAAAAATAAAATAAAATAAAATTAGAGACGTACATTATATTATGGGTTTGATGTCTCACATGTTACAGGAGATAAAATTATCTTTTACACCCACATAAAAATATATGTAGACTCGTGTGAAAAGAAAAGAAAAGAAAAAATATAAATTTCATATTTTGTTTTTATATGTAAAAAATAAAATTATCTCATGTATATTAGAGAAAATAAACCCGTATATTTTAGAGAGAGTGAGAGAGAACCTGAGAGCGTGCTCTTTGAAGATCTTGTTCTAGGTGGGTGAGCTTTAATCTACTTGATTCTAGTTGCTGCACATAAGCCTGTTCCAATATAGTGAAGAAAAATGCATTACCACATTTATAAAGTGTATTTGAGGTTCCATTTTTTATTATAATATATGATATTTCTAATCAACTAATTGTAATTTGTAATTGTACGGTAGAATATGTGATGGGACATACCTTTTTCCTGAGACGGCTTTTCCTTGCAGCTTCTCTGTTTTGAGCTAAACGTCTCAGTGTCTGAAAGCCAAACCAAACAAGAAAATCTTGACTTGCTTCCCCATGATGTAAAAACAAAGAATAAGGATACTTTTGAATATAATATATATTATAAATATTCGTGTGTGTGTGTGTGTTTTCAGTGTTTGTCATGTTCAAAACCTTTGCATCAAGTGGCTTCTCTGATGTGGAACCAGAACCAGTTCCCTTCCTCTGCAACATAAAGAACCCAAAATTTACTTTCTTTAAAAGAAAAAAAAGGAGAAGAAAGAAAGAGATGATTTCATAAGGGAGAGGACAGAAAATAGGGACTAGAAAACCCAAAAAAAAAAAATGTAACCATAGCTGTAGCTTTCTAGCTACTGAATAAATCAGAGAGGGAAATGAAGAAACTTGTTTAACATTACTTCAAATTCATCCTAGCTTTGAGGTTGGTTAAAGCAAAGCTCATAAAGATGCTATGCTTTGACCCAAGAATGGAAGATAATATGAATGTTAATAGTGCTCACAAAATTTCTGGGAAGCATTTCTGAATGCAGACACCCCTTATTGGGCCATTTCTCTTGAGTAGTCATGGAATCATCAATATGATATGGGTAGAAAAAAGCATCTTTATCTGCCATTGTTTTGGTGTAAACTGTGGTTTGGATTTCTAACACACAAAATTAACTTGGGGAGAAAAAAAGGACTTTTTTATCAAGCTAGGGAGACTCCAGTGAAGTGGGTGTGGGTCATTGTTATCATGAGAAATGTTGATAAGTACTGAAAAGATACTCACTTTGTTTTTTAGTTTGTCACGTTCATCTTTTTCTCTCTCCCATATTTTATGTCAGACATTAATCAGAAAATCGTTCAGGAATCAGTGAAAACTCTGTGTTATTTTGATTTACTGAGAGCTGTTGGGATCTGTGCTGTTCTTTTGTGAAGATATGCACAGAAGGAAGAGGGAGAGAGAAAGCCTAACACAGTAATAATTGCATTAAAGAGGCAAACTTTCCCTGAGTTTTTGGGGACATGGAAAGAGAGAACTGAGAGATTAACTGTGGAAACAATAGTTGTTTTAAGAACCTTTTCCTGTGGTGATTTGGCAGCTGATTGATTCTGTGATAGTCCTGTTCTTGAGGCATCAATTATAGTCTCCTGATGAAACTGGTGTTGCTGTTGCTGTTGAAGAAGCAGTTGTTGCTGCTGATCAAAAGCATGATTATCTGAAGAAGATGCCTTTTTATTCATGGGAGATTCTGTTTCAAATTGGAGCTCCATTTTGCTTGATAGAGTGTTCATTCCTGATCCTGAATCAGAGCTTTCCCCTCCTGAATTAGAACCTCCCTGTATTTGAAAAATGAAAAACCCATCAAAAAATTTGATTGAGATGCCCAAGACCAACAGTAATTCATTTTTGTAAGTTGGTAGAAAGAATATTAGACTTTTGAAAATGAGTACTTGAAAAAAAAAGAAAAAATAAAAATTGGGATTTTATTGAACATCTAAGTTCTAAGAATCTTTACATATGGATTGGTCAAAGATGGAAAAGTGAGAGAGACTAATACTCTTGGAGTTTGCTGATATCTCATTGGCCATGAAGGGAACATTTCCAGTGTAGCTGCAGGCTTGCCTGCAAACAAAGCTGCAAGAATCACAAAAGCAAAATCTGAGAGGATCACAAAAAAAAAAAGACTTTATGATTTTCAATTATATCAAAAGGTAAAGGAACCTAATCCTCTTTTTCAACAGTCATGGAGTCAGAAAATCATGCAAGAGAAGTAAGGTTTCTAAGATTGTAACCCCACGCCATCCATTTTGTATTGCCTCAGAATCATTATGGTATTGGAAATGGTAACTCTCCCACTCAGCACTTTAGACATATTCAAACCTTTCTTCTCTATGCTTTTTGCAAGAGTTGGTTATGCTTATCTAACGTCAGAAAAGGGTAAACCATGGAAAGGGAAACATACATGCTTTGGCTTCATCATTTCTTATCTTTATTCCTTGTAGAACAATTGCCTCTTCCAGCTCTCCAAAATCAAAAGCAGATCCTTGGTTCCTAAGAAACAAAAAAAAAAAAAAAAAAGTCATAAAAACTTAAGTCATGTATAAAATGAAGAAACATCATATAACAGTTCCTTCTCAGGAATTCAGTTATTATGTCTGATAGAATTTATTTATTTTAAAGTATTAATAGCACTGAGATGGAGAAACTATTGAAGAATACATTAAGCTTGATGGTGGGGTATTAATCCCATGAAGAACTCCATAAGGGACATGATGACTTGAAGGCCGTGACTCAGACAAATCCGTTTCTCCTATTCTTTGGCTCGCCATGCAAGACTATTCAAGACCATTCACATCATCCCTGAAGCTGAAACTGAAAGGTTCTCATTTGGTAGAAACTCAGTTCACAAGAAAAAAAAACACTTGATTACCAGAGCTGAAGAATATAAAAATTGATGCTTTGTGTTTGTGTGTGTGTGTGTGTTTATAGAATTCTGTGTGTGTGTGTGTGTTTATAGAATTCTGTGTGTATGAAAACCAGGAAGTCATGTGTCTTTACCTTTCTTTTCTTTGGAATTCTAAGGATAAATAGGATCCTATTGGGACAAGTTAACACAGCAAAGAAAGATCAAAGCTTTGTTGTCAAACTAATATATAAGTTGCCACAAAAAGTGGGTCCGGTCTTTTTCTCATATATGTTTCTCTTTGCAACATTTTATCTTTCATGGGGGTGTCTCTATCTTTATTTTCTCCTTCTCTAGGAAGAAACCTGATTGACAAGTGTGTTATTTGGCTTGCTTTATCACTGTCTCTAGTTGTAAAATACTTTAGATTGAGAAACTCATGATTTGGTACCTCAAATCTTGTCCTAGCAATTAGCAAGCATGTCTCAGCCTCTCTGAGCTTGTGGGGGTTTGAAAGGGTTCTGAAATAAAAATTAAAAACTGAATAAAAACTAATAAAATTAATAAAATTTTAGGGGTGGGGTCCTCTGCAGGAAACCACTAGAATCACTGACTCCTACTCCACTCTCTCTCTCCTCTAACCGCCTGTGTTTTCTTATTGGTTCTCCCTAGGAGGCTTCTAAAGGGTTGCATGTACCTTAGAGGAAAAAGTCATAACTTTTTTTACATGCCAACACTAAATTCAGTGCAAGGCCAAGTGGAGACAAGTTTTCCTTTCTTTTTTTTCTTTTCCTTTCTAGTTAAAGATGGCAAAAAGGGACTAAAAAGTGAAAGCTCTAAAGGTGATTTTCTTGATCCTTTTATACTCAAGAGGTGATGGATTTCACTTTTTTTTTACAACCGAGAGCTATAATAAAGTGAGTATTTTTGCACATCATATCATAACATACCATTTCAACCAAAACATTAGAATAATGTTCCACAAGCATACCCACTTTCTGTATTTAATCCCAGCTCTGAGATGGATTTGTTTGGTGTTATTCCCTTCGTTGATAGGTCAACATCCATTCCCTGTCATCACCTAAAACCGTGCCATCTTTAAGATTCTTTTCTACTTGTAGAAATATGTTTGCGGAGCAATATGGTATACAGGGTAATCATGAAATTACTTGCAACTTAATTTAATTTTAAGTTGTTAATTAGTATCATAAATCCATCATTAGATGTTACTTAAGTTTTTTTTCCTCATCTCTCATATAGTGTCTTAAGAGTAAGCATTATAAAAAAGAAATTCCAATGTATAAGGTTTTTCCATTTGCAAAAATGAAGATGACTGTCGATTATATACAGGCTTTACCCTTATATTTTTGCAAAGAAATTATTTTTTAAAATTGAATTTGCGACCCTCCAATCACAATAAACAACATTATATTTAGACAATTTCGGTTTTTTAAATGTAAGTATAACAACAATATTATTGAGAAATAAATATACTATGTAAATATGTATGCTGATAAAGAACAGACAAAGAAAAAGAGAGATGAAGGAGACTTTCAGCCCATGTACCCGATCTACCCTATTGAAAGGTAAAATCAAATATCAAATATTAAATATTGTGCTCATATAATACCTTTTATAGGTAATATGCTTCCTACCAATTATTCCTTTTATGATGTCAATGATTGGTCTTAAAAAAAGTGGTTTGGCTCAAAATATAAACGCTCTAAAGGTTAGGTCAATATGTATTTTAACTATATATACCTTTATTCCCAATATACCTTACAGCATATGTTCTTGACTAGGAAATGTTTTTGTGAAGGTTTTAGGCAACAGTTTGTTCCATGAATCTGGCATTATTACCTTGAGTATTAATCCTTTTAGCTCCACTGTTTCCCTGTCTGCAGAGAGGTAATTTGTCTGGATCAAATTAAATTCTAGAATTTAATTATTCCTTTGTTGATTATATTCAACAATTATTTTAAGTCATTACTTGTAGTCTAAGCAAGTAACTAAAAAAACATTGTTTGTTTGTAACATATTTGCTCTGGATAGCTAGACCATTTTGTACAGATATTTAATGTTGAACAATTTGTGTGACCATTGCCTTTCATTCTTCAAAGGTGAATTGTCATTTTCCATATCAAGCAAAGATGCTGAGTGGGAATTAACATTATTTAAATGGACAATGCATGCTCTAACAATCCATATTTATACTAAGAAAACTCGTGGCAGCTATATCTATCTACAGATGAACTTATAAATTATTTTGAATGGCTGGAATTGATCTTTACTTAAGAAATTTGTTAAAAGTATTACATTACAATTCAAGGCATGAGGAGATTATGACTTGTCCATACTAAAGGCATGCTCATGGTACAAATGTTATAATGAGAAGACATCCTCCTTTTAACAATAGATAAAACAAAAAATCAGAGTTTAATAAGGTTGTGTGCTCGAATGTAACGAAAATTGGGGCGCGTTGAACCTTTTAAATTAAACTATACAACAAATATCATCAACATGATTAAGGCATGAACCATCCTATCTTTTTTGCATGCGCACAAAGTCAACACAGAAGCTATTAACTTACTTTATTTCACTTAAACTTTTAACAACTCCAATTCTATATTTACGCAGCTATCATCTTTTTATATTTTTCATTTGTGTTTCTATCAATTTTTTTTTAGGAAAAAATATTTCTACTCTTGTTTACAACACTCATAAAAAAGTGAGACTTACTCAAAAAAAAAAAAAAAATTCTGCGGTAAAAATAGAAACATTAAATTTTTTTTTTTTTTTTTTCGTTTTGGTTTGTTGGGCCTTCCAAATAGGTTGACCCCATCAAATTCAAGATCCATCGTATCGCTTTCTTCAACAAATAATCTAGAACAAAGATATTAACGCACGTAAGAGGAGTTATACATAAAGAAGAGGAAAAAAAAATCTCACGTTAATTATTTTTTTTCTGAGATCTTAAACTACTTGCAAAGTCTAACTGAGACAGAGGATGGTTTAACCTACAAGTTGAGGAGCATATCATAGAATTGCAAATGAAAGCTGCTCTTTTGTTAAAAATCATTTTTGTATTATGTGTATATGTTCATAATACGTAACTCTTCAACCGAATGGATTCAGGAGGCGTACTTTCTGGCTTAACTACTCAATTTGAGCCAGCTTGATTAGAGAATGCAACCTAAAGATCACTTAAGGATGCACTTAGTTTTGTATATAAGTTGCTACTTTTGCTAAACTGTAATGTGTAATGGATATAGTAGCTTTTTGATTATTTAATCAAGGGAGTATTTGATAAGTAGTAATGCTACTACTTACTATGAAAATCTATGTTTTTGTGTTCCTCAACAATCAACATGGTGGCTGAGTAACGCGCTGAAACAAGTTTTTATAGTTTCATGTTATCACCACTCCAACTCTATTGACAAGTTGGTTCAGTAGCAACTCGTAATCTTTTTTTTTTTTTTTTAATTCCATGACCCTAATTACTCCTTTGGAATGAGTTAGATCCCTCGAATATCTTCAACCCCCGCACAAATATGAGACTAATCCCGAAGTCTCAAAGATTCTTTTCAGGATTCGAATCTCTGCTCTTTTGGCAGTTAGTTGCCAATGTAGTTGGCCATGTAAACTAAAAGGATCTTTTTACATTAACCAGCTATAATTCATCTTAATATAGAGTTATCCATCTTATTCCATCTCATCATTCGGTGTAAATCATGCCAAACACCGACTCTAGCAAGTTTTTCAAGGTTTGAATGATCATAGTCGCCATCTCAGAAAGTACAGACGAGTCCCAATCAACAAACCAACAGCCACAAAAATGGAACAATGAGAGCATAGGAAACTAAGAATGCAGAATGCGTCACAATAATAAACCTGCTCCCTAATTGCAGCATATATATGAAAGAAAAAAATGCTTTTCATATGCGACATACATCACACTACTGAAAAACAGTTAAAATATCAGCTTCAGAATCAATACTCTAATTCTTTGAACAAATGACCAGCTATCTAAAGTTCAGCTAAATCACAAAAAACTATAACCCCATCGAGGACTTTGCTGTTCTGGCCTTCTCCACATACTTGGAAGCTTAAATCACGGAAGTACGGCACGTACCAGCACATAACTGTCCATGATGCTGCAGAGAAAAGCACATAGAACAAAAAGGAAAGACAGCCATAACATGTCCAATGAATAGAAAGGGTAAACTTGTGTGTGTGTGAGAGAGAGTAACAAGTGAGATAAACAGGGACAAGATATATCTAAGTGTCAAACCATAGGTCAAGGCTCGAGCATGATTGGTACCTCCCAATAGTGAAGCCAAAAGTAAGTTTGTGCGTTGTGGTTTATCCAAACATGCACATTAATTAGATCAATTCACGCCTTAAATAGATTTAAATAGAAGAGAAACAAACAAAAATGAAACTCCTGACCAAAATATTTCTAGTGGTATACTTTTAAATAGATTATAACATGCACTGGTTTTTCTTTTTTTATTGTTTTTTTTTTTTTTTTAGGGGGGGGGGGTGGTGGGGTGGTTGGGGGTTGGGGAGGGATCTTAATAAGAATTAAATTCCCAGTTCTCATCTGACAGCATAAAATTTCCAGACTTTTCTGTTTGATAAGAAGTGATCAAAGTCCTGTTTGATATGAGCAATAATTGTTGGTCAATCACACAACACAACTTCTAGATAAAGATTCCAACTAATAAGTGAAAAGTTGTGCATAAACTATTGAATTCTGTAAGTTACCTGAAAATGTGCCAACAGAATTAGACTTAAAAGAAAACCTGAGCTATAACAAGGCATTTAGCAAAATCCTATTCATACTTAAAATGTGGATCTACATGAGTATATCTCCTCATCAGCTCAACCATGGATGTGGTGAAATTGGCTAACATCTTGCATTCTTCATCAGACTTAGCCTCTGAAACAACCCCGTGAATGACCAACTTCTTGAGATTGGGGCATCGCTTAAGCAGCCCCTCAACCCAGTGGGAGAAAAGATCATTGATCACAGTCCAGCCAAGCTCCAAGACAACAACATTCTCAAGATAGGAAGAACCTTGTAAACCATAGTGAAGCACTCCATCTCTCACATCATAACTCAGAGATAAATGGATCAGGTGTGGAAAGCAAGTTGCAATTGTTTCTAAGTCTACAACCTCATCCTCATCATCAAACATCACATCCCAAAGCCGAAGCCTCTTTAAATTCGATGATCTTGAAATCATCTGGTAAAATTTTGACCATATAATTGTGAAGTTGCTGATATCCACGATCTCGAGATTCTCAACTGTCTCGCCGATATCAAGATGTATAACACTAACATCATCAATCTTAAAATGCTTCAAGGTCCCCTTGCCAATGAGTTCAAAAACCTCAAGTGCACAATCTTTCAAATGCAAGCACTCAATCCCATCAGCCTCCAATACAAACTTGTCCAAACTGATAGCTTCTACATATACAGTCTTCAGCGTTGAACTACTCAATTCAACAGTCACCTGTGCATCAAACATTGCAATCTCTGGATTGACAAGTTCCAAAGCTTCAATCTTTGGACAAGCAGATACCAAAAGATTCAGATCCAACGCAGATATACTAACATAACTCAAGGAAAGAGATTTCAAACAAGGGAACCTCTGATAATTAGGTTCAACTCCAGCAATGGAATTATGAGCCAGATCTAATATTTCAAGCTTGTGCCTGCCACATATTTCAAGAATGTTAACACTAGGCATAGTCTTCACATTATAACACAATTGCCTGAGAGTTTTCCTGGTGTACATGAGCCAAGCAATAACAGTGGAAGCCGAGAACTCTTCCACATCTTCCATCAATATTGAGAGTGCCTGCAACCCTGAGGTCTGAAAAATGGTTTGTGTGATCAAAATCTCGACGCGGGTAGTCGTCAAATCTCTGTAAATAGGCCAATCATTGGAGCTGAAGGAGAGTGTGTGAAGGTGTTTGCAACATGCTTGTCTCCATTTCCTGCATGTTGCAGATGCTATCACCACATCTCGTGCAGCCCTTAGATGGGAGAGTATGTTCCCTATCACTTCAACAGGAAGCTGCTCCATGATGTTGCAACTTTCAACTTTGCAAAACCCTCACTCACCACAACACAATATTTATCAACTACTCTTGTCTTGTGTGTTGTTGTTTTGACAACAAGCAAGAATCACTTCCCGTTAAACCCGACTAAATAGTGTAAGATAAATGAAATCCTTGTACGCAGCCTTACCGTTGCATAATTTTGAAAAGAGGCTGTTTAATCACTTCATTTTAAGCCCTTCAATTCAATTCAAGAGTGAATTAGAAAACTCAAAAAATCATACCAGAAGCTTGAACGAACATCATCACCACCAAATTAAAATGGTCAACATCTTTCATCAATTTCACTTTTCACTGTATGAATTTGCAAGAGAAATCACAAGAAAATAATAAAAGTAATTAAGATTTAATCAAGCAGGTAAAACTTGAAATTAAAAATTGATTCTTCAATAATAATAAAAGAATAAATACAAAACGGTAAGTACGAGATAGAGAAAGATAAGAGAAGAAGTGGTTGATTACCTGAACAGTAGAAAGAAAAGAGAAGGAATAATGAACGTTTGACATTGTTGAATTGAATGTTAATGTTTATGTTAGTTAATGGGTTATAGAGAAAAAAGGAGAGCGTAAATAAGGGTGAGAGATCCGCCACCAAGAGATATCATAAACAGAATCACTTCTCTGAAACCAAACCAAACTACATTTATGGGACGTTTGGCGGAGAACAAATTTTTTTAATTCGGGAATTTTCAAGAATACTATCGAAAGTTGAGTTTTTTTTCGAAAATGTTAACAAAAAGTTATTTGGTAGACCAAAATATTCTCGAGAATATTGAGTTAATTTTTTTGATGTTATGTTTAGTTGTACTAAATTTTTTCTTACTATAGAAATCCTAGAATACCACCCCTGAATGGTATTTCTGTATGGTATTTTCAAAAAAAATTACACACCAAAATAAAATCCCAGAAAAATCAAATTCCCAATAAAATTTTAAATATCTTATAGCAAACGTGGATAAATACAATTATCACTTCCAGTTTTTCGAAAATCCTAAAATAAATCTTGTAACAAACGCCCCTTAGTGTTTGGTTGGAGGATTTTTGTAGGATGAATGGGGAAGTGAGGGTGGACATTCAATAATACCATGTTTGGTAGCACTTAAAAAAAAATGCTGGGGAAATTTTGTGTGTAATCTTAAACCAAATTCTTAAAGAAAAATCCCACACAGCAGATGGTATTGTGATTTTGCAGGGTAAATGAAAAAGTTGATGCTAAAATTGTGTCAATATTTTCGGTAAAATTTTGACCTACCAAACAACTTTTTTTAACTTTCCTATCAAACTTATTTTTCTACCACTTCCCTAGTAATTACATTTCTCCAGTATTCAAAAAATTTCTCTCCAACCAAACGCTCCCTTAGACTTTAAGGTACTTTTTTTTTTTATACGAAAAAAGTGTGTATGTTATTTTTAAGGATATAAAATTATGTTATTTTAATTGAAAAAAAATAGATCATAGGAAAAAAAAAGTGGACAAAAAAAAAAATAAAGATGTAAGTCTTATTTCTTTATGAAAGTACAACAACATAAGTTATATCATTTAGAAAGATAAATATTTTTTCCTATTTATATATATTATTGGAATCCAACTTCCAAACTAGGGGAACACGAGACGATATTGTTACAATTAAAAAATTTGTTACCAACTTACTATTTATTATTAGATCAAAGAAAAAAATGCAGTAAAATTTTTTGAGAGAAAAATAATATGATTTAATAGTGATTAGTGTTGGAAAATATTGGTTCCCTCTAACTCGGCTTCTACAGCCATTTGTGAAAGTCAATCAACAAGATCCTGATCTCGGATCTCGACAATACATCGGCCTGAATTTCACCAGGTCGGGCAGCGCAGCGAAAAATCAAAAACGAAAACAAGAGAGAGAAGGAGAGAGAGAACACAAACAGTTTTAATGTGGGAAAACCTTCTCCAATGGAAAAGTAAAAACCCACGGGACCTAGTCCAGTTCAAAAATCCACTATGAAAATAATGGTTACTAAGAATCAAATTCACCAATGTGGTGGTTGACTCAACCTCTCTAACAATGGTGATAATCAAACCTCCCTAGAGATGTTTCACTCAAACTCTCTCTATAGATCTCTCAAATACAAAGTATAAAGCTTTGCTTAAATCTCTCAAATAATTTTCTCTCGAATTTCTAATCTCCCAATCTGACCTAGCCTCCACCCTCATTTAATGAATATATAGAGGAGGTGGAATTTAGGGTTTAAGGTTTAAGGGTTTTGGGAAACCCCTCAATGGGCTTGAGCTTAGCATTGAAGGAGGAAGCCCAACAAATCTCCCCTCTGACTTCAATGCGTCGGCTTCAGCAACAACTCGGCTCCTTCACAGCAGTCTTCAAATTTCCTTGCTGGAACCGGCTTTGTCATCATGTCGGACCAATTATGGTCAGTGTGCACTTTGACGAGTTCGATCTCTCCACCTTCCACCACATCCTGGATCCAGTGATACCTCACATCAATATGCTTAGTACGGGAGTGATAAGTCGAATTCTTCGCAAGATGGATTGCGCTTTGATTGTCACAACCCAGCTCGTACTTGTCTGATCATGGCCGAGTTCTATGAGGAACTTATTCATCCACAGCATCTCTTTGCTTGCCTCAGTAGCGGCAATGTACTCAGCCTCAGTTGTTGATAGTGCAACACATTTCTGAAGTCTTGATTGCCAAGAGACAGCTCCTCCGGCAAATCTCATTATGTATCCCGTCGTCGATTTTCTCGAGTCGGAATCTCCCCCTAAATCAGAATCCAAGTAGCCTTGCAACTTGGCTTTGCCTTCACTAAATCGGAGGCATAAATTGGTCTTCCTCGAAGGTACTTGAAGATCCACTTCACTGCTTCCTAGTGCTCTTTGCCGGGGTTTGACAGATACCGGCTTACCATTCCAACAGCATACGCCAAATCAGGTCTAGTGCAAACCATAGCATACATCAAGCTTCCGACGACAGATTGATACGGGACCTTCAGCATCTCATCTTTCTCTTCATCAGATCTCAGACATTGCTTCTAGTTCAGCTTTATGTGTCCGGCTAGGCGGGTGCTTACTGTTTTGACTTTGTCCATGCTAAATCTCTTCAGAATCTTCTCAATATACTTCTCTTGACTCAGCCACAGTAGCTTCTTTTGTCTATCTCGGATAATCTTGATTCCGAGAATCTGCTTTGCAGGGACGAGGTCCTTCATTGCGAAGGACGAGCTCAACGCCTTCTTCAGAGCGGCTATTCTCGATTTGTCTTTCCCTACAATAAGCATGTCGTCAACATATAACAACAAAATCAAAAAGTCTCTGGCCTCATACCTCTTCACAAATACGCAGTGGTTGGCTTCTGTCTTCTCAAACTTGTGATCAGTTATAAATGATTCAAATTTCTTGTACCACTGTCGAGGTGCTTGCTTCAAGCCATGGAGGCTCTTCTTCAACCGACATATCAAGTCTTCTTGGTCTGGAGCTCGAAACCCCTCAGGTTGCTCCATATATATCTCTTCTTCTAAATCACCGTGAAGGAATGCTGTCTTCACGTCCATTTGTTCTACCTCGAGGTCGATCGAAGCCGCCATGGCTAACACGGTTCGAACCGAGGTCATTTTCACCACAGGAGAAAAAATCTCCTTAAAGTCTACACCCTTCTTCTGATTGCAGCCTTTCACTACAATCCAGGCTTTATATATCGGCTTCAGTCCGTTCTCTTCATTCTTAATCTTGTAGACCCATTTATTTTTCAGAGCTCGTCTTCCTTCAGGCAACTTGGTTAGCTCATAAGTCTGATTCTCGTGCAGAGACTTCATCTCGTCTTGCATTGCCTTTTCCCACTCTTCTTTCTCTGAGCTCGTCACAGCCTCATTATAACTCTGAGGCTCACCGTCTTCAGCAACAACGGTGTATTCATCATATGGGTATCTTGTAGATGGTCTTCTTTCTCGAGTTGGATATCTCGGCTATTCTTCAGCTTGAGAACCCGATTCATCATTTTCATCCCAGGTCTCAACATCAACTCGGACCTCATCATCAGCATGTTGCTGGTCATCATTTTCTTCATTTTCTTGATTTTCTCCCCCTACTTCAGCTCGGACAGGAGGGATGGGTTATTCATGTCTGACAGTAACTCGGACTTTGGGCTTCGAGATGTCATGAATGTTCTCATCTTCATGAAAGATCACATCTCGGCTTCTCACTATCTTCTTATTGATTGGATCCCAAAGTCGGAACCCAAACTCATATCTCGGCAAACCAAGATAAATACATTCTTTAGTCTTCGCATCATGTTTTGCCCTTTCATCTTTAGGGATATGCACGAAAGCTCAACATCCAAATACCTTCAGTTGATTATAGGCCGCTTTCCAACCTGTCCAGACTTCTTCTGGAATTTCTCCTTCAAGTGGCCGTGATGGTGAGAGATTGATCAAGTCAACAGCAGTTCTGACGACTTCTCCCCATAATGATTTCGGCAATCCGGCATTGGATAACATGCTTCGTACATTCTCTTCAGTAGTTCGGTTCATCCTCTCAGCCAGTCCATTCAACTGTGGAGTCTTGGGGGGCGTCTTCTCTAGTCGAATCTCGGCCGCTCTGCAGTATGCATCAAATGGGCCGCAATACTTACCACCATTATCAGATCGGACCACCTTCAATTTCTTGCTAGTCTCCCTTTTAACCATAGCATGGAATTCTTTAAAGGATTGGAGTACCTGGTCTTTAGACTTCAACAAATATACCCACACTTTGCGAGAGTGGTCATCAATAAATGAGACAAAGTATTGAGCTCCTCCAAGGGATCTTTCCGACATGAAGCAGACATCAATATGGACGAGGTCAAGAATATACCTGCGTCGTTCGGTTGATCCGGTCTCACAAAAGAAACCTGGTGCTGCTTTCCAGCTAGGAAGTGCGTGCAACTCTCCAACGCTTGGCCTTTCAACCCGGTCAGTAATCCTTTCTTGTTCAGGATCTGGAGCCCTTTCTCGCTCATGTGGCCGAGGCGCTTGTGCTATAGCTCCAAGCTAGGTTCATCTCGGACAGAATTGGCTTCTCCGCCATTAATCTTTCCTTGCATCACGTACAAGGAGCCTTCCTTCTTACCTCGGGCCATAACCAAGTTTCCTTTGGCCAGTTTCCATCTAACACTACCGAAGTAGTTCACTAACCCGGCATCATCGAGCTTGCCTACCGAGATTAGGTTCAACCGCATGTCAGGAACATGCCTTACATCTTTCAACACAAGTCGGCATCTGACATCTGTAGTCAGAGTTACATCACCGACACCAACAATCTTGCTGGTCACTTGATTTCCCATCTTCACGACTCCAAAATCACCACCTCGGTAAGAGGAGAAAAAACCTTTGTGTGGAGTAACGTGGAAGGAGGCACCGGAGTCAATAATCCAAGTGCAGTCATCATAGGCAACATTCAAATAATTATCCTCACCTAGGAGGAATATCTCGGCATTCGAGTTGGCAGCCACCGCAGTGGTGCTTTTGTCTTCCCTCTTCTTGGGAATAATCTGATCCGGCTTCACAGAGCCGTTCTTCTCATCATTCTGCAAAGTCCAGCAGTCTGGCTTCTTATGACCTGTCTTTCCACAGTAAAAACACTTCAACTCATATCTCGACTTTGACCGACCTCTGGACATTTCTCTTCTATCACGATCTCGACCCCGTCTCTTGCTTCTACCTCGGGAGTGTTTGTTCTTAGCAATGTTGGCCTCAGACGTGCTCGAAATACGTCGTTCTCTTCTCCTGGCTTCTTCGCCCAAGAGGCTGTCTGTCACGACATCCATCTTCAATTTTCCATCTGGAGTCAAATTATTCAAGGTCACCACCAGAGTATCTCAGCTTTCTGGCAGCGAGCTCAACAGCAGTAAGGCCTGCATCTCGTCATCAATTTTCATCTCAGCCTTTGACAGCTGATTCATAATACCTTTGTAGGTGTTGAGGTGTTCAATCATACTCATACCGTCCTTGTATTCAAGCTTCACAAGTCGGCGAACCAGGTGTGCTTTGTTCCTGGGAGTCTTCTTTTGAATCATGGACTCTAGGTTCGTCCACAACTCATACGCGTTCGTGAACTCGGACACGTGCTCAACGAGGCTTTTGTCAATATATTTTTTGATCGTAGCTACCGCCGTACGACTCTGAATCTCCCACTCCTTATCGGTTTTGCCTTCCGATCTCTTACCAAGGATAATGGGCTCATATAAATACTTGCAATAGAGATGATCTTCCATCATCGGTCTCCAATATGTGAAATTGTCTGCGATAAGCTTGAACATGTCTCCATGATTGGTTATGCCACTGGTCTCCATCTCGTCTCCCTCAGAATCCGTCGAACTCGGGCTCTGATACCACTGTGGGAAAATATCGGTTCCCTCTAACTCGACTTCTACAACCTTTTGCGGAAGTCAATCAACAAGATCCTGATCTCGGCAATACCTCGACCTGAATTTCACCAGGTCGGGCAGCGCAGTGAAAAATCAAAAACGAAAACAGGAGAGAGAGAGAGAGAAGGAGAGAGAGAGAACACAAACAGTTTTAACGTGGGAAAACCTTCTCCGATGAAGAAGTAAAAACCCACAGGACCTAGTCCAGTTCAAAAATTCACTATGAAAATAATGGTTACAAAGAATCAAATTCACCAATGTGGTGGTTAACTCAACCTCTCCAACAATGATGTTTCACTCAAACTCTCTCTAGAGATCTCTCAAATACAAAGCATAAAGCTTTGCTCAAATCTCTCAAATAATTTTCTCTCAAATTTCTAATCTCTCAATCTGACCTAGCCTCCACCCTCAACTAATGAATATATAGAAGAGGTGAAATTTAGGGTTTAAGGTTTAGGGTTTTTGGGAAACTCCTCAATGGGCTTGGACTTAGCATTGAAGGAGGAAGCCCAACAATTAGATAGGTAGTAGATTAATAATAAATATTTTTAATAATAAAAATACCCCCTTAGAAAATAGAGTAAATACCCTTTTTGGTCATCAGCAAATTTCACGATACCCGCTTTAGTACCTAGCAAATAAAAAAGCTCATCGTGATCTCTAAGAAATTTAAAATGGACCCATTTTAGTCTTTTTAGGGACTAATATGGGTCTTTTTTGAATTTGTGAGGGACCACGATTTCAACTAAGTGGGTCCATTTTGAATTTCCTAGGACCACGATGGGCCTTTTTATTTGCTAGGGACTAAAACGAGAATCGTAAAATTTGCTGAGGACCAAAAGAAATATTTACTCTAGAAAATATTACTCCAAGGTGACATGCTTATGAACTGACAAATTAAAAAAGAGAGAAAAAAGAAAAAAATATAAAATAAACCCCACCCCATCTTTAATTTGCGAGAGTACCAAAAAGTTTATAACATGAAAATATTTTTTCCCTCCAAACTACTAAGTTTTTTTGGTATTATTAATTATCAATGACTTGATGGGAGGAATAGATTCTCTCAATCATATCATGTTTTAAGATGATTTAAAAAATTTAATCATTTATTTATAAATTAATGGATCAATTATTTTTTTTTTTCATTAATTTATGATCTGTCAATGAAAAATTGGAAATTTTTAACTATATAATCATATTAAAAACAAAACATGACAGATTCGTTTACATTTATGACAATATTAATTATGTTATATATTTTATATGCATGATTAATATTTGTTTTGCTTCTATACATAACATAAGCCTTTAATTTTTTAAAATGAATCTATTTTCTTATCTAATGTTTAATAAGTTGAACTAATTATGATTTATTTTGTTTGATCTTACACGCTTGTTTGTGTCTACAAACTTGTAACATGTGTGAAATGTTGTGTCTGTGTTTGTGTATTTGACTCAGAGAGTTAGAAAAGCACTGCATCTGGTTTCAGTCTTCTCTGCATCTATGGCTAAACCCCATGACCTCATTATCCTTCTTCTGCTCTGCGCCACTGTAGAATCTTCTTCTCGTTCAGTTGCAGCATCTCCCTCTGATCACCTCTACGATGTTGGAAATGTTGTCCCATTTTTTGTCAACAAAGTGGGACCCTTCAACAATCCCAGGTTCCTTTCCCACCATTCTTCCAATTCCAATTTCTCATTGCTTTTGCTCATTTTCATGTTCATTGAGTTTCTGTTTTTTTTTTTTTTTATAATTTCCCTGTTGCAGTGAGACGTATGAGTACTATGATTTGCCATTCTGCACCCCAGGTTAGTCACTTTTAGTCTTAGGTTTAATCTGATGAAGTTGAAAATGAAATCAATTAGTCAGTGGAATTGGAACAACTTAGATTGTGAAAAGCTTGTGTTTTTCACAGACCCAATTGTCAGAAAGAAAGAGTCCATTGGGGAAGTTCTCAATGGTGATCGTTTGTGCAATTCTTTGTATGAGTTCAAGTTCCGGGAGCACAAGATTGATGAGACCTTGTGCCAAAATAAGCTTACAATTGATCAAGTTGCAAGCTTCAAAAAAGCTATAAACCGTGACTTTTACTTCCAGTTTTACTTGGATGATCTTCCATTCTGGGGTTTCATTGGGAAACTTGAAGAGGATAGCTGGTCTCCTGGTCGGGGAGGTCCAAACTATTACCTTTTTACACATGTTCAGTTTGATGTTCTTTACAATGGGAACCGAGTCATTCAAGTAAATGCATTTGGTGATCCGAATCGCGCTGTAGATGTAACAAAAGATGTTGATATTGATGTTAAATTCACCTATTCTGTTATCTGGAATGCCACTGAACTACATTTTGAGCAGAGGATGGACAAATACTCAAGAGCTTCATTGCTGCCTTTGTATCGTCAAGTTCATTGGTTCTCATTCATTAACTCAATTGTCATCATTTTACTTTTGATTGGTTTGCTTGCCCTGCTTTATATGCGCCATCTGAAGAGTGATTTGAAAAGGTAACTTTCTTCATTATTCATAGTTCAATAAGAGCAGAATTTAGGTTGGCTATTTTTATTTGTTAGCCTAATATTTTTCATCTACAATTTAGGTATTCTAATGCAAGTGAAGAAGATAAGGAGGTTGGTTGGAAGTCCATCCACGGCGATGTATTCAGACCTCCTTCAAACTCATCCTTACTTTTTGCTGTTGTGGGAACGGGTACCCAATTGCTAATCTTGTAAGCTACTTTAGTGTTTGAAATGCATATTCGTCAAGCCTATTCCCAAAAGCCACATATTCAGCCTCTAGTCTTTACATGACATTCTCACGAGTACAATATAAGGTGTGCAATGTCTAGTTTCATCTCTGCATCAACCAACCTAATCAAATCCTTTAGCAATCTGAACCTGGACTATCAAGTGATAGCAGAGGCCAAAAGCATTCTCCTTTCACTTGATTTCTGCTTTTCCTTGTCTAATCTCATGTATGGTTATGTGTATGGTGTTGGTCATACTTTCTTCTGATTCTTTGTATGAATTCTTGAATTAAAGGAGCCAGTCTTTGTTTACTTATCTTGTTACAAAGTCAATAAATTTACCTGTGGAGGTTATCAAGGAGCTTTCTTTATGCAACCTTTCATTGATAATTTTCTACTCTAATTCTTGCAACTCATGTACTAGCTGAATACATTTTTGCCATGGACATGGTTTCTTTTTAATAATTGTGCATCATGATTTTATCCAAACCATTTTTCTACGGTGAGCCTTAGTTGTCTTGACAAAGGCTGTATCTGTTTTATTCTCAGTCTTGATCTCTGCCCTTATACATACACAGAATGCTTGTCAAAATTAGTTCCTGAAATAGCAGTCAGAGTGGTTTATATATGTAGTTTATCATACAGCTGTGTCATTATCACTGTTCATTTGTGTAATGTGAGAATAAAAATTGCAACTAAACTTGTTAACTTTTAACTTTGTTCCTCTTTTTTATATAAACTAATTTGCCTTTTACTTCAGGCTTTGTGTCGTACTGTTTCTAGCACTTATTGACACCATCTATCCCTACAATCGTGGAGGACTGTTAAATTTTGTTGTCCTGCTATATGCTCTTTCATCAGTTTTTGCTGGGCACTCAGCAGCATCCTTCCATGGCCAGTTTTCTGAGAATGGATGGGTAATTCTTTATGTAATTTCACAATGAGAAAAGAAAGAAAGAAAATGTTTCATTTCTTTATTTTATTTTTAACTACCTATAACTATTCTGTGAATTGACTATAATTCCAGGAAAGGAGTGTTAGTCTAGCAGGAATTCTTTACATTGGACCAGTGTTTGTTGCTGTCTCTATCCTCAACATTATTGCAATATCTTATGGGACCACAACTGGACTCCCATTGGGCTCCATTGTTGTGATTCTTGTTTTATTCACATTTCTTGCCATCCCATTGCTTGCATTTGGTGGAGTGATTGGATACCGTTTTAGATCTAAATTTCAAGCCCCCTCTGCTACAAAGAG
Organism: Gastrolobium bilobum; assembly: GCF_033153095.1. NCBI lineage: Eukaryota > Viridiplantae > Streptophyta > Magnoliopsida > Fabales > Fabaceae > Gastrolobium > Gastrolobium bilobum. Next base: position 257,583 of record NW_026898450.1, read on the forward strand.
ATATTCTAGAGAGATTCAACAGCTTGCTTGGTACAGGAGAACTCCATTTCAAATGTTTATTGGGGGTCTTGTGCCTTTTAGTTCAATTGTCCTGCAATTACACCAGGTGTATGCTAGTATGTGGGGCTACAAAATATACACTCTTCCTAGTATTTTGCTTGCCACATTCATCACTGTCATTGTGATCATTGCACTTGTCAATATTGGCTTGACATATATTCAACTATCTGTGGAAGACCATAATTGGTGGTGGAGGTATGTTGTGTTGCTGACATCAATGCTTGCTGCTTGCTTCCATATTAATGCTTTTTTCTGTCCCCTTTCCTCCTCCCTCTTTTGCTCATGTGTCTGGGGCAATATTTAATCCTCGATCACCATGACTCCTAAGGAATATATGTGGTGATGATTGAGTCTAGATTTAATAAATTTATAAAACCTGTAGTTAAAGTATCTATATAAATAATGCATATAATTGATCCTCATTGTTTAAGGTCCACTCTCATATCATAACTCTTACCCATCTTTCAAAAAAAGATAGAGACATATATAAAAATAAGAAGATTAATATCAAATCTTGCATAAAGGAGGTGACAGGATTAGATGCAAGGGTCATATTAGGCAGCCATTACTAGTGGGAAAATTGTCATCAGGAAGTGTTTATGTATTGATCAATTCAAATACATTTAATTGCTTCAAAGGCTTTAAAATAAAAGGATTAGGGCTTCCTTGTTGCATTCCTAGTTTTCATATTTACTTTTGTGTAACGTGCGACAACTTGCAAGAATCAAGGACTATTCCCACACACTAACACGAGACTTTTCAGCGTGCTTTATCCTTACTCACATATTTCCTGGGAAAACTTCCCAAGAAGTCACCCATCCCATAATTGCTTCAAGTTAAGCACGCTTAACTATGGAGTTCTTCCGTTCTGAGCTACCGAAAAGAAGATGTATCTTGTTAATATAGGTAGTACCAATTAATTCTTATAAGTTATCCCCAACTGTGCAGTCTCATACCTGCACAGTCTTTGGAATCCCTTTCTTTCGGGTGTCGATTCGATTCATTCATGTACCCCGCTGGAAGCCTGCCAGGAGCCGCTCCTCCTTGTCTGTGCTCTTTCGCATCATGCCCTTTCGCACCGGTGATCACTCCCCGCCCTCGTCAGCACTCAGGATGTTACATTCTGTTTTGATTTAGTTTTTCTTTTCAAATCTTAAGGGTACCTTATCCTCATCCCTACTGCACTTCCTACTTTCCTCTTTAATAATAATTTTCTTTTATCGAGAACAAAAAAATAAATGGTTGGAACCATATTAAGATTGTGGAAATAAAATGTAATATAATGTTTATATGTTGTATAAGAATTTTGGGAGGTAAAAAGAGTAAAATCTATAAACATTGGGCATCCTTCAGTATGAGACTTTGTCACTGATTTTTTTTTGTTTTTATTTTTATGGGTGCAGATCTTTACTGTGTGGTGGCTCAACAGCCATTTTCATGTTCGGGTATTGTATCTACTTCTATGTGAGATCAAATATGAGTGGATTCTTGCAGCTATCCTTCTTTATTGGCTATAGTGCATGCCTATGCTATGCTTTCTTCCTAATATTTGGTGCCATCAGTTTCCGAGTTTCATTGCTTTTTGTTCGCCATGTATACCATACTGATAAAAGAGAGTGAGTCACCTATCTCAGAAACACAAAGCAATACTGGTTATATCATTGATGGACTATGCCCTTCAGAAAGTGAAGTCTACACGATATGGTATAAGGGTATTACTTCCTTGAATTCTTTAACAAGGACATTTGTGCAGAAATTGTATCCCTTATTTCTTTGCATTAAGATTGAATATCCATGACTGCGCATTTTGAAAAAGGCTTCCTGGTGGCACATTTTAGCCCGGGGGAATGAGATGAGTGGAATGATGGAGTATAGGTTGTTAAATACCAGGTATGAATTCTTAAGGAGAATTAAAACCCCGAGTTGTTTATGAGAAACAATTTTTTTTTTTTTTTTGGATTTTACTTTTATGAGGAACTTTGTTAACAAAGAATTGGCATTTAATATATACTACGTCAACTGGGGTGGTGATGTTCAATATATGAAGCACTATACACAAGGACATACAGAGTTACACACAACCCAAACTACTCAGTTAATACTAATAATTTGTCCCAGAAGTTTGAGGGAGTTTGTTTATTTTAAGGCATGATTTCTTCCTTGAAGGCACATATATAACAACATAACATGTTCCCTGGAAAATGCAATAGAACCTTGAAGCTTAAAACTAAATTGTATTATTATCATGTCTGGTTATCGGGTTCTAAGAGCGTAGACAGTGTGATTATGCTGGTGAAATTTTCCAGATACCAATTGAGTCTTCTTTTGGTTGGTTCTGGTTGAGGATCCCAAATGGATATTGTCATACAAAAGCAAAAATAACATGGTGCAATGAATTTAAATGCTTTGTGTAGCTAATGACCTGATCAAGTGTCGTCAGCACAATATTTAGAAACCTGAAAATATCATAATTACAATCTGATGTTACAAAAATGCTGGGAGGTATTCTTTAAATAGTAAATTTATTCAATCAAATAGCACAAAATCAATTTCTAAAACGTAGTAATAATTACTTAAATACAACATAAACTGGGGGATAAACAATATAGAGATCGTTTTCACTATTGTAAAATGAAGGCATCCGAAATATAACCAAAGGATGCAGAAGTTACATGGATAATAAATAAAAATAGCTGAGGAGATTGCAAAGGGAACCTAACAAGCAACATGAAATCCTTATTAAAGAAATCATAACATAATAAACCAAACTATCAATCATGGATGATGCATCTATCTGATCTCAAGAACCAGCTGATAGGATCTGAAATTACACAGTGGAGCACTAAAGCTCAAGAGCAGTATTTACACAAGAGAAACAAAACTGTAAGCACAGGCAGTACGAATGCATGATTATAGAGTAGAGGAAGTTCTTGATTTCTGAATCTTTTCATCCTTTGAAGGAGGCGATGACATTGCTGCGTGGTAAGATGAGGAAACAAGTTGTGCAAAAGCAGGAACAGCCCCACCTGCAGTTATTCCAATGACATGGTTATCAACTCAGTAACACAGTAATCTTCATCACAAGGATAAGACCACTCAATAGCACAAATAAAAAGGTTATCAATTGTCAAACACAGAACTAGTCATAAGGGTGACTATGCTTAAAAAGACGAGAATTTTCAATCTTGGAACATAACAAACTCTTGTAAACGTGAGTAATTTTAGAAAAGTAAGGTACTTTGTGTGTGTATTAATTTGTGGAACTTACCCTACCAAACTAGGCATAGCTCAAGCTTAAACTAAAAATCATAAAGTATATAACAAAAGCAAAATAAGTAATAACACAATCAGAAATTCACCTGCCAGTCCTGCACATGCTGAAGAGAATACTATCACAGGTGGTGTCTGAAATCAAGAGCAGGTTCAGTCAATATGATAGAACAAGTTTTTGCTGAAATATAAAGGCAGAAGGCATCGCCCTAGGAGTAGTTCTGGTGCATAATATGAGTAAAGGCTCTATAATGCTTGAATACCTATGAACTCAATTTCAGATACTCCAATATGCAAATGAGGTCCCATATAAACCATTATGCACAGGGCAATTTAGAAAGAAAAAAAATTAGGGGAAAAAAGCACACAAAAGAAACTATATTCAAAGTTCAAACTAAACCTCTGAATCTATAGTGACTGCAACCTCCATGGTAAAAGTTATACAATGAGCCAGCAGAAGTATAAATTTAGAGACAGCCTTAATTCACAGATGATAGAAAAGCATGAATATTTTACTGGGAGGTCAACCAATGATCTATGCATTAAAACAGGACTGATCCAAATGGTAACAAATATGATGGTCGAAGATGGTGGAGACAGCATCTTTAGTGTTTTTCAAAAAAGTGACTACAATTTCCTCAAGGAAAAAACTTCAAAGCCGATGGTAAAATGCAACTGACAGAAAAGCTGCTTCAAGAATGTAACAAAGGCCAACCAAAAAAAAAAAAAAAGGAGAGAGAGAGAGAGAGATATGTTCCCTTTTGGCAAGTGGAAATCAAAATATCTATGGCCATACAAGATATAGCCATGATGGGAGTATTTATGTAGTAATCAAGAAGTTCTTTTATTTAAAGTTTTATTATAGCATATTGATCCTCTAACAAATTATAGAACGAGATATAACTCAGCTTAATTTTATGCATGGGTCTAAGCAACTTAATGACTTTATACACAAATGGAGGAAGCAAGCGAGTCTAGTTGACAGGGCTATCTCTTCTCTTGACATCATAGGAATGGTTACAGGGTACCTTCAACTGTCTAAGGATGTCACAGACATGCAAAAATGGTTTCCATACCTGATAAGAATTATTTTAGGGGACAAGTGGTTTTTTAATGCGGTTGCACACTCAAATATTCACACTTAATTTGACAACATAAATTGCATCAATTTTTGCCATTGATATAGAGGTAAATAACAAGGAATTCCAGACTCTTTAAAAAGTATCTCCATGAGATTTTATTTAAGAAGAAGATAAAGCAGTAAATCTCCTAGATTATAAATAGTTAAATGTAACAACAGAATACTTTGAGCTGTTTAGGATGCTTAATCTAAGAGTTTAAAACTAGTCAACGATGTGCACCTCCAAAAAAAACATTGAACATGAAAGGAAAAAAGTATAAATGAACGAAAAAAGAAGAAGTAAAAAGTAAAAAATTATAAAAGGGAGAACTGCAGAAACTAATAAAATAAATGAAAAATAAAGACAGAAGGTGATCAAAGGGCACAAGAAACTTACGCCAACAAAAAAATGTAACCACATGGGTCCCTTAACCGACCTCCGGACAATTGGCATAACTGCATTACAAATGAAAAAAAGAAATCCCTTTGAATAATAATAGTCTTGGTTGTTAATACAAACATTAAAGCTTCATTCTTTCAGTTTGGAACATGAACTGTTTCTGCAATTACAATTTTCAAATCAATCAAACTTATACATTCTCGTTCATCTTATTACTAAATCCCATAAATCTCCCAACTCAAGTTTGAATGTAGTGCCTCTTAGCTGTTTTAATGACAGTATTTTAAGGTTTTTCACAAACAAAAGATATAAGAAAAATTAACTCTCTACTAACTAATATTAGTTGAGTCATTAAAATTAAAAAACAAAAAAATCAATGATCACAAGATTTTGTGCATTAACTATGCATGTTTTTCCATTTCCCAAACATGAATTACCCTTTTAGAGCAGCTTAACAAGCTAACATATCGAGCTGATACATCATATCATATATTAACATATAAATGCATAAAATATAAAATAAAATAAAAATACACACCATGGTTGAAGCCATAAAATGCACTTGTGATGCCACCAAAGGCAGAACCAATCTGCATAAAATTAAAATCCCTCGAATAACGATCAAGAGCTCAGAAATCCATACCAAAAGTCAAATAAATTTCATTGTTCATCACAAGATTAGATCCAACCCTCTACAATTAAACATCAAAATCGACAAAAAGTTTGAATTTTGAGAACAAATAAAAAGTGGGGTGGGAAGAATTTACCATAGAAAAGCTATCCCTGATGAGGGGGGAAACGTTCCAATTACTGGTTTCCTGCAAAAATTCAAATTGGAAAGGAAAATGGAAATTGGAAGGAAAAAGAAAAGTAATTGAATTGAGAGAAAGTGTTGAAGTAGGGAATTGGAAAATACCATATCCTTTGAAAGGGGTCCTGCGCAGTGATGGCATCGAATGTTTTGACTGGAACCGCCACTGAGGTTGGAACCTTCCATGTTCTTCTGTTCTGCGCCTCTGTGTGAAAACCAGGAACGTGAAAAGTTGTAGAATGAACTCAATTCTCAAATTACAATTAACTATTTAAAAAGGAATTTGCTTACATTTCTATTTTTCTTAATCCTTATCATTAAATGTGTTTTATGTTCAAAATCAACGAATATCTGATATTGATCAATAACGATCTATAAAAGTATGGGTTCGTTTTTTCCGCAGTTAATGCAGATAAGTTATCTGCAGTAAGCCAATACGACGTCGTTTTGGGACGGACTTTATGGTGTTTTTGTAATTTTAATTTATTTTAGGTTATAATAGTCTTTATATTTATAATTTTTTAAGATTTTAATACTAAAACGACGTCGTTTTGGAAATAAATGCAGATAACTTCTCTGCATTAACTGCGGAAACATTTTTTCCTAAAAGTATTTTATAAATATTTTTTATAAATTTTGCTGAAAAATATATATTGATTACAAAGAAAGTTATATTTACAACATAAAAGTTTTATACTTTTTTAGAACTTATTTTCTCACTGTTAAATTAATTGTAGATTGACGATTTATAATTTTGTATTCTCTCTCCTCAATTTTATTATCTCCCACTAGGGTATAGGGTTTAGTATAAAAAAAATCTACCAACGAAAAAGGTCTTAGCATCTCACATTTTCTCGAGGTTTCTTGCAATTGTGTTGTTGCTATGTGTTTTCAAAAACCCAATCAATCATTCTTCTCATTCTCTTTGTCACGCGAGAAAGAGATTGAAGTCGTGTATTGAGACACGATGGGTCAGGGGCAAGAGAAGGACGATTTTTCGAATAACAAGCCTTCCACTGAACATGTACAGTACTTTTGAAGAGTTTATCCTTGTTTCCTTCAATATTGTTGATTCTCATTTATTTTATTTTATTTTAATTTTCTAGCATAAATTTATTTTATTCTGTCAAATATGAACATGTATTTGAATATAGTTAAGTTATTCATGCTTCACCTATCTAATTCATTATATAAAGGGAGATTAGTGAGGTTAGCTTTTAGCATGTCTTTCGATAGGAAATTATCAATGTTTACAATTCTATGTTGATTTCACTCTATGCTATCGGTATTTAAAGTAAAATTTGTGGCTGTACACTCATGATAATATTGATTTATCAGTAATGTTTAATTGAAAATTTCTGCTACAAATAAATACAATACTTCTTAATTAATAATGTTGTAGTTCATCTGTTTACTTTGGTAAAGGTTAATATCAAATTATATTGACTTCGGAGGAGATGGTTTGTCGAATGAAATGGAATATTATAAAATGGAAGATGACATACGATGAAATAGAAGAAGACTTACCTAATAATGTGTTTAATGCAATTCTATTATCACCGACAAAGAATAATGACATTTTGATTGAGGTTGGAATGATATTTCCTGAAACGAAGGATAAAGTAGACTTGTACACAACATTTGATAGGGCAAGATGTTTTGGAATTCGGGGACGAACATCCAAGAATAATTATGTGATTCTAACAAGTGTTATAGAGGGTTATCCACAACTGGAAAAAAAAAGTGACACCAAATCAAGGCGGACGACATCATCATGTATAGGGTGTGAAGCTTATCTCAAGGCTTCTAGAAATAAAAAGTCAAATATGTGGAGAATTACATATCTCAACGATAACCATAACCATGAGATGGTTACTCTTAAAAGTGTTCCATATTCGAGATCATATAGACAAATGCCTGATGCTGCAAAATGTTCGTTAAAAAATTCAATGAGGCAGGTTTGCCTACTGAAAAGGTGGCCACCATCTTCAAAAGCCATGATTTAGGATTTGATAGTCGAGATTGTTATAATCATATGAAAAATATGAGAAGAAGAAGAATATATAACATTGGGGATGCACAGTATGTCCTACTTAATTGTATTAAGCCACAATCATTGAATCCAGATTTCATTTATTTTATAAAGTATGATGATGACAATTGGATGGTAAGTTTTTTTGGATCGATGCAAGATCCAGACACGCCTATGAGCTTTTTAGGGATGTCGTCACGTTTGACACAACATATAGGACTAATAAGTTTTCCATGTGTAACAGCCCGTTGTACACCGGTATTGTTAACATTAATTATGATATTAAGAACAGTTACAATCACAGCAGTTCATTTATAAAAATGCGAGTAAACTTTTTTCGTTTATTACGCGAGCATTTAAAACGATAAAAAGCGTAATAAATAAAAGCTGTGACCGTAACCGTAAACTCTTTGCGGAATAATTATTTAAACTACTTCTATAACATATATTACATCTCTCAAGTCACTAAGGGGTTCCCATAAACCCACTTAGCTAAAATCTCACCTTTACGTTTTCTACATATCCGAACATGGTTCGGTCTTTAATTTTCTGCGGATAAACCGCATTCTACAAGCCTCCCATCTTTTAGTATGTTATTCTAGACTTAATTACCTTTCTAGGAAGCTATCACACGAGTCATAAAGTTCTCGTTTGCTCCGGATATCGCCGTTTGAAGTTGGACAAGCAAATCTGCCAGCCAACCCCAAAACAGCTCCAAACATCCTTCACTCAATCAATTATTCTGGAAAATACACTCAACCAATTGCTCTCAAATTTTTATACAACAAACTAGACACCTCAAGCTTAAATTTTACATATCATACACCTAATTTGACCAAGAAAAGAAGCGGGAATAATTTTCCCAAACTCTGTCCAGATCAGCCCCATGTGCAGGGACCAACAGGGCAGTCTGTGTTCACGGCCATATACAGGACGAAGAACAACCCAGAAAATTTCCAAATTTTACCACAATGTAGAGGACATCTCAAGCTTCAAAACGGCATATGGCACATCCCTATCGGACCTCTGTGGAGGGAGATATGCTCTATCAAAGTTCGCCTAAATTCTGCCAATTTCTAAAAAATTCGCCGAGTTTCCTTTGTTTTTTCAATAATCCCCAAGTTTGCAAAAGTATTCTATGACCTCAATTTGTACCTAATAATCATAGGGTGGCACACACAAGGACCAGCAATGTCTTGGGGCTCTTACAACCCATCACAGTTTATATCAATTTACTCAATTCATATCACATTGCTTACTTTATTAACACTTAACATATTTCAATCATCAAGATCCATTTGCATGCATTTTCTAAACATACACATAATCATAATCCTAAAATAGGCCTATTGCCCTTTCATCATATTACATATGCTTCATATTACACAAGATCCAATATAATAATTACAATTATCCAAATTACATTATGAGTAATAAAATCTCCAAATGCAACATAATAATTAAACCTAAAAATGACATAACCCATATGTAACTAGACTTAGGCAAAAATGGCATGAACAAATATGACAATAACCTCATCCTAGATACATATGCAATGTTCATGTCCTAAGTCTAGCCTAGGCCCAACGGCCACCAAAATGCAAAATAAATAATCCTACGTCTCAATCATCCTATGGGCTTCTTGCCCGCCGCTCCAACTCCACTGCTACCTCCTGAAATAAAGCCCTCAAGACGGGGTGAGATATACGAATATATCTCAGTAACCCAGAGGTTCTGGAGAATACTCCGCCCAATGGTTCACTTCGATGCATATAAATAACATAACATAACATCCGAAAACGGGATAAAGCAAGGGATTTAGTGAAATATGGGAGCATAGAAATACAAAATACGACGAAGCTGAAATGATCAATGCCAAATCCACGCAACGTCCAGCCTATTGGCTCGACATATAAGCCTACGGGTTTCAACCAAGGCGTGTTCCCAAAACATCAAACCAAGGCACCCTCCATCCATAACCACCAGAGACTTCCTAGTGTGCCCCTATCCGGATCACACACCACGACCCCAGGTCAACTGAAACTCCATCTCGGAGACCTATCCAGTGGAAGTCCGTAACGCCCGAAGGCAAACTGTCTACTGGCCAGAGACACGGTACATCCTATGTACCAACACACATACAATATGCATGAGCATGTTATCCTATATTATTTACATACACTTCCTACCATCACCCTCAACGGGCATAGTGGAACACACAAGGGGATCAAGCCCCAGTACCAAGAGGTTACATGTATAATCCTCTCCTCGTAGCTTCAATGCAATATATTTTTCGAGCTCGTTACACAACAGAAATGCCTACAGAGAGGAAATTCCCTATTAATTGCCATTCATACGATCACATGCAAGTTACTAATTCTACAAGCATGGTTCCGAGATACTCACCACAATCCCACTTGGTCCGGGATCAAGGGCAACCCACCGAGCTCATGGTTCGGGATTCAAATCCACGAACGGCAACCTACAATAACCATGTACGGATCATTAACACACGACAAATCTATCAAAATCCAAAAACATCAAATTCTCTTCCCCCCACTAGTGAGGTTCGGCCATTAGTGTGTTAATTTACAAAATATTTTTCTTTATTTTCTTTCTAATTTTCTTAAGCACTCTTAGGTTACCAAAATACCATTTTAGGTGCCAATTTGCATCCTACACCATTCAAACATCATTTTGCCAATTAATTTGCTTTAGGTTCAATTACACAATTCCACACTATCCAATATTTTTCCATTGATTTTCCAACCTTCCAACCATCACACAACCCTTCTAGTTACCATTTATCACATAACACATCATCCAAATGATTTTAACAACATCAAATCTTCATTCTTTCCATTAAGGCTGAATTGTACCTAGGCCATCACCAAGGGCCATTCAATTCGATTCAACTATTCCACACCTCATACAATCCTATTATAACATCATACAACCATGCAATTACACAATCCTAACAACAATCTCCAACACAAAGTCATGGCATCATCCAAATTTCCACTAAGTTAAACTCATTTTTCACCAATAATTTTTTTTGCATTTATAGCTCCAACACATCATTCTAAGACATAATCATCTAATACACAATTTTCATTTGAGCTCTCTAACTACACAAATCAAACAAAACCACTTTAGGGTTCATAAATTCAAATCAACAATCCAACCAATAGAAAGTGATGAAACTTACTCAATAGCTTGGCCTAAGACTCCTCCAAGACATACTAAACCATTTGAGCTCCAAACAACTCCATGAACACAAATCTACAACACATGGCCGCGGGTTTGGGGGGGTTTCTCAAAATGTAGTGGGTTTTGATGGCTTAATACTACTACCAATGGGTTTGGAAGGTTGTTTCCAACAAATTTCAAGACAAAAATCACTTGATTCGGTTGAGATTTGATGAAGTTAGGGGAGATTAAAGTTTCAAGCAATTTTTGGCCATGGAGGGGGTGAGGCTCGGTTTTGAGAGAGAGAAAGGGAGGGGAAGATGATCATGAATAGTGGCTTGCCATGTGTCTTAAGTGATTTAAGTGGGGTGGGTCCCACCGCCACCTCACGCGATTTCAAACTAATTCGAATTTCCCTCCGATTCCACTAAACGTCCATAAATTCATAACCTATTTATAAACTCTAATTTTTAACATTAACCATTGTCCTTTAATTACTTTTGATAAGATGAATCCTGAGTTTTTCGGTCGTTCGGAGAAAATGCAGTTTTAAGTTGTTACGCGCGCTGTAGGCACGCTTCCCCAAACTTACTAATTTCCATCAAATTTCATCAGAAATCATATTTCCTAGTTCTATAAACCATTTATAACTTGTATTCAAAACCTAGAGCTCAAAACTCAATTGGCACATTTTACGGTGCAATCGTACCGCGGTATTTTTCCCGATAAAAACATTATTCACTGAATTTTCTGAAACTTTCCTATCCACTCAATTTTTCGTTCTGAATCCATTTCCAAGGTTATTTTCATCATTTGAGACCTTCTACTCATTTTTACCTTCCTAGGGTTGTGTGTTTGGCTATTTACCATTTTACCCTTTCTTGTATTTTAGCCTAATTTCCAGGATTTTCACTAATCCATCCCTTTAATCCTCAATTATTATATTAATATAAGATTTAGAAATGTGAGGTGTTATACCATGCCATTTGGACCCTTTGTCTGTGTAAATAGTCATTTGTAGTCCTTCTTATTTAGATGTGCTTTATTACAAGATGAAATTGAGGATACTTTTGTATGACATTTTGAGGAATGGCTTCGAGCAATGAATGGAAAACATCTAGTTGCCATAATTACTGACCAGGTATGATCAATTTATTATATTTTATTGTAATATTTTGTATATCATCTCAAATATGATTATTTATTAGTGACTGCATACTTGCTCATGTTATCGAATTTATAGGACTTGTCGATTAGCAATGCAGTCTCCAAAGTTTTTCCAAACACCAAACTCTGATTTTGTTTGTGGTATATCATGAAAAAGTTTCAGAGAAGTTGTCTCATCTCTACCATGAGCACACGTCATTTAAGAGGCATCTTAAAGACAATATTTGGAGCTCTAGGAGAACTCAAGAGTTTAAAGATAGATGGAAAAGTCTTCTTCTTCAGTATGGCCTTAATGAAAATAAGTGGTTAATGCACTTTATATAATTAGATCATCTTGGTACCAAATTCCACTTTCTTTGCTGATATAAACACTACTCAACGTGGCAAAAGTATAAATTCATTCTTTGATGGTTTTGTTACATATGGCACAACTTTAAAGGAATTTACAGAGAAATATAACCAAGCAATAGATGCTCACTACTAGTTATTCAAAAAAGAAGACTTTGAATCTAGGCACAAAGAAAGGATTTTGACATTTAATGCCATTGGGGGAGCATGTTGCTAAAGTGTATACCGGTGCAATTTTTTTAAAGTTTTGCAATCAACTTTCTCTTAGTTTACGATTTTCTAAGGAGAAACTTGGAAATGATAGTGAGTGGGTTATTTATCGAGTTTTTAATATGAAAGACTTAGAATATTCTGCAATAGTTTAGATGGAAATGGAAAACAGATAGGCTAGGTGTTTTTGCCATTATTTTGAGTTCATGGGAATTCTATGTTGGCATGTTCTTGCTATTTTTTATCGAGAATGTTAAGTAGATTCCTAAACACTTCATTTTGCAGTGGTGGAGCAAGGAAGGAAATGTGATATCAAGCCTAGAGAGGAACAAATGTACCATAAATGAATATAGACTTCTTCGCAACTTTCACCTATGCTGCAAATATTCCAAACTTGATGACCTTGCATATAAGTCAGAAGAAGCATTTAGACTAATTTGTGATGGAATTGATTCTCTCTGTAAAGCTGCAGAAAAAGTTTCAACATTCAAAGAGAGTATTGGTTTTAGGGATTCTAATTCACATTTGTTAGGTTCTCATCATGATGAGCCTTCTCTTGCCCCTCACCCATCTTGTCTCGATACACGACTTCAATCTCTTTCTCACGTGACAAAGAGAATGAAAAGAAGGATTGATTAGGGAGTTTGAAAACGCAAAGCAATGAACACGTTGCTAGAAAACTCAAGAAAATGTAAGATGCAGAAATCTCTTCCGCTAGTAGATTTTTCTGAATGATTTAAGAGTAGATTAATTCAATTGTCTTCCTCTTCCAATTTTTTATTTTTTTTTTGCTGAGACCCAAAAAACAACGAACATGGGAGATGGTAAAATCAAGGAGAGAGAATACAAGTTGTAAACCGTTGATCTTCAATTAATCCAACAGTGAGAAAATAGGTTGTAAAAGGTTGTAAGACTTTTAGGTTATAAATATAACCCTCTTTATTGATTATTCTTTATAAAAAATTATAGAAGTTTATAAACTAAAACTATACCTCATAAATAATAATAAGGGGAAGGATACATGTATAATTTTTTTTTTTCAAATTTTTGCAAATTACACTATGTACTCCCGGAAGTACATAGTGTAACCTAGTGTACTTCCGGAAATACATAATGTAGTTTATAAATAAAAAGTTTATAAATATAACTTTCCCCTAATAATAAGAGTAATTTTTTTAAGTTTAAAAGGCCATTTTTGCCCTTGAAGAAACTACAATCAAACATCATCAAGGAAAATAATTATCATAAATCTAAAGAATATTTTTAGGGGATATTTTTTCTCATGTTGCATGAGATAAATTATCGCACACAATATATATAAAAGTGGGTGGAACCCACTAAGGAGAAGAGAAAGAAAGAAAATAAGTGGATCCTACCCACTTTTATTTATGTTACATGAGATAAATTAAAGAAAATAAATAGATCTCATCCACTTTTTTGTATGATATATGAGATAAATTATCTTATGTAACATGAGAAATAATATTTCCAAATTTTTATTATAATTGCCTTTGTTTTAGCCTTCGAATATTTTTTATGTGGATGAGAATTTTATCCAATCAATATATTGAATTACAATGGAAATTTTGTAAATCGTTAAATTATTATTATTGATTTTTTATTTTTTTTTAAGCTTTTAATCAGTTTCTAATATATTCTTTAAAAAATCTAAGTAGAATTAAAGAATTTGAGAGTTTTTTTTTTTAGAAATAGAGTACTTTGGAGAATACTTTTGATGATTCATTTTGTTCTCTCCTTTGAGACATTTTGAGATGGATTTGTTATTTTTGCTCAAAACTTTTTGAACAAGAAAAAATTTATTTTTTTATTTTTAAAATTTTTTAAAAATAGAAGAAACTTGCACATAAAATAAAGAGTAAACACCCTTTTTAGTCCTGTCAATATCTACGAAGTCCTTTTTAGTCCCTGACAATAAAAAAGGACCAAATTGGTCCCTGAAATTACAAAAAAAAGGCCATGTTAGTCCTTATGTCAACTCCCAAATATGTAGAGTGGCCCTTTTCTTGTACTTTCAGGGACCAATTTGGTCCTTTTTTATTGCTAGGGACTCAAAAGGACTTCGTAGATATTGCCAGAGACTAAAAAGGGTGTTTACTCTAAAATAAATTCTGAATAGAAACTCAATAATAGAATTCTGCTTATTGAGGCATATTTCTTCAAAACACGAGTTTTTTCCCTTTACCATTTTTGTATTTTGTGAAAAATCATTACAAAAATACAAAAAGAATTACTGAAATATGATTTGTGATTGATCTTTGTAAGAATTTGCACCGTTAATTAAGGAAGTTAATTAATTAATTGTGTGAAATTAGGAAATAATTCCATAATTGACCCTAATAATTATGATAAGGCTTAAATAATATTGGTAAGTGATTAAGAATGCTGAAAGTCGCTTTTCTGACGAAAAGTGCAGATACCGGTTCTGCTCCTCGGTATAAACGCGTACCGATGAAGTATCCCAGAAAATTATGAAAAATATGTATATGTCACTAGAAAAATATGTAAGACTAGCATAACAAGTTTCAGGTCAAAATAATGAGAACTGGTGCCAGAACTGATACTGGCTATGTAAAATCGCGTACCGGAAAGGTGCTGCGAAAAATAAAATAAAAATATGAAAAATCTTAGGAAAATGAGCAGGTTCAGAATCCTAAGTTTGGGAATAAAATGCTAAGCGTACCAATTAGCGCTAATACTGTGTGATTAATCCTTAACCGGCTATAAATAGAGCATTACACAGAACCCTAGGCTGATTCTTTGTGCTCTACGTGCCTCCACTTGCATTCCTCTGGTCAGCCACCTTACCACCTTCTTCCCTCTCCATTGAGCCATCAAGAGATCACATTTTCTCTTGGTTTCTTCACAAAAACTCCATGTGTGAGTGTGTTCAAGCCAATGGAAATAGAAAGGGGTTACATTTCTGAGTTAGGGTGTCAGTTTGAGTGAGGTTTGGGTGCTGAATTTTGGTTTGGTGAAGTGGGAAGCCATTTTCTTGGTGGTTGATGCTCCAAGGAGCTACCTTGTGAAGTAAAAGACCAACCTTGATGCTCATTTTCGTGGACCAGCGTAGTCAGACTTGTGGAGCTTCATAGAGAGCTCCAAGAGCACCCCTCTTTTCTGTTTTCAGCTTTGGGGTATGTCCTTGAACCTTGTTCATGAGTTTTCTTTGTTAAAAGTGAAGTCTTGACATGTAAAATGAGATGAGTAGGTAACCAACATAAACACTTGCTTAAATGTGTCTAAAAATGCATGCTTGGACGTCTGGAAGTGTTAAAAATGGAACCTTGAAGGGATATCTTCGCGAAAATGCAAAACTGCATTCTGTCGCGAAATATCCGGATATTTGGTTAGAAATATCCGGATATGGATATCCGGATATTCAGTCTGGAAATATCTGGATATGGATATCCGGATATTGGGTATGGAAATATCTGGATATCGATATCCGGATATTGGGTCTGAAAATATCTGGATATGGATATCCGGATATTGGGTCTATGAATATCCGGATATGCCCCCGAGAAATATCAGGATATTCTGGGAATTGAGCTATTTTACCCAAACAGAAGCGTGGGTTGGATTTCTGGACCCTTAAATGATGGTTATGAACTTTTGTAATCATTAATCTAAGCTAGAATCTAAGTGATTAAGGGCTTATGGCTTTGTGAGAAGCCTAAAGACATGAAACGTAAAGGGAAAGCGTTGTCTTTAAGTTATATGCTTGTTGTGCTTGAATATTGATATGATTGTTGGTCTAAAACAGATTGTGATCTTGCTGTTTGTGGACTGTGTGCTTGTGAGGACTCTTGTCTTGGATAGTTAGCTTGCAAGGTAAGCTTTCGTGTCCTCGGTTTAGCCATTGTTTGTTCAACCATATCCCATGGGGGATGGTTTATATGCATGATGAGTTTTCATGTACTCTTTTATTGAAATGCTACTGAGTTGTTTTTAAGTGCAAAATGCTTATGATATGTATGTGGTGTTTCGCCTAGACAGGAAGCCATGAGGTTGTCCTGTGGGCGGGTACAGCATGGGCGTGTACTGTGTGGGTAATAGACGTATTCCTGCACTTCTCTTATCAGTAGAATAGTTATAACACACATGACATGATTATCTGCTGCATTGCACTGATTTTGGAACTGATATTGAATTACTGCTTTTAGAACTTATATTACACATGTAAGTGAGCTTGGTGTGGAAGATCCTTGAGGACCCCTTGTCTTACTGAGATTTTTGTTTAGAGATCTCACCCCACGTTTGGGGCACATATTTCAGGTTCAGGTAATGCGGGGGTTGAGACCTCTAGCGGCAGGAGGCCGAAGCTTAGCTGATTGTATATTATTATGATGATTTTGCTGGATACTGACATTGCTTTATCTTTACTGTCATGTTATTTGATTTGAGACTATGTTTGGCTTTGTTGTCTTATTTGGTGAGCATGGGGATTGTCCATGCCACTTTGATTGACTATGTCTTAGTTTAGAGCTGTGTTGTATAAACTATCAGGGTTTGTCTGGTCTACGTGTTGTAATTCCGTGGCTAGAGACACATTTATGTCATATATATTTATGAGGTATTTCAGTTTGCTATCTATATGCAATTTACATACAGGCAATGTTTTGAAATGATTTAGTAATCAAGTTGGTAATTGATAATGACGTCATAATTGAAAAGAAAAAGAATATTCCGCATTTTAATTAAGCGTGGCTTAATACGATGGCATGT
This sequence comes from Gastrolobium bilobum, assembly GCF_033153095.1. NCBI lineage: Eukaryota > Viridiplantae > Streptophyta > Magnoliopsida > Fabales > Fabaceae > Gastrolobium > Gastrolobium bilobum. Next base: position 274,936 of record NW_026898450.1, read on the forward strand.
TAACAAACCGAGTATACACGGGGTGTTACACTTTATGGTATCAGAGCACTTTCTAGGGAAAAGTCTGTATGTATTGCAATAGCTTAGGATGTTTTGTTGTTAGTCGTTTCTGTGTGTTCTCTCTATTAGGTTTTGCTATGATAATGTATGTGTGACCACACTGCGTGAGCCTGATCAACTCATTCTTTATGTAACTTATGCAGAGTCATGGTACTACCTCAGAGAACCGAGACCCTAGCGGAGATCAACCTGATCCTGTCCTGGCTGCATTGGTTGAGATGCAGGCGGCTCGACAAGCCGACTAGGAGGTCATGAGAATGGCAAACCAGGCTATGTTGGACGCCGTCAGAGAGGGGAACATGAAAGCCACTGAGGATGTATTGGAGGCGAACCGCCTGACGAACATGACTATGATAAGGGTCATGTTGGAGGAGATGAGGGTTAGTCCTGCTGTTGGTCAGTTCCCTCCGCCATCACCTCCACCGCCACCACCACCTCCACCTAGTCTGCAGGACGAGAGCCAGAGCCATGTTGAGGGCACTGGTCAACTCACTGCTGAAGACCGTGATGTGATTGATTTCCGGCTTAATGCTTTCCGCAAGCATAAGCCACCTACCTTTGATGGGTCTTATGATCCTTATGCTGCAGCGAGATGGCTACAGGCGTTGGACAAGATCTTCCGGGTCATGCAGTGTACTGATCTGCAAAAGCTGATGTTCGCCACGTATATGCTGGAGGGTGATGCCCATGAGTGGTGGATGAACACCTCTCACGCTTTTGAGATGCAGGGTCATGTTATGACATGGCCATTCTTCGAGGACTGCTTTCTGAGTCAGTACTTCCCTTATGATACGCGGGAGAGGAAGCAGGGGGAGTTCGACAAGTTGGAGCAGGGCTCGTTGTCTGTTGACGAGTACCTGGCAAAGTTTAATGAGATGGTTAAGTTTGCTCACTTTCGGATGGTTATGCTTACTCTGACCTTTTTGGCTGCTAAGTTCCGTATGGAACTTAGCGAGGAGATAGTTGTTCCTCTTGCTGGAGCGGCTTCGAGAGACTTTGGGACACTGGTACAGCAGTGTCGTGACATCGAGGATGTCTGCATCATGAGTAAGGCCAAGAGGGCCAAGGTTGCTGAGACCAAGGGAACTGGGAGTTCCACTTCTTGGAGAGACAGGAAGTTTGGGGGAAGAGGTAAAGGAAAGCAGTTGGCGACTAGACAAGCGCCGAATCAGTTCAAGGGGACGTCGACTCAAGGGAGTTCAGCTAGACCTCCTACTCCAGATGTACTGGTTGTGGGAGATTCCACGTGGGGCCGTGTGCTACCGGTCATGTCATTTGCTTTCAATGTGGCAAGGAGGGCCACTACTCCAGAGATTGTCTGTCGTTGACGGCGAGAGCTGCAGCGGTTCAGGCAGTTCCATTACAGATGATTCCTTTGGCGTCTTCAGCGGCACCCGTTGTGCCACCTGCTACTGGACGTGTGTACACTTTGGATCGGCAGCAGTCAGACCGAGCTCTGAACCTTGTCAGAGGTACTGTTTCCTTTGGTGGAATTGTTGTTGATGTATTTTTTGACTCCTGGGCTACACATTCCTTCATTGCTACCCCGATTGCTGTGGGGCTTGAGTTGCCCATTGCTGTGCTTTCTCCACCGATGCGGGTGATTACCGCCACCGGAGAAAAGTGTGACACCTCCACTGTATATCGAGATGTCGTGTTTCAGTGGGATGGCCGTGATTACTTGGTAGGTCTGATTGGACTGTCGATGGCTAATTTGGATATCATTATGGGCATGGATTGGTTGTCCAGAAATTGTGTGATGATTGACTGTTGTGTCTAGCGAGCGATGGTGTCTCCGTGTGATTCCACAGCCAGTCCCTCGCCTTTTATTCAGTGCTGCAGGCTAGAAGAGCCTTGTGAGCAGGGACATTGGTGATGTCTTGTGGGGAGGTTTGGTGAGTGGGACACAGGAGGATATCATTGGCATTCATGTGGTGGGGGAATTCCTCGAGGCGTTTCCTGAGGAGGTTCCTGAGTTTCCGCCACAGCGGGAGATAGAGTTCTCCATAGATTTGTTGCCTGGTGTGGGGTCTATTTCATTAGCTCCATATCGGATGTTGCCACCTGAGTTGGCGGAGCTGAAGAAGCTCATTGAAGATCTTTCGGCAAAAGACTTCATTCGATCGAGCGTGTCTCCATTGGGAGCACCGGTCATTTTGTAATAAGGTAAGATGTCTTACGCCATTACATAAGTGTGATGGTTCTTTGTTTGAGAATGTGAAATTCTCTTCTATGAAAAGTAAGTGTGTAACACTTGAACTTTGTGGCAAGGCCACACGCGATCTTGTATATGCGAGACTAGTGCATGTACAAATGGTTTTGTGAGTTGAGTGGTCTCCATGACTCTAGGTTCATATGTTATTATTGATTTGCTTCATAAGTAGTTGGCATGTTAACACCATGGATAATGTTAAGTATGAAATAAGTGCGATAAATTATGGTAATGTGGCAATGTTATTTCACCTTTAATTGACTCTCGATTTTGCAGATACCATGGAGATTGAGGTATACCATTGCATTGAGTTTTTGATTTATTATGTTATTGAAATTGAAAATTTTGCAGGGGTACGTGAACTAAGGTACGTTATTATGTGAATGAATATGTTAAATAACATGTATTGGTTGAAATGAACATGATTAGGATTTCGTACTGTGAAATGAATATGAATTTATGTTGAGGATGTTGATTATAAATTGTAAGTCTTGTTGAGGTTAGAGTCATGGAATAGGACCAAACTCACTCAAGTTTTGTGTAGATTTGAGTATGTGGGGTTAGGTCACCTCTATTGAGAGAGTGACTGGTGATCCCAGTGTGTTGAGCGACACTTTCGATGTTTTTGAGAAGTTTCGAGTTCTGACGGTGACTTCCTTGTTTGGGGTGCTCTTCTTGAGATGGAGACTGCGAGGGTCAGGAATGAGCTTATGGAGGAGATCCAAGATGCGCAAGTGCAGAGAGAGTGCCTGGACTACGTGAAGAACCAAGACGGTGTGTCTTGGAATGGGGATGGACTTTTGTTGTTTCAAAAGAGGATTGGGGTTCCTCGAGGTCCTTTGACCGAAGAGGTTATAGCAGAGGCCCATAAAGGCCAGTTCACGGTCTACCCTGGTGCTACGAAGATGTATCAGGACTTGAAGCGAAATTTCTGGTGGCCGGGTATGAAGAAGGACATAGTTGTGTATGTGTCCAAGTGTTTGATTTGCCAGAAGGTGAAGGTAGAACACTAGAAACCGTCTGGTAAGCTTCAACCTCTTGAGATTCCAGAATGGAAATGGGAGAGCATTTCCATGGACTTCGTGGTGGGTTTGCCGAAGACTCAGGTTGGCTGCGACTCTATTTGGGTCGTTGTGGATAGACTGACGAAGTCTGCCCATTTTCTTCCAGTGAAGGTGAGCTTCACTACTGAACAGTTGGCCAAACTGTATGTTCGCGAGAATGTGAGGCTTCACGAGGTGCCTGAGAGTATCATTAGTGATAGGGACCTGAAGTTCACATCTCGGTTCTGGGAGGCGCTGCAAGGAGCTTTTGGTACTCAGTTGAGATTGAGTACAACCTATCACCCTCAAACTGACGGACAGACTGAGCGGACCATCCAGACCTTAGAGGAAATGTTGAGGGCTTACACTTTGGAGCAAGGCTCAGCATGAGATAGGTACCTGCCATTGGTGGAGTTTTCGTATAACAACAGTTTCTATGCTAGCCTGGGCATGGCACCCTACGAGGCGTTGTATGGTAGGAGGTGTCGGACTCCTACCTGCTAGTCTGAGGTTGGAGGTAAGGATTTTTTTGGCTTGGATTTTATCCAAGATACTACCCAGCAGATTTAGTTGATTCGGGAAAAGCTGAAGCAGGCGCAGAATCGCCAGAAGAGTTATTATGATGTTAAGAATCGTCCACTGGAGTTCAGTGAGGGTAAGCATGCACGTGTTTGTGAGACTTTCATCTGTCATCGGCAATAAAGCACGGATACGTTGTTTTGAAAAAAAATACGTGTCGAACACGTGTCGGACACCGACACGCTCCGACACGCGTCTGACACGCGGTCAATTTTTTTGGACACGTTGACTATCTCGACACGCGAATTTGACCGTGTCCGACACGATCTAGGGGTAGAAATGTAATTTTTTTGAAATTTTTACAAAATTAAAATAATTGTAAAATAAAACTAAAAAATCACCATGACAGAATCTCTTCATCGTCTTCAGACGTCGGGCACCGCCAATCATCCGGTGGCTTCTCAAACTGAAATCTCGCCGGAACCGGATATGAAGGGCCACCAACGGCCTCGTGATATTCATACCCACAAGAACAACAAGATCTCAGTATTCATCACCGCAAATTTCTTTCTAGTCTACGCTTTCCCATTATCCCAGTATTCCACCCACTTGCATTGCTGAGTTTGGTTGCCTAAAGTGAACCTGTCTTGTATTGAGATGTCAACAGAGGTTAGGTGGATTTGTGTTTTCATGGCCATGTAAATTTTAAGGCTAAGATTGAAGCTTATCTACGGTTGTGGTTTTTTTTTTTTTGCTATCCGTGTGCTTTTGCACAAACCAATAGAATGCCCTTATTCAACCCTTTTTCTTCTATTTGTACTGGGTTTTCTCTCTTTTTAAATAGCTTGACCACGTCATTCTTAATTGGTTGTTTATAATTGTTGTCTAGTGCCATTTTATGGATTTTAAAAATAATAAATTTATTTGTGCTTAATTTTTTTAAAGGAATTCTAAAGAAGTCTTGAGTAAAAAAAAAATATTTTCCTTATATAACTTATTATGAGATATTATATGTATTAAATATAAATTATATTATATATATTAAAAATATTATTTAATATCAAAACATGTCCTAACGTGTCGGAATATGATATTTTTTAGAATTTACGTGTCGGAGTGTCGTGTCGTGTCGTGCCCCGTATCGATGTCGGTGCATCATAGGTCACCGGTGGTGGTCGAGCCCTCGGAGTGAGGAAGTTGTGCTCGCGATTCATTGGGCCATACCAGATTCTTGGTAGAGTAGGACCTGTTGCCTACCGGCTTGCCTTGCCACTGAAATTGGCCAACATCCACGACGTGTTTCACGTGTCTCAGCTTCGCAAGTATGTAGCGGATCCTTCGCACGTGGTGCAACCTGATGATGTGGAGGTTCGGGAGAACCTAAAGACTCCCGTCGGACCACTCAAGATTCTCGATCGCGGCAAAAAGCAGCTGAGGTGCAAGATCATTCTGATGGTCAAAGTGTTGTGGACAGGAAGAACTCATGAGGAGTGTACCTGGGAGCGAGAGGACGAGCTTCTCTGACAGTATCCCGACTTCCGAGACAGGTATGTTTGTGATTTTGAGGACAAAATCCTAAAAAGGTGGGGTGAATGTAAGAACTCGCATCATTAATTAAGGAAGTTAATTAATTAATTGTGTGAAATTAGGAAATAATTCCATAATTGACCCTAATAATTATGATAAGGCTTAAATAATATTGGTAAGTGATTAAGAATGCTGAAAGTCGCTTTTCTGACGAAAAGTGCAGATACCGGTTCTGCTCCTCGGTATAAACGCGTACCGATGAAGTATCCCAGAAAATTATGAAAAATATGTATATGTCACTAGAAAAATATGTAAGACTAGCATAACAAGTTTCAGGTCAAAATAATGAGAACTGGTGCCAGAACTGATACTGGCTATGTAAAATCGCGTACCGGAAAGGTGCTGCGAAAAATAAAATAAAAATATGAAAAATCTTAGGAAAATGAGCAGGTTCAGAATCCTAAGTTTGGGAATAAAATGCTAAGCGTACCAATTAGCGCTAATACTGTGTGATTAATCCTTAACCGGCTATAAATAGAGCATTACACAGAACCCTAGGCTGATTCTTTGTGCTCTACGTGCCTCCACTTGCATTCCTCTGGTCAGCCACCTTACCACCTTCTTCCCTCTCCATTGAGCCATCAAGAGATCACATTTTCTCTTGGTTTCTTCACAAAAACTCCATGTGTGAGTGTGTTCAAGCCAATGGAAATAGAAAGGGGTTACATTTCTGAGTTAGGGTGTCAGTTTGAGTGAGGTTTGGGTGCTGAATTTTGGTTTGGTGAAGTGGGAAGCCATTTTCTTGGTGGTTGATGCTCCAAGGAGCTACCTTGTGAAGTAAAAGACCAACCTTGATGCTCATTTTCGTGGACCAGCGTAGTCAGACTTGTGGAGCTTCATAGAGAGCTCCAAGAGCACCCCTCTTTTCTGTTTTGAGCTTTGGGGTATGTCCTTGAACCTTGTTCATGAGTTTTCTTTGTTAAAAGTGAAGTCTTGACATGTAAAATGAGATGAGTAGGTAACCAACATAAACACTTGCTTAAATGTGTCTAAAAATGCATGCTTGGACGTCTGGAAGTGTAAAATGAGATGAGTAGGTAACCAACATAAACATATGAGGTATTTCAGTTAGCTGTCTATTTGCAATTTACATACAGACAATGTTTTGAAATGATTAAGTAATCAAGTTGGTAATTGATAATGACGTCATAATTGAAAAGAAAAATAATATTTCGCATTTTAATTAAGCGTGGCTTAATACGATGGCATGTTAACAAACCAGGTATACACGGGGTGTTACAATCTTTTATCGCTAATTAAAAAGTAACAACCCAATTAAACCATGGTTAATTTCTATTCAAAATAATTTTTTAGTCTTATCATGTGTGATACGTGACAAATCCCATTCGAATGACGTGCAGAATTAATCTTACATAAGATGCAGTACTCACAATATGACATTAATAATATATTTGAAGATCGATTTATTTAAAAAAATTATTTTAAAATTACGCATTAAAATAAGAAACGGGATCTTCACCCAAGTTGGTGGCTCAGTTGGTAGCATGGGGACTGAGTGATGGGAGAGGACCTCAGTTCGAATCCCACCAACACCATCTGGGGAGGGACATAAGTACTGTAATCCTTGGACTCGCACCTGAACTCTGGATTAGTCCCATAGGCGGCTCAAAGAGTCAAACCCGTGGGGATACCGGGAGGTTCTGATTCGCCTCAAAGAGGTAATTAGGATCAGTTTCCAAAAATAAAAAAGAAACGGGATCTTCTTATACCGATATAAGAATAATAAGTCTTACATTAAATCTTGATCATTAATTTGCTTGCATCTAATAGTTGAAATATCTAATAAATCAAATAAGATCAACAATCAAAATCAATGTTATTAAACCCGGCCTGGTTATTGATCCGGTCGAGGTATTAGGTCACTGGTTCAACCAGTGGGTCACTGGTTCAAACGCATTACCCGATAAGTATATGTAAATCTACAATTTATATTAAAAAACTATAAATATACTTAAATACATGTAAAAAAATATATCAATTTCAAATATTTTAATATGAGTATAATAAATTACACATCATTGTCCAACAAAAGATCAATCAAAAATATAATATTTGTGATACTAGTTTTTCAAGTAGGGATGTGCATGGGTCAGGTCGAGTCCGATTTTTGTGCCGACTCGACCTAACTTGGTTTTTATATGTCAGGTATTTTGACTCGACCCGCTTTAATTTGATCCAAGTCAGGTCTGATTTGGTTTGAATTTTGTTTGAACTGGGTCAGATCTGACCTGACTTGGTTTCTGAAGTGGGTCAAATCTGACATGACCCGTTTTTGACTTCATTTTGTCACGAAATTTCGTCGAAATTTTTACGTTGCAAACGACGAAAATTTCGTTACAAATTTATATTTTCATCGAAATAGTTTTTGTCGAAAAGCGACGAATTTTTTTCTCTAATAAAATTTTTTACAAAAATAAATTTTCTTTCGAAATTTAGTTTCCGTCAAAAGTTTTGACGAAAATGATTTCCTCTATCAAATGTTTTAAACGAAAAAAGAATTCCGTCAAAAATTTTGACGGAATATTTTTCGTTCAAAATTTCGATGGGGATGTGTTCTGACGAAAATTTCGACGGAAATTGTTTTGAGGAAAATGCTTAATTCGAAACTTTCGACGAAATTTAGATTCTCTAAACAATTTTGACAATATTTTTTTTGTCAAAATTTATTATCGAAATATTTTTTGTCAAAAAATTTTACGAAATTTTTTGACAAAAATGTGTTCTGTTGAAAATTTTGATGTAAATTTTTTTATCAAAAAACTTGACAAAAATATTTAGTCGAAATTTTTTGATGAAAATGTGTTTCGCTAAAAATTTTGACGAAATTTTTTTTTTGTCAAAAAGTTTAACGAAAATGTTTCCTCCAAAACTTTCGCCGAACTTTGAATTCTGTAAAGAATTTTGATGAAATCTTTTTCCGTAAAAATGAAAATGTGTTTCGTCGAAATTTTTGATGGATATGTTTTTGGTGAAATATATTGACGAAATTTAGATTCCGTAAAAAAATTTGACAAAAAAATTTTTTCGTCAAATTTTTTTACAGAAATATTTTTAGTCACAAATTTTGCTGAAAATATTTTTCGTCAAAAAATTTTCGAAAATTTTTCAGGGAAATATTTTGCGTAAAAAATTTTGACGTTATTGTTTTACGTTAAAACTTTTCTTTTAATGTAATTGTGATTTTTTTTCTTTTTTTTTTTCACATAATGGGTATGGGTCAAGTTTTGTGTCAATGGATCATTATTAAAACCAGTCAGGTCTAAAACTGGCCCAAATAAAGTGGGTCAGTATTTAAACCAGTTCAAAAAAAATAGGTATTTATGGGTCAGGTCAATGTCAGATCAGGGCAGGGCAAGTGAATCAGTTTTTTTGCACACCCCTTGTTTCATGTTCAGTAAACGACATCTCTGGCTATAAATCAAATCAAAATTCCCTGCATTTTGCATAATCAAGATAATATTAATGTTGTAGGTACATAATCTATGTAAGTTAATAAGCTACAAATCACTCAAATATTTCAAAAGAAAACAAATCATTTGTGTTTGAGAGTAAAAAAAAAAAGACATTAATTTATGAAAATAATTTTTTTTTTATAGACCGGGACGGGTCACCAGTTTTTACGAAAACCGACCGGGTCGCACCAGGTCACACCGGTCCTGTAACATGGCCGGTCCAATATGAAAACTGGACCGATTACATGACCGGTTCACCGATTTTCGGGTCGACTCAGTCGGATCGGTTCGATTTTTATAACATTAATCAAAATTGAGAATATAATTTACACTGATGTAAAATGATCCTAATGCTTAAAACAATTATTTACATAGTTTATGCCACGTGACGTCATTTGTGACAACTCTGTGGTGACTTCTTAATGATTATCCATGCAATTACTGAATAAAAAAGAAAAAGGACTTCAATTTTTATTTTGGGCGTTAATCTTATTAGAAGAAATGATTCAATTAGAATCAACACAACGCTATGAAATATGGATAAAGTTCCCTTTCCATATACATTAAGACACATGAGATTCTTGCATGCCCAATAATGACGAATCCATTTTCTCTTGAGGGTGATGTTTATAATAATAAAAATTATTAAATATAATTCATAAATAAAATGTTATTATATTAAGTCAACATACATATCAAAATTACTATTGTTTTTTTGGTATGCCAAAATTACTATTTAAATTAACATTGTAGTTTCACAAATTTTTTTTACTATTTATATAAAATATTTTCATATAACAAAAAATATATATTTATAAGCACTAACATTAGTATGTACCATATATTAATTTATTCTCTGATGTATACCAATATTTTTTACACCGTCTCACTTCTTTCTTACTGTTATTTGATATCGTTGGCAGGGCCAGCCCAACGCTTTTTTGGACCTTACGCAAAAGTAGAACATGTTGGTCAAGTTTCTTCAACAAAATTGTGCCCTTCAACGGACAGAGAGCAAATTTGATTGAGTTTAAATAAACAATGAGACCAAATGATGTTAGCTTAGTTGACGCTAGTGAACTGAGTAAGTAAAGATGAGAGCATGTATTCGACCCTCTATTATTATTTTTGAGAGGGATTTAAAGCTTTAATCTCGGGACCCACCTCGAATTGGACTAGTCACGAAATGAAGAACCGATTAAAATATTTAAAAAATAAATAAATAAATAAACAATGAGAGATTAAAAAAAGATAAAAAAAGTTTTTGGACTTTTAGTATAGAGATATATTTAATTAAAAGATAAAGAGAGTTTTGAGGTGATAAATTTATGGGAAAAGTTATACTTATCAACTTTTTTTTTCTATAATAAAAGTATCATATTTGATTGTGATCCAATAATAAAAAGATTGATTGTAAGGGACGATTAGAAAAAAACGTGGTAATTATAATTTATCCCTATTAAATATACCAAATTTAATTAATTGTAAAAGATTTTAAATTTTGGGACCTTTAATTTCTTTCTGCCAAATGAGGAGGAAGTAGCCTATGACTGCCGCGGTACCACTTGCTGGGAGTATAATTCATCCTTTTAAATGGAATTACATTATTCGCCATAGGATATATCTGCACCTTTTTCTTTATTAGTATTATAACTTAGGGTATTATTCCCTAACCGCCGAAGACTAATCTCCTTGAGGTGTAAAGATTATCGAAGTGAGTTTTGTCTTTACCAACAAAGCTTTTTTTATATATACGGTCAGGAATCAAATCTCTGTCAGTATACTTAAGAGATCCAGTCTTTTCCATACACATTTTAATCGGTGTCTTCTGGACTCATGTAATGGGTTATTTGACTATTATAGGTAAAACCTCCTCTATAAATAAAGAGTTAAGTTTTACAGGCATATTTTTTAAAACTTTAATCTCTCTAACAGTTATTATGTACGCTATGTGCTACGGGTGTTCATCAACCGATCCAAACCGCGGTGACCGAATCGAAAATCGAAAAACCGAAAAAAAATTCAAACCGAATGGATGTTTATATGATCAAACTGAATAGATTTGGTCGGATGATTTTTGCTTCCAAAACCGATCCAATCGAGACCGCAAACACCCCTACCGACACACTTCCCTTCGCTCTTAACCTCTTGTTTGTGTATAGTAATATGCCATCACACATGGTTGTTTTCTCCGTAAACAAATAGCTTACAGATCTAATAGTAGTCCTAATCTGCTAGAATAAAACACAATATTTCTTAAATTAATTATCCAATATTCAACCTAACCTAGTCTTATATTATGATAAAATAGAGGAGAGATATTCTCACTACCAAAATTTTTTACTACCAACTTACTACCTATCTAATCACCATTAGATTAACATTTTCTCTCTCTTCAAAAACTTTTTAATATTCTCTCTCTTTGATCCAATGGTAATGTGATGAGTAATAAGTTACTAGTGAGAATTTTTGGTAGTTAGAATATCCTCGCTCGATAAAATAATATAAGTTTCAAATATAAAAATGGAATTATTTTATCAAACTTGATGTAAATTGCATAGAAAGCTGATAATCAGAAGTGAAGACATAGACAGTTGAATAAGAAAAACAAAGTGTTAATAGAAACAATTGGAAAAGGTACATGAAGATATCCAATTAAGGGAACAACTTAACACCAATCAATTAGGATATCAGTGCTAATGTCAATGAGGTACTTCCACAAATATTATGTGAGAAAAGTTGAAGGGAGCCTATATCTAATTTTAAAAAATAAACAACAACTAAACATAGCATATTCCCAGAAATGATAGCAATACCATTAAGAACATGACAGTCATAATAATGAATGCTGAAAGGCATCTTATTATTACAATAACTAAAAAGATAGGTGGGGAAGTGAGAATCCATTTTTTGTGGCTTTCCAAGAAGAAGAAGAACCAAATTCTTTACTTGAGAATATGATTTATGGGGCTTTAGTCTGAGTTAAGATTCTCATATTCTCATTCCAAAGAATCTTTGAAACTTTCTTTTTCCCTACTTTTCTTTTCTTTTCTTTTCCCTTTTCCCCGTGTGGAATAACATTCCGTGGTCATTTCTCACTTTGCATTTCAACCAACACCATCGTGTTTGCTCAACCAACTCACAACTAGTAACCATATTAACAAATGGTTTTTGCTTTTGATATGATTGACCACTAGTTTGCTTCTCATTTAAAGTTTGCTTCTTGCACTCAAAAGTATATCATCTATCATTCTATATATCTATGTTGATATAACATTTGTAACTTTTTATTTCCATAAAAAAAGAAAATGTAAGTATAATGAAGAATTAAAAAATATATGTATCTAGGATAGTTTTATGATTACATTATAAATACAAAGAGATTGCAGAAAATGGTCTAATGTAATTGTTAGTGTGGTTGCAATTCAGTTTTCAAAATCATCAAAATTGCAATATTTCGTTGCTGTGAACATTTGATACAGATAGATATCTCATAGGAACATTATTGTTATAATTAATTAAATTATTTTTAAATTCTTATTTTAGTCAAATCAATCAATGGCTTTCTGTGCAAGTAAGATTATTGTGAGCATGAAAAGAAATGATATATATATATTGATATGAAAGTGATAAGCCTGTACCAACAAATATTTCTATGTATGGTTAATTTCGATTGTATTAAAAACATTCATTCTTCATTGACACCGCTAAACAGAACCTCTAACTTGCGTAGTCAACAATGATGTAAAAACCAAACAGGCAATGCAAACACAGAGCTTCACCAACTAGCAGAAGCAACAAGGACAAGTAAACATAAAGGTTAATTCTCTTTATATTTTTCATTTGAAGCTGAAACCTCCTTTGATATTAATATTCAGAGGTATATATAGCTGTATATAGAAAAAAATCTGGGGCTATATGTTCATGACAGTGGTGGCTCAGTTGGTAGCATGGGGACTGAATGGTGGGAGAGGACCTCGGTTCGAATCCCACCAACACCATCTGGGGAGGGGCATAAGTACCGTAATCCTTGGACTCGCACCCGAACTCTGGATTAGTCCCATAGGCGGCTCAAAGAGTCGAACCCGTGGAGATATCGGGAGTTCTGATTCACCTCAAAGAAGTAATTAGGATCAGTTTCCAAAAAAAAAAAAAAAATTAAATAGCAGTAGTATTTTTCTGATGAATACTAAAATAAGAAAGTATTCATTGTATCACCAAGTAAATAGATCAACTGGTACGAGATTATTTTAACTTAATCAGTGGTCTCGTACAACACTGTTAGAAACTTGGTCCAATACTCGACATGAAACATTAAATTCAAAATATTTCACATATTTTGCATTGTTAATTATCAAATGTCACAAAATCAATTCTTTTAGCAGTGATGATAAGTTTCCCATATCATGATTTGGAGAATTTGCCAAGTGGTGGTATTAAGTCCATCTAAGGGAGCAAATTCGATATCAACATGAAAAAGTATCAACTAAATCCTCTTGCCCAAATTATTCCAATCCACATGCAAAAAACTACTAAGGAACTCAGCTTTAACTTTGAGAGATTCTCCTTCCCGCATTAAATATTCTCAAAAATCAGTATCAAGAACAAGAATAAGTAGTGATGTGAAGATACTGTTCAAGGAATCTTTGGTCTATTTATTTTTATGGTTAATATAAGTTCTGTACAAAATGTTGGTCTAATTATGCACCTGATTAATGGGTATCAGCATATCAGATACTGTTTATATATAAATAATCCTCTTCTTCTATCTGTAACTTCGGTCTTTTATGGCATATATAAAATTCATCAAGCATAAGCTTTTGATCTTTTAAATGCTTTCAAATTTAATCACCTAGTACTACCCCACTTACTCTTATTGTTCAATTAAAAATATTGTATTTCTTATTGAATAATGCAGATTTGCATTCAGTTGACACATACATTGCCTGTGGAATGCTTGGTTTAAATTAAAACTGAATCAGATTCTGATACATTCTTTAATTTTTTTTCTTAGTGGTTTAGCCTGTATATGCCATGGAGTTAGAGTTAGAGCTACAATAGGCCAAATCTACCATACATCCTAATCCCTTCATTGGCCAACAATAAATCATTTTCTGTTTAAGGCTTTCAGCAGTTTGCTATATAGTACTATATCATTTAGGTCTAAGCCTCTAAGGACATGATCAGCATGCATATGTAGTGAACATTGAACAAGTGAAAGTTCTACATGGATAAGAATAACTTGTACAGAAAATAAAAAAGCTGGCACAGAATCTGCTGCATTAACCAAGGTACAAGTCAAGGGCAAGTGGTCCTATGCTGTAGTACTGTATTTAACCAAACGTAAGTATAGAAGCAAGTACAATTTTTTGCTTTCCCTTTTAATCAGGTCCCTACTGCTCAGGATTCTAGAGGATGGGACTTGCATTTTTTGTGCCAAAGAAAGAATGAAAATTTCAGGGTCCACCCTCCTTTCTATTTTAAACGGTGGGGGCTGAATAAGTTCCAAACTTATGAAAGGAGACAAAATGGAACAAATTCCTATTCTATTTGCTAACTTCAAACAGTCCCATGCAAGCATCTTCCCACAATTTTATTTTATTTTATTTTTTTAATAATTTCTTGTATTTCAAGGTGCTCTAGTCAATGGAATCTTTTTAATAAATTCTTCATGTACAACTAATTAAGACGTTCCTTGGTGTCTCTATCTGCATACTTTAACATACATAACATTCAACCAAACCATATCTATCATGCTAAAAAGAACTATCCACTTTGAGGACTGGTAAAATAATCACAAGATCAAAATGAGGAACAAAAATATTTTTAGTCCTCTAACTTCTAAGAATCTTCCATTAGAACAAAGATAAAGGATGTGTTTTGGCAGCTCCAAGTCGAGAGGAATATCAGATTCCCCAGAACCAAGTCAGGGAAAAAAATATATGTATATATATATATATTCTCTTTCAAATTTGGGAATATGATTCCCACTTTTGCCAGGCAAAAGAATAAGAATGCAAATTTGGTTAAAATTTGAAGGATCAATTCTGGAACCTAATGCAGTTAGGAACTTGATATTTGCACCCCAGTTTTCCATTGGTTCCACCAAAGATTCCATGCGTTACTAGTTCCCCCCATGTTGTCATATATAACTACTGCTTGAGCAGGCTTTGCGCTGAAGAGAAATGTGTAGTAGAGAAACAAGACAAGCATCAAAAGTTGTCAAGGGTTCACTTATTTATTGCTATCAGGTCAAGTGATAATACTTTAAAATAGAGCATTATAGAGTTTCATCTTTCAAAGATAGCAAAGTGACTTAGAAAATAGAAGGCTTCAGGTAAAGGTGCAACTTGCCTTCAGCACATGTGGTTAAGTTGTTTGTTTTTAAATGTTATGGTGCTTACACATGGCTTTTTGCAGGTAGAATGTACCATCATCATCAACACCAAGGAAAGAACATTCATTCTTCTTCAAGAATGTCAATCCCTTCTGAGAGGCATATGTTCCTTCAAACCGGAAGTGGGTCTGGTGATTCTGGACTTGTTCTGTCAACTGATGCTAAGCCTAGATTGAAATGGACACCAGATCTTCATGCCAGGTTTATTGAAGCAGTGCATCAGTTAGGTGGAGCTGACAGTGAGTACAATATACACATCCACTTGTGGTTGATCAAATCTTGAGGAAGATAGAATTTTTTTAAAATTAATTGACTTATTCATAGTACAAACTTTCTAATGCAGAGGCAACTCCAAAAACAGTGATGAAACTCATGGGAATTCCAGGGCTTACCTTATATCATCTAAAAAGTCATCTTCAGGTAAAATTCATTAGTCATCTGTATTATACCATTTAATATTACACCCCCCCAAATAATAATGATAATAGTAATAATAAATCAGGGAATAGGATGCCTGAATTTTTGTTTCAATTATGATATTGTAAATATTTCATTTTTAAGATTTGCATACCACACGAATCAGAACGTGTGTCACATTAAGAAAGTCATGTGCAAACATGATCTTATTCCTCCTTCACCATATATAGTCAATCATATTCCCAAAATTACTTCAATACAATTTTACAGGCTTTGTATATAATATTCTTTTGCTAAATTATATTTCATATACCTGCTAAATTTTATTGTCTGATGCATCATATAGAAACTGCTAATTTGTTATGCAAAGAAATAAATATTTTTATATATAATGTGCACAAAGCTGTAAAAGCAGTATAGCTCTCTGAGCTTTACTTGTATGATACAATTACTGATCTTTTCCTTTTTGACTCCAGAAGTACAGATTGAGCAAGAATATGCATGGACAAAGTAACAATGTGACACACAAAATCAGTAAGAGAACAATCTCTTCCATTATATATAATCTATCTACTTATGTACCACAAAGCTTTGTTTATGAACAACAAACTTATCTTACTAGCCACAGATCCAGGTCCAGCAACAGGAGAAAGACTCTCTGAAAATAATGGAACTCATATGAACAATTTAAACCTTGGCTCTCAGTCTAACAAGTGAGTAACTACTCATTTGCTTTTTATATAATATGAACATTCTATCAAGGTTTTTAACTAACATTCATTGTCTTTGTGGCAGAGATTTACACATAAATGAGGCACTGCAGATGCAGATAGAGGTGCAGAGAAGGCTAAATGAACAACTTGAGGTGTGTGATATCAACTTACTATGCATGCATTTTTAATCTCATCAACTAAAACACTGATACAAACTAATGATATAAATCTTTAACCTTTTTGACACCTCTAAAAGTTTTCTTAAATTCCAACCTCTGACCATGTCCAGGTGCAAAGACTCTTACAGCTCCGGATAGAGGCCCAAGGAAAATACCTGCAAGCTGTGTTAGAGAAAGCTCAGGAAACACTTGGTAGACAGAACTTGGGAATAGTAGGACTTGAAACTGCTAAAGTTCAACTTTCAGAGCTTGTGTCCAAAGTATCCTCTCAGTGCCTGAATTCAGCATTTTCAGAACTGAAGGAATTACAAGGGTTTAGTCCACAACAAACACAAAACAACCAGCCTAATGACTACTCCATGGACAATTGCCTCACATCCCGTGAGGGATCAGAAAATGAGCAAGAAATGCAAAATGGGGGGATGAGCTTAAGACCCTTCAATGGTCATACATTCATGGAAACAAAGGAAGTCATAGAGGCTCATAATCCCAACCTACGGAACTCTGAGATCAAATGGTGTGATCAAGGGAAAAAGAACACTTTTCTTACCCCATTAGGCAAGAATTCAGAAAGAAGAAGTTATGTTGTAGAAAGAAGTCCCAGCAACTTATCTATGAGCATTGGGGTTGAAGGAGAAACAGATGGTGAATTCCAACAGCTAAGCACCATTAGGAAAGAATCAATGAAACCAGGGACTGATAAAGTTTCTCAAGATTATAGATTGCCTTCTTACTTTTCAACAAGACTGGACCTATCCACTGAAGATAATGACGCTGAAACGAGTTGTAAACAACTTGACTTGAATAGATTCAGTTGGAACTGAAAGGCTAAGACACCAAGTAGAGAATGGACAAAGCAAATACAGAAAACAAGGCCACTACAATTTCTGATTCAGTCATTAGTGAAAGATATATGTCAGAAACAATGTATTATTATTACATTACAATATTTATCTTCTGCTCTTTTTTCAGCTTAAGTGGCCACTGGCTGCTAGATGAGTTATT
Source organism: Gastrolobium bilobum (assembly GCF_033153095.1). Classification (NCBI taxonomy): domain Eukaryota; kingdom Viridiplantae; phylum Streptophyta; class Magnoliopsida; order Fabales; family Fabaceae; genus Gastrolobium; species Gastrolobium bilobum. The sequence continues at coordinate 292,541 of NW_026898450.1, forward strand.
TTTAGTAGAACGCAGGTTGCAACTAACAAAGATCAACGATCACTTTGTTGTAAGCAATCATTATGATTGAGATAACTCTAGCGAAATATCGTTTTATTCTAAGCTTGTTCAACGTTTAAGACATGCATGCCTGATATATTTGACGCATGTCACATGAAATAGCATGCATTATCCTCGTCTTGCATGGAATATTTATCACAAGCATTCAAATTATTTTTACTACTGTGGGAGCTGTAACTATTTATAAATACATTTACTCGTATGTTATATAAGAGGTAGGATCTTTGACACCAGTGTTGAATTTAAAGTTTGACACCTCATAACTTATATGAGAGTCGTTAGATAAAAAAAGATCAATGGTGTCACATGCTTAGTAATCAGAGTCGTTGAACTCTCAGACGAAGTGTCAAATTTCAAATTAAGGATCCTACCTCGTTAATTCAGGCGTCTAAGAGATGATGTAATAGAGCATGATTAAGTAAAAATTCTCGTGTCCCACTCAAATTGGTATTTGACAATTGTGGAGCTATAATAGAAATATACTTATCTTTAAAAAAATTCATATATTAAATAATAATTTTAAGTACCTAAAAAATGGTATAGTATACCTAACTAACTATGTGTTTGGATTTATGTTTCCATATCTCAAACCCCAATTTAGTGAACACTTTTTCCTTGAGAAACACCTTAAGTTTGTGGCTAATGCGTGAAAATTTGTTATAGCTAACAAGGTGATCTAGATCTTACTTACGCGAGATAATAGGCCCAACCAAAGGTAGGCCTAATAAACCCAAAAGACCATTGCTTGTGTAGGGATCTCGCAACCTCCTGACAAATACAACTAGCGGCTCTAACAATAGAATCATGCGACATCAGTTACTTAGAACAACTTGACCTCTACGTGAACCAATAACTGAAGGACAGCACCTCATTCTGCGACATTAGCCTGACTATAGGCATCTCGCCCACAAAGTAGCTTGTGAAAGCTATCATCCTCCTCCAATATGAATGAATACCGCCATATAAACTATAAAGGCGGCAAAAGCAAGACACCTCTTCACTATAAATACAAAGACATTAAGCCGAGTATGATCATTTATCCATCAATACTTGAATACCTTGAACTCATACTGACTTGAGCGTCGAAGTGTCTTGTAGGTACACCCCTCAATCTCCTCAAACTGCCCAAAAGCACCTATACCAGTTCGACTATCTCGCAGAGTATCTCGCCAACAACCCAAACATCTCATAAAGAACATCTCAGCTCAAACATTCACCAACAGTAACAGGATCAACCATATATGATCTAGCCCAATAGTTATTTAACTTAGCACAAAACAAGGCTTTTTTATGATAAGTCAACCATATTCTCTTCTAGATTTTAGGTTTTGCATGAGATATATTCATATACAAATTCAAAGCTCTATAACTAGTTAAGGAAGACTTATAGGTCGAGTCTTCAAAAATCCAGCTACAAGTGACAATTTTGGTTGGCCTAAAAATTTGCCTAATATGTTAATTATGCATGCAAATTATTCTTCCTCCTGCTTTAGCCTTCTATTCTTTCTCCATTTATCACACACACCCGAATGACAAAATAAGATTCCTAAAAACAAATAGAAGTACGAATCTTGCTTAGCCAAAAAAAATCAAGCAAGAAAAAAAAGAAAAAGTATTTGCTTACTAAAACTTATGTTTCGTCTCCTCTTTTCTCTTTCTTCTAAAATTCTTCATATTTCTGCATTTTTCTGTCAATCTCTGACATCCATGTGCACCCATCAGTAGAAAGAAGGCAAATGGAAGAATAAAAAAACCAAAACATAAGCTCAATCTTGAAGAATATCCAGCAACTAGCCATTGTTAAGCGCAAATAATTTACCTCCTCATCAATCTATTTAGCTGATTAATTCAACTATATATGTGATAGTTAATCTGCATTAAGCAATATTAAAATCAATACCCTCATGCTCTATCCCCTGCTAACTTTGTGCTACTTCTAAAGAAAAAGATACGCAAAAGTAGAATTACTCTATCATAACTGTAATGTCCCACATCGGTTGGAGAGGGGAACGAAGCATGCCTTATAAGGGTGTGGATACCTCTTCTAGTGTGAGGCCTTTTGTGGGGTGTCCCAAGAAACAAAACCGTGAGCTCGACGGTGCTTGTGCGCGGGGCAAAGCGGACAATATCATGCTACAGGGTTTGGGGTTGTTATATTTGGTATCAGAGCCTGGCCCTGGACCGGTGTGTACAGCGGGGACGTTGTATTCCCAGTGGGGGAGGATGTAATGTCCCACATCGGTTGGAGAGGGGAACGAAGCATGCCTTATAAGGGTGTGGATACCTCTTCTAGTGTGAGGCCTTTTGTGGGGTGTCCCAAGAAACAAAATCGTGAGCTCGACGGTGCTTGTGCGCGGGGCAAAGCGGACAATATCATACTACAGGGTTTGGGGCTGTTACAATAACAATGACTACTCCTGATCATAGAGCCATAAATATGGTATTTAGTAATTGCCACAGTGAAAGAAAATTATAATACCCAACTATAAATGTTTTTCACTATAAAGGATGTGAACTTGCAAAATAAGATTTTCTTTCACCCATTGTAATTTGCTTTCAAAACTAGTCAAAGTCAAGCATTTCTTCTTACGATGAAATGAAAATTTATATATTACTTACAGGATATTGTAACAATCAAGTTGTGTTACTACCAATCAATCTCACCGTTAGATCGATTATGTTGATCCAACGGTTATATTTATTTCCATCTTTGTATGGTCATGATTCCCCATATTTAAAGTGAAAGCATTAAATATGGTAAATCATAACCATACAAAAGTGAAAATAAATATAAAGTATTAAATTTGAGAAATCATGACCATACATAGATGGAAATAAATATAACCGTTGGATTCACATAATCGATCTATCGATGAGATTGATTGGTATAATAACCCATCTTAAATTATTAGTAAATCAAGTGTAATTAATTAATTAAACATGTTTTAGTGAGTGAAATTAAGTATAAGGCTTAATTAAATGAATCTGAGTCACTTTGGAGTTAAAAAGTGTACTCAGTGAAAATTAAGGGGTATAAATGGGTACTGACGAAAGTGCCCAAAATATAAAATAAAAATAGTAATATTCCTAGAATAATATTCCAGACTTTTGGGTAAAGTTTGGTAATTATTGGAGTTGAATAGATAGATGAACCAATACCCGCTTAAAGCCACTTAACCAATGTTAAGTGACTAAAAGCCAAAAAAATGAGCCCCAAACCCCCACTTTCCCGTCGACAGAAACAGAGAAGAAAGGAAGAAGAAGGAGAAGGAGGAGAAAGGGAGAGAGAAGAAGAGAGAGAGGAGGGAGCAAATTCCAACGGTTTTGGGTGATTCAAAAGCCTAAATCGCTTAGAATCTCGCCCTCTTTCATAATCCAAGCTTAGTTTTAAGTGGGGAGCTTTGTGTGGTGAGATATTGGCTCTCAAAAATTCGGCTCTTTGGTGAAAATTGGGGTTTTGAGAGTTTCTACCTCCATTGAAGCTTGAGGAGCCATCAATCCTTGGTTGTGTGACCATTGGTGGTAAGATTCTAACCCTTGAACCATGTTTTCTTGGAAATTTCATGATATAGGGTTTTGAATGAATAGTGTTATGGGTTTTGTGAGAATTGAGTAAATTAGCTATGTTCTAGGAAGAATGGAGCTTAGAGCATGTTGTGAAAAATGCTAGGAACGACATTTAACCGGTGAGAATGAGCTTAGATAGCTAAATGAGTATACTTGTAAAATGGCAAGAATATGATGCTTGATATAATACCCCAAACTTAAGCATTTAATTGATTAAATTTAATTAAATAATTAAGCATGTTTTAGTGAGTAAAATTAAGTATAAGACTTAATTAAATGAATCTGAGTCACTTTGGAGTTAAAAAGTGTACTCAGTGAAAATTAAGGGGTATAAATGGGTACTGGCGAAAGTACCCAAAATATAAAAATAAAATTATAAATATTCCTAGAATAATATTTCAGACTTTTGGATAAAGTTTGGTAATTAATGGAGTTGAATAGATAGATGAACCAATACCCACTTGATTCCACTTAACTAATGTTAAGTGACTTAAAAGAAAAAAAGAACCCAAAACCCTCCCCATTCCCGTCGCCAGAAAGAAGAAGGAGGAGGAGGAGAAGAAGAAGAAGAGGGAGAGAGAGAGAGAGAACCCTAGAACCTTGAGTTCTTAACCATTTTGGGTGATTCAAAAGCCTAAACTACTCCAAATCTTCCCCTCATCACTAATCCTAGCTTGGTTCTTAGTGGGGAGTGTTGTGTTGTGAGATATCCTCCTCCAAAAATTCGGCCATTGGAGAAATTGAGGTGTTTGAGAGTTTCTACCTCCATGGAAGCTTGAGGAACACTCATTCCTCTATTGTGTGATCATTGGTGGTAAGTTTCCACTCTCTTTCACATGATTCTTGGAGATTTGCATGAGTTTAGGGTTAATGAATAGTGTTTTAGGGTTTTTATGAAATGTTGAGTAGATTGGCTATGTTCAAGGAAGAATGAGGCTTAGAGTATGTTGCGAAAAATGCTAGGAATGACATTTAATCGGTAGAAATGAGTTTATAGTGTTATTTTAGTATGCTTTGATGTTTGGAGAAATCTAGGCTTGGAACTATGGATTTCCTTGCATTGTTAGCATTGTTTGATTGTATTCCTTGTGTTGATAGGATTGAGGCAAGAGGACCAAGTGGAGTGACCAACCCTTGGGGTTGTGTGCAATTGAGGAAAGCTCAAAGAGCAAGGTAAACCTTTGGACCTTGTGGTTGATCCCATTGAGTGTTCCACCATACTCCGTTGAGGAGAAATGGTTTATGAGATGTGATATGTAATTATGATAGTGATTGTATGCTCATGCATTGATTCATGCATTGATACATGTTATGATTGATTGATGATTATTGGTTGATGTTTGATTGTTTAAGAGTAATTGAGGAATGATTATAGAAGTAGCAATAATGAATGAGGTAATGGTTGAGGATTGTGATTGAGGTTATGAGTGATAGTATTATGATGAGGATGATTGGTAGGAACTTCCCTTGAAAACAGCCCTATGTGGATCTCCATGTGGTTAGAGCCTAAGAGGAACAGCCCTATGTGGATCCCTCTTGGAGGTTCCTAGATTGAGGAAAGGACTTCCCTTGGAAACAGCCCTAGGTGGATCTCCATGTGGTAAGAGCCTAAGAGAAACAGCCCTTTGAGGATCTCTCTTTGAATAGATTGAGGAAAGGACTTCCCTTGGAAACAGCCCTATGTGGATCTCCATGTGGTAAGAGCCTAAGAGAAACAGCCCTTAGTGGATCTCTCTTGGAAGTCCATGTGATGCTTGCTGATAAGAATGTGTTAAGCTATTATGATTATGTGTACATCAAAGTGAACCTTAGGGTGGAGTGATCTCCAAGGACCTCTGGTTTACTGTGATATATTCGTATATCTCACCCCGTGTTGTGGGGCATCATTTCAGGTACTGATAGAGGTGAGGTTGATCGAGGCAAGAAGCATGAGTAGACTGTACCTGATAGCTGGACATGTTGAGTTGCATGCCATTTAGCATTGCTATATGTATATTTTGATGTCATATGATGTATTTTGGAGGACTTAGTGCATGATCATTGTAGTAGTAATGGGTATCTGATACATGGTTACTTGCTTTGATCATGTTCATTTTGTAGCTAAGTCCTTTGGCATGTATATGAGATTTGTAATTAAGACATGATGTAATATTGTAAGTAATGAAGATATTTGTGTATGATGATTACTGTAAGTTAAATGCATGAATGTATTTTTATGTATTGGATATGTTGAGCTGGAAAGTCAATTAGGTACCTTGTGCTAAGTTGGGAAACGTTGAGAAAACAAAGGCTATGCTGCCCAATTTCCGTTAAATCAGATGAGAGGATGAGAGTTAAGCAATGATATAGGGATATCACAAGCTTGTTAAATAGGTTGTAAAATGTGTAGGATTGATTCCCCAAGAAAGATACATGAAAAATATGAGTATAGGAAATTGCCCAGAAGAGGGGGCTTAAGCCTGCAAATGGAGGCTTAAGCCTGCTCAGGGGGCTTAAGCGCCCAGGAGGGGGCTTAAGCGCCCTGATGCACCTGTGAAGACCAAAAGCTTTCTGCCGCCTGGGGCTTTAGCGCCCAAAATGGGGGCTTAAGCGCCCAGGTAGCGCGCTTAAGCGCCCTGGAGCGAGCTTAAGCGCCCTTGGTGGCTAAAAATGTAAATTCCCTCTGTCTGTGGGCGCTTAAGCTCCCTGGAGCGCGCTTAAGCGCCCTGCCCGCGTAGTTTTTCAGCATACACCTAAGTTAGTAAAATTGTCATAACTTGAGCTACAGGGCTCCAAATGAGGAGCGGTTTGAAACCACGAGTAGCTAACGAAGAGATCTACAACATAGTAGAAGTTGGGAAATAAATAAGAAGTAAATTAATGGTTTAAAAATGGAATAAGAACATGATGTTAAGCTTGGTTTATCTGATTCCGCAAAGTAATATGGTTATGATCACACAATTGGATATTTTAAATTCGGCGTCGTTTTAAAAAGAAAAATTTGTCCGGATTTTTAATTGAGCCAATGTGATTGTAACTGCGCTTAATATCATAATGCGATGTTAACAAACCGGTTCTAGAACGGGGCGTTACACTTGATATTGGATTTCTTGCATTGTTAATAAATGGTTTGGCTTGGTTGATTGATGATTGTGTCCTAATGATGTCTAGGATTGAGACATTTGGACCGACCGTGAGTGATCAACCGCTTGAGCAAGCTATGGAGCTTGAGTAGCTCATTGGAATTGGTAAGCTCATACTTGTGTAGTGTTTTGAATTGAGTAGTTGATGGTTGATTGTGAAATACTCTTGGATGCAATGTGTTGATTGCATTACACCATGTGTAGGTGTTGGTTTTGGAATAGAGTATTGTTGACATTGGTGGTGAACAAAGGTCGAATTGAAGCTTGAGGTAAGCCTTCGGACCTTGGGTGTAATTCCCTTGATTGTTCCACCAAGCCCTGAAAGGGTAGTGGTGATTATAGTGTATATAAATGCAATGAAATAGTGTAATGCTTTGTTATACGTATGTGTATGCATTTGGTGTGGCATAGGATGGTGTTTCCCTATGTGGTATGTTGCATGACGATGCGTAAATCATACTTGGTAGTTAGCTGGCCAGTAGGACTATTTGCATCTGAGTTTCCTTAGGACAGCTTGAGAGCTCGAGGGATTTCTCCTGGAGATGTATTGCACTTTGCATAGATATGTATTTACTGCATTATTATTGTTATTGCTATTACACTGATATGGAACTGTGGGGTGGAGAGATGCTCCAAGGACCCCTGGTTTACTGGATATATTCGTATATCTCACCCCGTGTTGTGGGGACCCCCTTTCAGGTAAGGATGCTGCAGGAGCCTCTGGTGGCAAGTGGTCATATCTGGATTATGCATGAAATGTGGCATTTCTTATGAGTTTATCCATGCCTTTTGTAGTTGACATGTATAGGATTTTATTTTGAAAGCCCATGGTCATTTGTATATCTTGATTCATTGGATGAACTTAGCCTATGCTCATGCCTTTGGTTACACCTTTTGTTGATGGGAGCCAAGGGAATGATCATAGTGTTTTGTAAGCTAAGTTCCATGATTTGTAATGGATATGTATTGTAAATGATGCCTACTTGAAATTCAATATATGCATGCTTGTTCTGTATTGAGTTATTGAATTGGTTGGGCTGAGAATCAATTAGGTACCTTTTGTTTAAATTGGGAAACGACGAGAAAACAAAGGTTATGCTGCCCAAATTCTAGCTAAATCTCATGACGAGAGGTTGGATGAGTGCTAGGATTTAGTGTTGGGGCATAGACAATTGGGGTTTGGAATGAGGATGCATCTTCCCCTAGACTTGGACTTGAAGAAAGTGGGAATTGGAATTCCCTGGCAGCGCGCTTAAGCGCCCAGGAGCGCACTCAAGCGCCCTGCTGCCCCTGCGAGTGCCAATGCATTCTGCCTCCTCGCACTGGAGCGCCCAAGTGGGGGCTTAAGCGCCCAGGATTGCGCGCTGGAGCGCCCTGGCTTGCGCTTAAGCGCCCTTTGCTGCAGAAAGATGGAATGCTTACTGTCTCCTCGAGTTTTAGCGCCCAGGGCGGGGCTTAAGCGCCCAGGGTTGCGCGCTTGAGCGCCCTGGTCTGCGCTTGAGCGCCCTTAGCCACTGAAGGGGGAGATGCTTCTGTCTCTGCGCGCTAAAACGTCCCAATGGGAGCTTGAGCGCCCAGGATAGCGTGCTTGAGCGCCCTGATGCGCGCTTAAGCGCCCATCTACACTGAAATACCTGATGCTTCCTGCCTCCGTGCGCTTAAGCGCCCAGATGGAGGCTTTAGCGCCCGATAGCGCGCGCTTGAGCGCCCGGTAGCGCGCTGAAGCGCACGGGGCCTGTTACCAACATTCTCTTGTGTTGCTACAAATTGTCCTAACTTGGGCTACAGTGCTCCGATTTGAGCGTGGTTTGAAGCCACGGGTAGCTGATGAAGAGATCTACAATATAGTAGAGGTTGTGAAATAAATAGGAAGTAAATTAATGGTTTAAAAATGGAATAAGAACATGATGTTAAGCCTAATTTATCTGATTCCGCAAGGTAATACGGTTATGATCACGAAATTGGGTATTATAAATTCGGCATGTTTTAAAATGAAAAATTTATCCGGATTTTAATTGAACCCATGTGATTGTAACTGCGCTTAATATCATAATGCGATGTTAACAAACCGGTTCTAGAACGGGGTGTTACAATTGGTGGTAATATGGTAGTAACACAATTTGATTGATACAATATCATTTCTCTTACCTACAATATTCTCTCTACCTCTCTTATCCCCCCTCTCTCCCTTCTTATCTCTTTCTCTAACGGTCAAAATTGTAACACCTTATTCATTTGTAATAAAAAATAAATTCTCTATTGCAATTGGTTTTGACTATAAGTTGCATTTTACTGAGAAGTTTGAAATAAGATATTTATTAAATTTTTCTCTCAGATAATAAAAAGTAGGTATAAGAATTCATATCAGGCCCTTTTAACAAATTAATTTTGGGGTTGCATTTTCTCACGGAGAGCTTTCTGCGTACACATATAACCAAGTGGGCCCATTACAAAAAATATTGACACAAAAAATGAGTTTTCCTTAATATGAGAGGAACTTTGTTAGAGACTTATTTATCCCATTAATAACTTTTCTAACAAAAAGCTATATGGTCTCTAATCTTAAATAAAATTGCAAGTAGATCTCTAAGATGTAACTAATATATCCTTAAAGATTGGTGTAAGGGTTGTTTGGCAGAGAATATATTTTTTTTACTGAGAAAAAAAGATTTTTGAGAATATAGTGAGAATTTTTTTCCTTAGTAAATTACGAAAAGGTGTTTGGTAGGTCCAAAATTTTTCCAAAAATGTTGGGTTAATTATATTGATGCTATGAGAAAATAAAAATACCATATATCATATGGTATTTTTGTTTGGAATTATGTAGTTAAAACTGAAATAATGAGAAAAAAAGTTTCCCTGGAATATTTTCTGTTTCCTCATATCAAACATTGGAAAAAATTTTGCCTTACCCCACTTTCCAGAATTTCTAGAAAAATTCTTATACCAAACAATCCCGTAAGAGTCTAAATCTTAAAAAATTGAAATCGTATGAAACCTTGAGTTTGGACTTAATGTGAAGCTTGTATTTTAATCTTGGTTTTGGACCTGAAATATTTAAATTTCAGCTGAAGGGCTAAATACAGCAAGCGTGCTTGAATCTTGAATTAATTTGTTACTTATTCTTTGATATTAAAAATTGGACGTTGAATTAAACATGCCAAAAATATTCATGCTTGGAATGAAACTTTGGACTTGGATTTTGATATTCATGCCAAAAATATTCTTTGATATCTTAGAGTAGTGCAAATGCTTCAAGAATACTTGGACTTGTTAATGTTTTCAGCCCACTTGTGAAGTGGGCTAACCCAACTTCATTCACATTAACCTCTAATTTGTGGTGGACCAACTCAAGTACACAGAAACTGACCTGCATTAATAGCTCTAGCACTGTATTTTTCCCTATTAACCATTTGTCAAAAAAATCTTTTTAGGTACAAGTGAGATATTTTTATTAGAGTAAACACCATTTTAAGTCCCTGGCAATATCTACGAAATTCTTTTTAGTCCCTGGCAATAAAAAAGGACCAAATTGGTCCCTAAAATTATGAAAAAAGGGCACCGTTAGTCCTTATGTCAACTCCTCCGTCACTAACGTGGCCCTTTTTACATACTGTTAGGGATCAATTTGGTCCTTTTTTATTGCCAGGGACTAAAAAGGATTTCGTAGATATTGTCAGGGACCAAAAAGGGTGTTTACTCTTTTTATTATTAGAAAAATTCACTACTTATCTAATCATCATTAGATCAACATTTTTTCTTTCTTCAGAAACTTAAGTTTTCAGCACTCTCTTTCTCTGATCCAATAATTAATAAATAGGAAAAAATTTAATATGGTCCCGGACTTTGGTGGTTCCTCTAGTAAGAATATGACACTTGTATTAAATTTTTATTTTTTCTTCTCTCTTCCCAACTTTTTCTTTCTTCCTCTTTCCTCCATCCCATCAAATCAAAAGTGCTGCGAGAGCACTAAATTCGAAACAGTGACCATTTTGTCATGTCTGACCAAATTATTTACCAGACTGTCACGTCAACAGTAAAAATTTTCGGAATGCCACGCGGCATAATTCGCTCCACTGTTCAGCGAATTATGCTTGCAAATAAGTCGCTACACAGTGTAGCGAAATATGTCATGTCAGGCTGCACAGTCAGCAAAAATGACACGTGTCAAGCAGGCAGCAATACAAGCATAATTCACTACACAGTGTAGCAAATTACTGCCTGCTTGACACCTGTCATTTTTGCTGACTATGCAGCCTGACATGACATAGTAGTGACTTATTTGCAAGCATAATTCGCTGCACAATGGAGCGAATTATGCCGCGTGGCATTCCGAAAATTTTTACCGTTGACGTGACAGTCTGATAAATAATTTGCTAATTTGCTGAAGTGTGACAAAATGATCACTGTTCCACTAAATTCCTACTCATTAAGTAGGTAGTGAATTTTTTGGTGAGAAGAGTATCCTCTCTTTTGCTACACTTGTCAAAATGAATTAATTACTTACCTACATATCATTAATCACAAATTAATGTTGTGATTCTTTTTTTTGTTTAAAAGGGCTTTTTTTGGGAAAAAAACAAAAGCAAAATTTTTATAGAAAATTGTTGGTGGGTGTGGGCGGCGAATAGGGTATCTGAGGGGTGGCAATTACATTCGTCTTTCTACAGATACCCAATAATAACGCCAACAACGCCATCACTTTCTCTTACTTTGTTTATATATCTCTTTCTCTCTCCGTCTCTCTCTGTCTCTCTCTCTCGTGAATCATCACTTCGTCTTCTCCGCTTCCATCTCAAACCAACAACAGCAACTTCAAGATCTTCTCTGTAAGCCCTTTAAATCTCTCTCTTTTTCCATATCCTTTTTTTCTTCTTCTCGATCTCTCTTATAATCTTTATCTTTGTTTATTTTGGATGGTTAGATTGTGCAATTTATTTCAGCAAGTTATACCTGTCCATCAAACCTTGATCAGGGCTCCTCTTTTTCTATATATCTCATGATTTTTGTACTAAACAGCTTCTTCAACTATTCCTCATATCCTTAAGGAACTTGGGTGTTCTTTATTTTAAAATAACAAAATAACAAAAAAAATCTTTTTTTAAACCCCTTTGATGGGGTTTGGGGTTTGATATGATAACTAGATGGAACATAATTGTGTGTATGAATTTACATGTTTGCTTTTTTTTTTTTTTTTTTTTTGTCTTTCTAGCACTGCTGCTTGGCGAGCGTTGTCATCTCATTAGGAGGTTTTCATGCAAAGAAACGAACTTTATGTTTTGTGCTGAATTTATTTCATTACTTATTTGTTGATGCAATTGAGTGATAGTGCTAGAGCTTTTGGAATCTGTCATTAGACTAGTTATGAAAGGGTTTATTATGTTTTATGCGTAACAAGTGTTTATGAATATTGTCTTTGAGCATAGAATGAGGCCATTTTGTTAGGTTTTTTTTATTGTAAATTTGGAGCCTCGAGTGAAGAGCAGAGAGCCACCAGCTTGCTTCTTCTCATATTGCTCCATATAACAAGAGCCTTTTATAGAACAGGAATGGAGTTGGTTCCATTCTTTGTGAATTTTTACGGCATAAATTCCTTCTTCAACATGGTTGAAGTCAATTTTACAATTTGCTTTTGGATTAAAATCTTTTACTTACATATAATTTTGTTGCAACTGTGGTATAATCCACTTCTCTGGTATTGCGTTGTTTGAAATCAATACCTCTACTAATCTCATCTGCAAGCATTTTCCCTGGCCTAGTAGATGATGGTTGAAGCTTCACTAGTGACATATGGGGATCTTAGCATTAAGATTTCAGACAAAATGAGATGAGAAGAACTTAGGCACTTAGCAAAAAGAAGTGTTGAAGTAAATGTTCATTCGATCATTTTGTGCATGTTGAATGTGTGGGCTACTACGTTGTAATTGGTTGGCAAAAAATCAGATGAATAAATTATCAATTTTTTCTACAAAATGCTGTGTTTTGCAATGTTTTGTTGATGTAATGATACAAAATAAAAAAAGCTAAAGATTTTTTGTGGATATCATGGATGGTTAATTGCACTCTCGATTTTGTGTTACCTGCATCATAATTTTGTACTGTGATTTAATCAGCAATGACAAATATTACATATGTCATATGTAACTCTAGGTGAAATATCATTCGTGTAAAATCTTTGGCCAACATATAATTATAATCAAGTTAATTTTTTTCTTTTAATTTCTTCAGAAGAGTATTGTTATTGCATGAATGTATTTGCCAAACAATGTCAATCTTATTGAACTTGAACTAAATCCAACTCGGTTTCGAGTCTCAATTTTTTATTCATTAGAATATAAAACCTATTTTAATTCCTGCTGCACCTTGTAGTAGGCAACCTCATTATTCTGTAAAAGATTAATTTTATAATATTGATATATTTTCAGGGTAATCATGGCAACTATGTCAACTGTGAAGGTTTCCCCCCTTTGCTTGTTTCAAACTCCAAGCCAAAATCAATCCACTGTTGCTACCACAGTGAAGTGCCGTTCATCTCTTGGGTCTGTGAAGAGTGTTTTCAGATCATTTGGCTTGAAGTCATCCTCTTCATTCAGAGCTACTGCCATGGCTGCTTACAAGGTTAAGCTGATTGGCCCAGATGGAAAAGAGAATGAGTTTGAGGCACCTGATGATACCTACATCTTAGATGCAGCAGAGAATGCTGGAATTGAACTTCCTTATTCGTGCCGTGCCGGAGCATGCTCTACCTGTGCTGGGAAGATTGTTTCTGGTTCAGTGGATCAGTCTGATGGCTCATTCTTGGATGACAATCAACTGAAGGCAGGCTATCTGCTTACCTGTGTCTCCTATCCAACTTCAGACTGTGTAATTGAAACTCACCAGGAAGGAGAACTCTACTGAGAAATGCTGGTCTGAAAGTTAAACCATTGCTTGAGGAAACTGGTAGTTTAAGGTAGACTTTGCAGCTATTTTGCTTGTTCTGCTTTAGAATCAGTCTTTCTTTTGGGATTTTTAGTTATTTGGGATAATGAATTTTTGTTTGTGCAAGCAAGCACTGTGATATTAAGATGATAAGCACCTTCGCCTGGCATTTAAATGTGATAAGTGATGTCTCTAATGTGCTCCATTAAAATGGTGTGTCCCCACTTTATAGCTCTTTGTGCACTTGTGCCGTATGGATGGGAAAACCTTAAGCTATCAAAAATCAAAATGACCTCGCGCCTATGAACTGAGCTTGTGATCCTTTTCTATGTCAATTATTTAATTTAATCAATTGCATTTTGAATCATGATTGAGTGGGGGGATTTAAATTCAGAGAAGGGAAATTGTAAGTTATGAAAATTATTTGTAAGATAGATTTCTTGCAATCACTTGATTATATGTTAAAATGAGAATTCTTGAATAATTTAATACACTCAAGCAAAGCTCACCCGGGATGTATTATATATGGGGCATTGAATAATTATATTACAAATTTTTGTTTGATTAAGTTTTGTTGACATAAACGAAAGGGGATTTACGTTAGGATTGTGTTTCTGTATAAACTTAGGGGGCGTTTGGTTGAGGAAAAAAATTTTGAATACTAGAAAAATGTAATTAATAGAGAAATGGTTGGAAAGTGAATTTGGTAGGAAAATATAAAAAAAGTTGTTTGATTGTAAAAAAATTTACAGGGAAAATTAGGTAAGATTTACAAAGTCTATGTTTGGTTTGAGGTAAAATATAGATGGAAAAATAAATGGCAATTACGAAAATATCTCTGTTTTTAAATTTTTTTGAATCACGTACCCTTTACTTTAAATACCCTGTTATGATGCAACGGCAGCAGCACAAGCTGATATCAAAATTGTTTATTTATCAACATAAAATAAATTCATATGTTTGTCTCCTCCCAAGCTCGTTCCATATAGCCTAAGTTTGTCTCCTCCCAAGCTCGTTCTATGTCTTTTGTGCACGTTTGACTCATTGAAAAAATTTTAATGCTCGGTATCAAATTTTTTACGGATAAATTTCATACAATCGGTTGTGTGGGTTACAGAGACACAAAAGAGAGATAAATTTCATACAAAACACAGTCACTGAATGTAATCAATAGTGCTACGAGAAAAGTTACACATTCAAAGATTATGAATTGAAGAATCATTTTTGCAAATAACTGTCAAGTCCATATACACTTGATACTTTCAACACCACATTTTATATCATGATCACTAGGGAAAGAAAGAAAAATAGAAGATCCTACAACAATGAGGTCAATGGCATGCAAGTGCATCCAAGGCATTATTTTACAGTTTGTTCTTTATCAATGTGTCTTTAAAAGGTGGCTACAGGGATACCTAGCTTATGTTCAATGAACTCACAACATTTACAATACATCATGCAATTTTAAACCAAAAAAAAAAAAAAGGCAAATGGGTTCATGTCTGCATTCTTCATGGCAGCATATGTGGTGGCATGATCTCCAGTATTGAATGCTTGCAAAAAAGCCAAATGTTCTGGTGAAACCTTAGTTGACCACAACAGCATGATCATAGTTCTTCTAGTAATGTTCAAGTCGATGTGAACATCATGATGAACAGAAAACAGACTTGCAGATAACAGATACATTCTAACTGATTAACAGATATCAGTTCAGTTGCATGTTCTTGGAGTTTCCCATCTGCAAAGTACGAGTCCAATCAATTCATAATAAAACTTGTAACTCAGTTCATTGATATCAACCCCAAAAGGCAGCTCAATCATCAAACGAAAAACAGCATGATGCATGTGTCATACCAGTTCGTTTTAACAAAGAAAGAACCAGTGCCAGTGTCATAGCGAGTAGCAAGATTGATACAACCACCACCAACAGGAGTAATTTTGGTTATCTTTGTAGCTTTACCCTCATAAAGAATCCACTCACGAACTGGATCCTCATTCATGCTCATGCTGAACTCTATTAAAACCTTTATTATCTTTCACCAATATATATCTCAATGACATGAAATTGCTCAAACATGATACAAATTTTGCACAAAGTCATAGTACATGGCTGCCATATAGTCCTTTACAATTTGCTAAACTGAGATTTCATTAGTCCCCATACCCTTTTCACAAGAACCAATACAATAAGAGTAAGAACTAAAAAACAACCAAATAATTTAATTGGTTCAATCAGTGATCAATTAATTAAATGTCACAAGTTATGGCATGCAATCTCTGTTAGATTTTCACACCAAACCAAATAAATGTCACCAAGGAAACCATTAACAAATTTGAGGTAAACATAGTTGTATCTTTACATGTTTGCATGAGGTAAAAATAACCCAATTCCAGAGGTAAAAATAACTCGAATATAACATGTTTGTATTTTTTTATCTCACTCAATTCCAGAGACTACAAATGTACATGCTAAATATATATACCATATGTGGTTAATATTGTACATCTAGACTTTTAATGACTGGATAGTCATCCTGAAAAACGAAGATGTTATCAATGTTTGAACCCTCCCTAGAAGACTCACAAACCCTTTACACTACGATCAAAGAACTACCTCTAATCCACATTATCAAGGTACGGAAGGATAACAGAAGCTCTTAAAAATTATGGAGACAAATTTATTCACTGTCATTGTATGTACTCAAATGACCATCATCATGACGAGCCATTTTCCACCATATGGTTCCTCTCATCTATCTTATATCCTGACTTATGATTTGTTGTTTTAGTTCTCAGGGTCCACCTTCACCTGGCTACTACACTAGTACCAAAATTGGTCCTGTTGACTTTCATCAAGAATTTTCAAACCTGTGGCTACATCAGCATCATTGACTACACTAGGCTCACTAACAGTGTGGCTTCACTCTACCTCCTGTACTGAAATGTCTGGCATGAACTCCTAACTTCACTTATATATAGTTAAGTCCTACATGCATACATGCTTATTTAATTTATTATATCTTTACAAATAAAAGTCCCTATCTTTCACTGTCACTACCTTCGTGTATACCCACATCAGAGGAAGTGGAAATGGGGATATTACACGAATGCATTTGTATAATATCTTCAGTTTGACCCAACACAATTTTTAAGAACCAAACAACTTATTTAATTGCAGATATGTAAACAGCTGTGCTAGGTTTGGGTATTTTCGTCTCCATCTAGTTGTCCCCCTTGTCATTTACCCATGCAATTACAAAAACCACCATCGAAGTGGTCATTCGGAACAGTGAAATTTTCTCCATTTTACACGCACGCACTCTTCAAACGCTGGAGAAATCTGTTAGATGGAGAAATTTTTAAAAAACCTTAACCAAACATGAACGTCCAAGAATCTCAAAACCAGATGCATGGGATAATAAAAGTATAACCTCAACCAAACGCCCCCTTATAGTAAAGCGTTCTTGATCGAGAAAAAAAGAAATATTATTCTCTGATAATTTCAATATTTAAAACAAATTTATTTCTCAAAGTTTACTCACAAATTTCTACTGTTGGTTAGGTGATATGCAAGATGAAATAGTGTAGTAGTTCTTTCTCAGACATGGCATAACAAGAAATTCAATTGCTCCATTGTTAAATAATCTCTCCGTATAGCAAATGGCTCGGGTTAGGGAATTGAGTAAGTGGCAGTAAGAGTATCTCTTTAATTTTTTTTTCAGTATCATTGTTTAGAAGAGTTTGAAGTCTTAATCTCAAAATTCATCTTAAATCGAACTAATCATAAAGTGATGAACTGATTGAAATATTTCTAAAAATAAAAAATTATAATATCTTCATGTTTCCAAGAGAAATGATTGACCTCACAGTAAATGAGTTCACACAATTGAGCAAACCTTTGGTGCTACCGATGCACCGTCATCTGTCTAAAAAAATTAAAAAAATTGAGATAGAGATGAAATAAAAATGAAAGTGTGGATTTAAATGGAAAGAAAACTTTTCTTTTCTTTTCTTTTCTCTTTGTAAAAAAAATGTATCTAATTAGGTACATTTGATGTATAGAAAAATATTCCTACACAACTCAATCTTTTTTTTTATCGTATTATAATATTAGCTAAGCTAGGTTTTTTTCTTTTATTATTATTTCCTACAATGGACCCCAAAATAAAAAAAAATAAAAAAAAAAAGAGAAAAAGGAATGAGTATATTATCTTTAATGCCTGTTTAGGAACTCTTATTTTTAGCTTATGTTCTCCTTATAAGTAAAAGTTAGATAAAATAAATTTTTAAAAAAGCTCTTATAATAAAAAGAGTTTTTTTTATAATAAAAAAAAACAAAAGCTCTAGGGAGACCTTTTTTTAAGTTGTATCAGTTTTTGTTAAAATGTGTATTTTTTTAAATGAACATCTTTTAAGTAATTTTTAAGCTAAAAATTTTATATAATTATCAAACAGTTTGTAGCTTTTTTTTTATTTTTTATTTTTAATTTAGAAATAACTTTTAATTAAAAAAAAAGTGCCATGATGCCTTTGGGCATATTGTGATAATGATGATCCAATTTCTTTACGTAGATTTCTCGATGACTCTTCCTCAAGTTTAGAACTCATTTCGATTCCTGATTACGGTGACAAAATTTTATTATTTTTATTTTTATTATTATGCACAGGAAATAAACTTTTTATGTTTTATTTGATCGCTTATATTGTTGTATTATGAACTTTTATATCAATAATCGGAGATAAGAATAATTATTTTGAATATGTCAAATAATATTTGATTATAAATGTTGAATTTAAAAAGTAAGGGCTTAAATATTTTTTTATCATTTGAAATGGATTTGATATGAAACAAATATAATTTCAAGATTTATATATTATTTTGGATTCATGTCAAAATTTCAACATACGTTACCGATTGATACACCTAGTTTTTTTAATATAAAAATGCTATTCATTATACGGATCTAGAGCCGGCAAAACGGGCTCGCTCGGCAGGCAACCCGCCCAACCCGTCAAACGGAACGAGGCGGGCTGAGTTTTTCAACTCATCTCAAAAACGGGGCGGGGCAGGGCGGGTTGATGGCGGGCATAGACGGGTCAAGGCGAGTCAGTGTAAAATAGGCTCGAGCTGGAGGGCTAACCCGCCAAACGAGGCGGGCGGGCTGAGTTTTTCAGCCCACTTTCAAAAGCGGGACGGGACGGGCTGACTCGTTTTTTGGCGGATTAATGGCGAGGTGGGGCGCCCACTTTGCCACCTCTAGACGGATCCATTGATAAATGAAAAGAGTCACCCCTTATAAAATGAAATTATTTTAACTGAGATAATATGATGGGGTTTATTTATGAGAAAAATGTGTGTCATTATAAAGGATGTAAAGTTATGTTATTTTAAGAGAGTGAAAAAGATAGATAAATGAGGAAAGAGAGTTGAAAAAAAAATATAAAGGTGTGGATCCCACCTTTTTGTGAGAGTGAAAGAATATAAGTTGTGTCAATTAGAAGGATAAATAATTTTCCCTTTATTTATTTAGTTTTTTAAACAAAAAAGAGTTGAACGCTAAATGAGATGACTTTCAATAAAATTATTTTTAAAAATAGAATTGCTCTGCGAACAAAATCCGACATAATTGGTAGATAATTAAATCCCTTAATTATATTGAATTCGATTACTGATTTATGTATGGAAAATTTTTTATTGGTATACCTACTTTGATAATCTCTTCTCCTCAAGAGGATTAGAACATTTTGGATCCTCTCTTTTTTAAATTATAAGCTAAAATAAAAATAAAAAAAAGAGCTTAAAAAAACAAAAAACTATTTGATAATTATATAAAAAATTTAGCTTAAAATACATATTTCAAGAAAACTATTTCTTTCTTTCTCTATCTCTATAGTTTTTCATTTAAAAAAACACACAATTCAAGAAAAGCATATAAGAGTTAAAAAAAGAGCTCTTCATATAATCTTTTAGCTTTTATCTTCTTCTTTTTCATTATAAGAAAAGAATTTTTCATTACAAGAATTTTTTATTAAAATCTAATTGACCTAACTTATACTTATAATTAGCTTCTAACTTAAAAAATAAAAATCCAAACAGACAGATAAAGGAGTACCTGTGGATTCATAAAAAATAAAAACAGAACTGCTCTACTCCTTGAGTATGATACAGTGATACACAATTGCTCAGACCGTGGTAATTGCTAATTTGCCATGTTAAAAATCATTTTCAAAAAAAAAAAAAAAAATTAAAAACCATGGTTCTTACGAAAGGAGAATAAGTCACTGGTGAAGCTCTCTCTAATTAAATTTTAGGTCAGGCCGAGGGGAAAAGATTGGGCCTTTGATTGGAGGGACGAGAAAGCCCAAACTATATGAAAGTGTAATGATAATAATGGCGGGAAAAAAAGCCTAGCCGGATAGATACAGAGAAACCCTAACCCTAATTCCCAATTCCAAATCGAAATCGAAATCGAAGATTAGGGTTTGGTTGCAGAGAACTAGAAAATGTCAGAGGCGGAGGAATTGCCCAGGACTATCGTGCGCCGCGTGGTGAAGGATAAGCTCTCCCGTTTCTCCGACGACGGAGACATTTCCGTCCACAAAGACGCTCTTCTCGCATTCTCCGAAAGCGCTAGGATCTTCATACACTACCTTTCTGCAACGTAAGCCCACGATACCATCTTATTTAACCCTAATTTCTCAAAATTTCACACTCAACATTCTGAATTTGAAGTTTCAATCCCTTTTCCCTCTGTTTGGTTAATTAGAAAAAGTAGGATTCAGATTTTGGAGGCAATCAGGAAATTTTGTCAGTGCATTGTGTTCGATGATTGATTCAATAGATAAAGTTAAACTGTAGGAGGATTAAAAATGGAAACTTTTTGAGGTAGAAGAAGCAGAACAGTGATTGATGTTGTATGTGATGATGTGCAGGGCTAATGACATATGTAAGGAATCAAAGAGGCAGATTATCAATGCTGAAGATGTTTTCAAAGCTCTTGAAGAAACTGAGTTCTCTGAGTTTGTTCGTCCTCTAAAAGCTTCTCTTGAAGGTCAGTTTTTGTTTTCTGTCTTACAATGTTGACTTGATGGCAAAGATGAAGCTACTTTTTTCAGACTAGCCATGATTTATCTTTCAGTAACTTGTCAAGTTCCTGTGGAGTTATGTTTTGAAAATTAGCATGTTTAATTTTAGACATAATAAAAAAAAATATCATTTATCTCAACTGTAAAAGTTTAAAAAATAAAAGTATAAAGATTGTAAAAAGTAGCTAGGAGTATCCAAAGTGTTATAGTGGGTAATATTTGGTTCAAAGTTATAGAGAGTAATGGGAGGATCTGTTATTTTATTCATATTGAGGTACGTATGGATAGTAAGAGAGGAGTACATTTTTTAAACATATAAGATTAAGACACTACTCTGTCTCTGTAATCTTTTGCATCAGTAATCAGTCTTAAGAAAATTTATTAATTTTCTTAATGTTAAAAAAGAAAATGTTACATAATAATATAAACCATTAAAAAAGCCCTTATCCAACAGTTTAAGCTTTCAGAGTTGAATTAGTTTTTTACATGATATAAGAGCCTCAGTAACCACTAGGTCACAAGTTGGATCCTCATTGCCTCCTACTTTTTCGTGAAATTAAATAAGCATAAAAAATTGGGAGACTGTGCAATATCCATGCTTCAAGCCCAAATGACTCTTGTGTGAGCCCAAATAACTCTTGTGTGAGGAGGTGTGTTAGAGAATAATATAAACTATTAAAAATACCTTCTTCACCCAAGAGCTCTAAACTTTTGGGTTGAATTCCAGAAGATATATGTAATTGTTTTGATTTGACTAATAGTTTGTTTTGGAAGAATTCATTCACTTTGTCTTTGTAGCCTTTAGCGGACCTTAAAACACTTTTTCTTCGTTGCCCAACAGAGTTCAGGAAGAAGAATGCTGGGAAGAAAGCGGCAGTGTCAAAGGGAAAGGGAAATGAGACGAAAAAGAAAAGAAAGTTGGAAGATGAATCATCTGATAAAGGAGAGGGTGGTGACAGTCAATGAAACAAAAGGGATGGAGGCAGTTACAAGCGTTAGTCATGACTGAGTAAGGGCGTTATGTTTGGTGGTGTATTTGGATAATAGACATGACTCCTTGTTACTTGGATGATGCGCACTTCTCTCCTCTGTATTTATGTCAGAAATATAGCTTTGTCAGTTAAGTCTTAATGACTTGCATTCTTTCATGATGGGTGTGGGGGGTAAAATAAAGAGGTGGAAAAGAGAAATTTTCGTACACAAACTTAGCTTTTAGATTAAATGCGTTAAAATTATGCACCGGACATAAGCAGTTATATTACATTTGGTTATTAAAGCCTGGATTGTATGATCCACTCACTACCTTAACAAATTTTAAACTAATGCGGTAAAGGAGGTTAAAATTAGTCGAGTTGATTACCCATTTCCTATCCTTCTACCTTCAAATGAGGTTATGATATTTGGGTATGCATTAAATTTCTATATCATGTGGTTTTTTTAATGTCAAATAAATAGAATGCAGTGTAGTTTTATTGCAGATGAACCAAATTCGAGAATCTGACAGTAAACCATGCTTAACAAAGGATATGTCGAATAACGTCGGTTTAAATCTCTAAATTCTAATATGCAATGCTTCAAACAATTTTTTAACTTTGATTTTGACTTTGATTCCTCTAAGCGTCACACCTAACGCATTTGAATTCTAGAGTTCTTGTCAGCTACAGAATTCCCGCAACGGTAGGGCACAACTTTACACAATCCGAGTAAGGTAAAACATCTGCCCCCTAGACTAAACGTTCATTAGTGATTGCACAACTTTATTTTCTTATTACTTGTGGCCTTTTCGAGCTCTAAGAGATTCACCTACTATGATCGGGATGGATCGGAATCTTAAACCAAAAAATCTTGAGGAGAAACTAATCATTGTGCTTTTTGCATTTTTTATTGTTATAATTTTGTATTCAAATCTTGCACGTCCATAAGATTAGAGTTTACAAATCCATGGAAAATTGGACGAGCGGGGGCCGGTAACAGTCATATATGTCAGTTTATTAAATACCAATGAGATACCCCAGGATGAGTTACCTTTATAGTATAAACAATGGTCTGCTTGAGGTTTTCTCCGGTTAGACAAAGGTCTCAAGTATGGGACTACGGGATTAATTATCAACATACGAGGAATTCAACTTGCGCATAAACGTCCTCCAACATCATTTATGCAACGTTTTAAAATCCCGTCCCACTCCAATGCCGACCCCGCCCCTCTAAAGTCGACCCCGCCGAGTCATTGACCTCTCCGAAGATTCGAGTTAATAATTAGATCCTACTTGCTCGTTGACTCCTCTTACCCCCGAAACCCCTGATTGAACCCATAACTCCCGAGTCAGGGATCAAAGGGATCACTGCATTTTTTTTAAAAAAATAAATAAATTATACACGAAATGACATCGTTTGATGTGTAAAAAAATAAAATAAAAACTCATTGCCTAGATTTAGTACTAGATCTGAAATCTGAATCGTTCTTCTTCTCTTTTGATCTTCTCTTCCATACCCAGACTCAGTCTCCTTGTTCCAGTAATCTCCACCGTGTTGATTCTTCTCTCCCCACCGTTAATTTGTCGTATCGCCGCCTCTCCTCTACTATTTTCTATCCTATAAGAGATCTCATTTCACATACTGTTATAAGCGCATGAAAAGGACAAGGGACCTGAGTTTGACGATATAACTTTTCATTAACTCCATTGGAATATGTTGATTAGCTTGTAAATATTAACTTGAGGATGTAATTAATTGAATTATATTAAGTATATCATGAATTTTTTATGATATATAGAATATATATTTATATTTTTTTAATGTATAAAACCGGGTTAGCAAAATGACCTCATGACCCCCCAATTAAACCCGTGACCCCTGACCTCGGCCTAGTCAATGGCCCGAGCCGGATTTTTAAACACTGCATCTATGTAATCAAGACTGAATGAACAGAATAAATATTTAATGTAAAAAAAAAAAAAAATTGGTAGCATACTTCGATGAATTAAACGAGCTTGTATAGCCACAAAATCAACTAGACACTTTGAGAGAAGATGGTGCCAGTATAACGTTCCCATCTACATCAAGACAAGCTAATATGGGCGGTATCTGCGCCCTTGGCCACTATCATTGTTGTGCCTTCCCTTACCTGAACTGCCAGAATTCCTGCTATTGCTCCCGCCACCACCACTTCTGCCACCTCTCTGATGTGAGGATGGAATTTGTGGCTGCATTCCTGGTTGTTGCCTGCATAATAAATGAATTTTTAGGCTCTGGATTCAGACAGCTAAGGAGTTACATAAAGCCATTGGAAATTGTTTTTCTTTAGAATATAAAACATCATTGCAACAATATCTGCAATCTACCAAATGTCATGATATAACCTGCTATACACATAACATATTGATCTATGATTAGCAGTTCTACTTACAAGACATATCCAATCCGTCCATCAGCCAGAAGCATAGGCATCATGGCCATTCCAGCTGGAGTTTGACCCGTTCCATATATCAAGGGCTGCAAAAGATACAAGAATCTCAGATTAGAAGATTGTGAATGTGAGAATAAATCAATGGCATATAGTACATAGAAGTTGAAATGTGAAATATTGAATATTATTGCTTGATTATTCATGTACAAAGTGTAACGATATACAAACGGATGCTAATAAAGACCTAATTCAAGGGAAACAAATAAGAAACAAGTCTGCCCTATAATCTGTCTTATAAAAGGAAAAAAAAAATCAACAACAATTATTCCTTTTATATTTACAACAGTACATCACCTGGCATGTAAATACACTTCAAATAGCAATATACTGATATGCCTAGTACACGTGATTTCTAATGAAATTTAAAATATATTGAACATGTACAAGTGGTATGCAATGCTATAAGGCTTTCAATTCTTTCCAAGTTAGTAGAGCTTTATAACGTCATTACTTAGCATCAACCTAATGATTTATGTTAACACAAAATGAGACCATACAAGAACAATTTCGTGTTTGGAAACAAGCTAAAGAATATATAATGGCAACAGAAATGCACACGTCACCTGTGCAAGACCTGGAGCACCATATCCCGCACCAAGTGCACCATAAGGACCCCCAACCAAACCATAACCAGCACGTGGAGGATAGCTTGAAAGCAATCCTGGCTTCTGTGTATTTGATCCTCCAGACTTTTGATCAGCCTGTGGTTTTGCTAGAGAGCACTCTAAAATTTGACCTGAAACTTCGAACAAACCTAATCAATATTGACCAACCTTTACATATGTACAAAAATATGGAAAATTAATAAATTCCAATGTTACCTTCTAATTCATATCTTTCAGTGTTTTTTAGTGCTTTCATAGCATTTGACCTATCTGAAAAATGTACAAAACCAATTCTGTTCTTTTCCTGTCCAGACTTTGCTGGTGGAAGAACCACCTTTGTGATCTTCCCATGGTGTTCAAAAAGCTTCTTCAACTGCTCTTGAGTGACATTCTTAGGAAGGTTCTTCACATATACTGCCTTCACCTGTTCATGCATGCATAAGAATTCACTATATTCAATGTGCACAGACTACAGAGTAATGCATCTAG
The DNA here is from genome assembly GCF_033153095.1 of Gastrolobium bilobum. Classification (NCBI taxonomy): domain Eukaryota; kingdom Viridiplantae; phylum Streptophyta; class Magnoliopsida; order Fabales; family Fabaceae; genus Gastrolobium; species Gastrolobium bilobum. The sequence continues at coordinate 317,857 of NW_026898450.1, forward strand.
GACAAAATCTATTAGGATACTAGTCTAGATATAGTAAAAGAGTAGTCTAGATTAAGTAACATATTTAGCGCATGTTAGAAAATTAGTCATCTATAATAATGACTGAAGTAATGTAGTTAATAGCTGATAATTAGCTCTTGTTCATAAAACATGTTAGATAGATTCTTTGTAAGCTAAAGATTCAGTTTCAACATTCATTAGCATAACTAGCACATACTAGGATATTAGTCAACTATAGTTATCAATGTAGTTAATAACTGTTAATTAGTCCTATAGTTATCCCTTGATTAGCTCTTGTACTCACTACTTAATGCACTCATGGTATAGATAAGATGGACTATGTCTAAGCTAAACACACACTCTCCCACACACAATTTCTCACACAATTTCTCGCACTCTTTCAATTATCAAAGTAATGCTATTTGATGAGTGTATCCTGTCACTATTATGCTGCCAAGTTCCCAAAGCCTGGAACTCCTCTCCCACAGTGTCTCTGTCCAGTGAATCTCTTCTCATTGGCTGTGCACTGGCTCTGGCCACCGGAATCCTAGTTTTTCCACCTTACTGTAGCTGCAATCTCCAGCATACTTTTCCTTGCCCACCATGGCTACAACCCAGCCAAGATTAGTGGCTGTGATCCCTCTCTACTGTAGCAGCAATCTCCAGGCCTCCACCATCCCAGTCCCCAACCAACAAACTGAAGCCACCATCGGAATCAGCACGTGCTCATCTGTTAGGGCCTGGAGTATTGCAAAAGAACTCCTAGTCAAATGATGGCACATGAAGTTACATCAGACATCCACTTCACAAAGGACTGCCACAAATTGCCTCATTTCCAAGTTTTCTGGCCAGCCATTAGCTTCATTTTCTAGTTTCAACTTTCAGCCACTTATCCACCAGTTTATTGTCATAAAAAATGTTCATTTTATTCTTAAGCTGTCTGAGAAGGTTTCAGGTTTAAGGTTAATATGAATAAGAGGGGATTTGCTGGCATTAATGCATATCAATTGTTTCACAGTTATTTTGGCAGAGCCTTCTTGGGTTTTTTAAAGGACATGTCCCTAACAGATATGCAAAGGGATAGGAGAGCTATACTGTTTTAACTTGTCCATCTGTTATTTCCGCTTTTGTTTCGAGCCTATGCCAATCAGGGTTTCTTAGGGCCTGTTTGAATGTGTTTTGTTTTTTTTTGTTCTTAAAACTATTTCGTAGAGTAGTCATGAAATGAGTGTTTTCTGCGTTTTTTGTTTTTCGTTTTCAGAGTTTTAAGTCAAAACACAAAACAGAAACAATTGAAATATGTTCTCTAAATTTGATTTGAAAAACTTAAAAACAGAAATAACATTTTAGAAATTTTTACAAAACAGGCATTATCAAACAAGTTTTTTTGTTTTTTAATTCTGAAAATTAAAAAACTGTTTTTGAAAATAGAACTCAAACAGGCCCTTAGTCTCCTCTTCCATTATACTATTTTCTTTTACTAATATTAATTCTTTACTTATTCTATAAAAACCCTCCCAACTAGTTTGAGATAAAGGTAGTGTTGATGTTGTTCTATAAAAACACACCAGCCAATGAATGAACGCTAGCTACACTTGAGACCATGGGTAGTGGTCATGGGGACAGCTCCAAGTAGGTTATAATTTGGTGGCTTCACTATGTTTGAAATAAGTTTTCACCTAGAAGATATTTAATTTCCATTTAATCATGAAGAAATTTTAGAAATTAATGATTGACAAATGAGAAAAAGAATGCAGGAGTTATTTACTTATTTTCCAAAAGCAAGCAGAGCCCAGAAGTTTGAATTTCCCAGAAACAAACCAATCTGTTCCACTTAGTTTAACGATTCGGCAGAATTTTCATTATAAACAATACTTTAAAAATCTAGCAAGCAGCACTTGCACACAAGGACAGTGATGTAAAATACATTGATGGCTCCATCATAATTGCAGACTTCTTATTATAATAAACATTACGAGTCACATTAACCATAACTATCAATTAATAACTGGGCTTAAAATAAGGAAGGCATATGAGTCAAAACCTGAGATGAAGCAGAGGAATCAGCATTTTTAGGGTCAGCCCAGCTCACTGTTGGAGCATTGTCACCTAGCTTAAATGTTGGGCTCGTCATCTTTTGCCTTGAATATTCAGCACATCCATGATTATAATAGTCGACAAAAGCAAATCCACGGTTATTGTTTATATTCTTCATATCCTGCAACGAAAAAAAAATAAACACAAGTGCAGTTAAATAAGAATACCACAATGCTAACTCCATGTAATTGCAGTTGTGCATGATGCAAATGCAATTTACGAATGATTGTAATAAACAACTTTATGATGATTAAGGCATGATGGTAACAAATAATCGCTAGGTACTTTTACTTAAAAGTGGAATGGAATCACAACAGCATAATACATACCTTGACCAGTTCTACAGCAGTAACTCCAGGTCCAATCTCAGTTACAATCTTCCTCAGATCTTCCTCACCCCAGCTTCTGGGAACATTGCCAATAAAAAGACGGTGTTTTGCTTGAGATGTTGAACATTTTATTTTTTTACCCTGAGACAATTGATCATTGATACAGTCAAGCATTGAACGTAAGCCAAATTGCATTAAGAATAACGTTTTCTGCATTATGCATCAGCAAAGTTTGTAATAATAGAGTTGCAAAGCCAACAAATTACAAGGAGAATTAGCTATGAATGCATAATGACTGAGACTATCATATTACCTTAAATTCTGTATTATTCAGCTCCTCAATGGCTTTTGAAGCCAATTCAACGTTTCTAAAAGTCACAAAACCAAATCCCTTATTCTCAGAAGAATCTTTTGCTTTCATTACTCGAACCTGTTTTCATCAAACTTCAAGTTAACGGGTCATATTGTATATACAAGTATAAGCACAGGACAATAAAGACGGTACAGGCTTACCTCCGTAACTTCTCCAATACGTTCACAAAAAGCTTTCAAATCCTCATTTGAGGCATCATGAGGAATGCCACCAATGTATACTTCAGATCCATGAGGAGGAAGAGAAAGAAGTTCAGCATGCTTTTTCTTCTCATCCTCATCTTCCACCATGGTCTCATCACTGCTACGGTTTTGCATGGCATCATCTTCTTCCACTTCTTCAACTTCCTCCTCATCCTCCTCCTCCTCCTCCTCCTCCTCTTCCTCTTCCTCTACCTCTACCTCCTCTGGGTCCTCCTCCTCCTCTTCTTCCACCTCTTCCACCTCCTCTTCTATTTCTTCCACTTCCTCTTCTTCCTCTACTTCTTCATATTCAATTTCTTCTTCCATTGCTTCCTCGGGATCATTTTCCTCATCGAAATCGACCTTCTCATCAGATTCAACTGCCTTTTCAGGCTCAGATGGCTTAGCAACTGATGAAGAATTTCTCTTTCCCCTTGGCATCTTACGAAATTAATTAAACAAGCTTGTGAGGCAACTGTGAAGAAGGCACAGAGGCCAGAAGAATTCCTGGGAAGAAGTATACACATATCGAAAGGAGGAAACAAAAAGAAAGGCCAAAAAAGGAGTCGCAGCGAATGAATCTCAGTGGAACCAGTGCAATGAGATAAGACTTATAGTTATACGGCCGCAATGCGAAAGACTTTTACTAAAGGGGCAATGATAAAATAATTAGCAGCATTGACAGCCAAGTCACAAAAAGATTCTCAAAACGAGACAATGAAGGTGATGAAAGGGATCCGAGTTCAAAAGGCATGTTGAAGAGCACAAGCTCTTATATAACATAAAATCAAATGGAGAGGACAAAGCCCCTCAAGAAAATCCAGAATTGCAGGAGCATGAAATGTAATAAATATGAAAAGTTTCCACTCAAATGCAAGGTGAACAAACAAAGTTAAAAGTTAAGAGTCAATTAGGCATTAAAGGAATGAGATGGCAGAACAAAAAGGAGAATCATGACGTGTCCAATCTCAGAAAAAATAATGGCAGTTTCCAAACAAAATGTACCAATCTGTGCACCTTCCTGCCACAAATTTACAGATACGCACTGAGATAGGCTTTGTTATACACTTCTACTAGCTAACCACTAAGGCAACCGTAACCACCATACATCAAATTTCAGAAGAAGAAAAAAACAAAAAAATTAAAAATAAAGAAAAAAAAAATCCATCTATCCAACTTGCCTACACACACAACAAAGAGAAGAACACTGTGGTAAATGATTGAAAGCCAAATCCTTTCTGTTATGCAGAATTTAAGAGAGAGAGAGAGAGAGAGAGAGAGAGTACCTCAAGGTAAATGATTGAAGCTACGCAATGCAAGGTAAATGATTGAAGCTACGCAATGCAAATTGAGCGAAAAGGGAGAAAAAGGGAACACAGCACTATCGATATCGATCGAAAATTTCAGGTATGATAACGAAATTAAGGGGAACCTCGAAGAACTTTTAATTTTGATAACGAACCCTAGATTCCTGCCTCACTGATTCGCACAGAAGCTAACTTTGGTGCCGCCGTAAATTGGAGTTTTAGATATATGTTTTTGGACATCATGCTATACGACAAGTCGTTTCCATATTCTCCATCCAAGGCATCGATAAAGAAGTCTCTGAGTAAGAGGATATTGTGGTTGTGGTAAATGGGACCATTAGATTCTTTCAGTAACATATTAAAAAAAAAAAAAAAAAAGAAGCTGAAAATCCAGGTCAGAACCAACGAGCCATGTCTAGAAACATACGTGGTTCGATGTCGAAAATATCTTTAATATTCCTGTACTGAATAACTATTACATCATTGTTAAAATTAGAAGAAAAAAAAATATTTAAAATAATAAATACTTTTCCCTTGATTTTATTTATTTCATGTATTCTTTTATGATTAATAACATTTGAGTCCTATTTTATTATTTTTAGTAAAAAAAAATACCTATTTCTGTGACGCTAAAAATATGCTTGAGGGTGATCACAAAATAATCCAACGTCTTTTTCAAAAATTGATTAAATCAATAATTCAATATCCGGGTTATCATCATAACCATAAGGGTAGGTATGGGTTTGTGCTTTGTGAAAAACAATTAATGAATAGATAATTTATAGGTAACTAACTTTAATTTATTTTTTTGTACGAATTTTATAATTAAAATTAATAGGATAAAAAAAATCGAATGTAATATCCTCTAACAAAAAAGTATGTGTGAACCAAATGGTGGTAGCTCAGTTGGCGCATGGGAGCTAAACAGGTGGGGGTGAGAGCATGTGTTCGAATCTCCCCCAGTACCATCTTTGGAAGGGGTTTAAAGCCTTAATCTTGGACCCGCCCCGAATCGGATTAGTTGCGAAACAATGAATCGATTGGAATATTTTCAAAAAAAAAAAAAAAAAGTATGTGTGAATAGAAAGAAAAGACTTATCCAATATCATCATGATGTCATATAGGTATAATAGATTATATGTTAATCAAATTGTATCAAATTAACTAAGTGAAACTATTGAGTGATGAAAATGGGACTGTTTTACTTAATGAAGTGAGGCAGAGATATGAATTCTAAACTCAATGAAGAGTCATCATAAATAATGCTCAAGCGAAGGTTGAGAATCACCCAGGAATGTGTTAGGCATGATAGTTTATGAGGAAAGAATTCAATAAGTACAATAAATATTGAGCTGGGTCTGTCACGTATGGTTGAGGATGAAGAATGTTGATGAAGAGAAAAAAGGTTGAATAGAGTCTTGCCGAGATGTTGGGTTGTTTGTTGAGATGAGAAGTTGCGAGATTGATGTTTGAGTAGTTTGGAGGTGACTAGTGGGGTGGGTACCTGCAAGGCACTTCGACGCTTAAGTCAGTTTAATATTCAATATGGTTCAAGTATTCAAAGAGAGATCTCTTACCTGGGTTGAATGCCTTTGTATTTATAGTGTAGAATGTCTTGTTTTATGTCGCCTTTCATAAGGCGTTGTTCATTTTCATTGGTGTAGGAGGGTGGCCTTTCACAGGTCATTCCTTGGTTCTGAAGCCTATGGCTAGGCTAATCTTTGTAGATGTGGTGGCTAGCTGATGTTGTCATTCATTTACTAGGTTCAAAGGGTTGTCAAGTTGTCTGAACTGCTAATCTTGGTAATGATGTTTTCTTTCACATTAAGTCATTTTGGCTTATCAGTCAAGCAAGCGAGATTTCCCACTGTTTGTACGTGGGATGAGTTGCCTTGCTGGTCAAGTTTGATGGTTCTTAGGCCATATGGACCTTTATTGGTTTGAGCCTCTATCTCGCATAAGTTAGGTCCAGATCAGTATTTAAGAGACTAACAGTTCTGGAAATAGTGTGCAAAAGTTGTTCCCTCTATGTTTGAAGAGGGGTATAAATAGAAAGAGAAAATTCCCCAATGATGAGTATAATCGTTTTGCTCTTGTGAGCCACACTATATGTGAGGCAAACACACTCACTTAATGCATGAGGTGCGAGATGTTCTATGCAAGGGAATGAGATTCTCTACAATAAGGGTCCACAAATCTCACCGTAAAAATAGAGGTGTAACCCTTTATATGAGCTTCGTAAGCCAGCTCAATATGTTGGACTAGTATATCTGGTCAAGAACACTAAGCTACCTGATTAGTTCTAGTTGGATTTATTACTTAAGTAAGAGCTATTTGCTTGAGCCATTTCTATGAAGTAGATAAATTTGGAATTTGTTGAATCTTACAACTTTCAACAAATTTTGTGTTTTTAGTTCAACTAGAATTGAATTTGTACTGTTAAGAGCTGCAAACCCAATATGTATCCTTAGAAGGGATAGAGGTCACTATAGGGGTATCGTTGCTAGTAGAGGTAAAAACCAAGCTGGGCAATGACGTCCTAGGTATGAGGTCCGACAATGTAAGTGGAGGGGGGGTGTATTAAGTTGCAGAGAAGGCTCGTGAAATTGGCAGGATAACGACACATAAAAGATTAGATCCCTTGCTTGGTGATAGAGGAGTTATTTATAGGGGAGAAGATGCCTTACTAGCATGAGAGGGAAAGTCATGTCAACTCTCCTTGGGAAGTGTCATGGGCGCCTGGTATTGCTGCTGCAACAACAATGTGGTTCCTGCTATGCTAGTGGCAGTTGTTGCTGCTATAGTTGTGGAGAGAAAGCACCTATTTAGGGGTCTGGGAGGGCTATTCGAGGGAGATAGCATCCCAACATAGGATATTTTGGTATCTTACGTTGGGGACACTGTCATGTGGGGACAGAAAGGAAGGAGGGTTTATAACCCTTGGTCAGCAAGGCTGACATGGATGGGAGTAAGAGATTTGGGCCTGCCTTAATGAGCCAACTGGTTAGAGCCATCCAAAACAGAATTGAAATGTAATTTAGTATAACCTTTAAGTACTTTCAAAAACCAATATCATTTGTTTATCAAGTTTATCTGAACAAACTCAACCCATTAACTGTAATTTGTGATAAATTAAACCACAATATCTCATTTTACAATTTTTATTTTGGTGATACTAAAATTAAGAATTTACATTAGCTAAGTTGGTTTGAATTCATACTCAACGAGTCAACCTAAACGTCAACTTCTCTCTCTCTCTCTCTCTAACATTCTTCAAGTCAAACTAACTCAAATAAAAATAAACTCATCAAATGAATATTTTTATTCACGAAAACCTAAATCTCTTGACGGAGAGACATTTAAAGTTCAACCAAGGTACAGAGACTTGAACTCCAATATTCACGAGGAAAAGCGTTTGAATTTAACTAAGCAATCTATTTGTTTGATTCTCGTGCTGTAATTACCAACCAGTTCCTAAAATGCTTCGTTAGTATCAAGATACGCTAGAAATTATATAACTACATAGAAGAAGAAGAAAAAAGGTTCTATAAAGGGTTAATATGGATTATCATATTGACAATAACTCTACTTATTTGTTTGCAATGTCAGACTTACATATGACTGCGGCTAATCCTATTTCCGTTAATGGAGGAATGGATCACATTGATAACCTAATGCAAGGGATTTGGATGATAAAGTGAAGAGATGTATTGAGAATACAAGCCTCTACAAATTAGCTTCTAGCTTGTCTTCAGTAAGGATAATAGCAGACTCTTATCTTTCCTTAGTAACTCCTCGGACGTTGATAATTTTTCTTTCCATATTGGTCAATAGACTGTATCTTGAAGATTACAAACGAATGAGTAGTCAGTGTCAATATAGATCACCAGCTTTGATAACTCCGTACATACAAAAGAAAAGGGTTACATAAAAAGAAGAAGAGATAATATCATAATGTACATTGACTAGCACTTCAAAACTTCAAAAGGGGTCACGGATATAAAACAGGTACAACAAACAAAGGCAACCAACCACAGCTTGACTCTATGGTTGATTCTTAACGAACTTCAACCTATCCTTACAAAAATGGAAGCACCCTTAATGTATATATTTTTCTGTATCTGTAAATAGACATTGTACCCCAAAAGGATCTCTATTTCATGAATTCTAAAACTTTCTGAGTAATATCTTCGAGGAAGGAAACAAAACCCATCACACTTGTAAGACCACTTCCATCAACATCCTGCTCTTCAATCAAAAAGTTCTCAAAAATAGAGGCATCATCCTGCCCTCCTCGAATAAAAATGAGTTTGGGAGTGATGCATCTCTCTTTCTTCAATTTGTTGATTGTAGTCCTTAACAAACCTGAAAGGTAATGTTGCATAAAATTTAGGTGGAACACATGTTATATTTCTACCAACTAATCCAGTGCAGAAAAAAAGAAAAAAAGAGAAGGCTTACAATCATGAGGTGGAGGAAAAGGAAGTGATGGGTCTGCAGTCGAAGAATAAAACACAATCAGAATTGTAAATGCATCAAGGAAAAATATCGGACTGCCACTGGTAATCAGTGCAGCACGACTCAATGAATGGCGAGGATATGCTTGTTTATCTGGAGTAGCATATGATGTCAACACTGGGTACACAGCACGATGAAGGGAACTTGGTTCCAACACACTACAAAACAAATGAAAATGAATCGCATAATCAATCCTTGAATATACAAATAGAGAACTACAAATCATGCCGCTGAAGCTTTGCATTTATATTTTTCAGTTACCCAACTAACATACTATATCCTTAGGCCTTATCTATCAATAAGGAGACTCATTTTTGTAGAGCCAATTCTTGTGAAATATATTCTAATTTAACCATCTTAGGCTGAAACAAATTTTACTCCTATATATTTATTAGGGTTGGTACACTACAAACAGGAAAAATAATGTCCAAAGTTAACCTTTATTTCTAAATCAAATGTACATACACAGACTTCTAAATCCACGATGAATACGATTTGTTATACATTTAAGGTCACAAGCACTTTCTTGTAACAAATCGTCACTTTCTTTGGTAAAAGATTTGTCATTGTATATTAATTTATTAAATGCTACTATTTTCAAGTATTCCCGTCACCCCTATCCTCACTAGTCGGGATTTCATAAGGAGTGATTGTTTTTTAAATGCTACTATTTTCATTTAGTTCTTTTTATTTGTTATTTCTTAATGTGTGGGCATACGTTAACAAAATCCTTAAATATATTGGCCATTGTTTTCGCAAGTAAGCATCCTGGACTCACGTTCATTCAGCTTTATGTTAGTATGTTTGATTCCTTCAAACAGACATTTATGGCACTATTATGGAAATGCTGTTTCTCAAATAAACCTGATAGCACCAATTACCTGAAAAGGCATTGAAGATAGATGCGATAGTCAGGGTGAACACCTTCTTCATGAAAGCGGAGAAGGGGATTTCGAAGGAGAGCAAAAATCAGGCGTGGTAGGGGCTGCAATTGAGGACATTGAGAGAATGTAACCTCAATCTGAGATCTTATAGAACTTCCATCACTATACTGAATAATTTTATACGCATCATTGTACTGAGCTGTGAGGATCACTAGCCATTCTTGAAGCAAAATTCTACCCTCTCGAACTCCTTCCTCCAAAGAGGCTAATATAACCTGCAGAATACAATATAAGTAAATTAATCACAAAATTTAGTTGAAGAAAGACAGCAGAGAATTAAAAAAAGACAATAGAACAATATTATTGTGGTAATTATATATTAGTAGAAATAGTTGGCAGATTTAAAAAAACAAGTAAAGAAAGCATACCATATACAGAATTAATTATGAAATGTGGGGCAGAAAACAAACACCAATTCAAAGGGCATAGAAGTTAGGTTGATTTTACAATTCACCTTGTGAACCAGCAAAGATAGCACAACTTCAGGATCACAGCTATCGTAAAGTTCATGAATGTTTTGAGCAATTCCAAACTGCGATGTTCGGATCCTTAGCCGACGTTGAAGGGAATGTTTGGTTCTGTATCAATAGTTAGCACAACAAAGTAAGACCAAAAAGCCTTCAATCCATCTTTTTAATTTTTGGATGTTGGAAGAAAATATGACCAAATAAAATATCAAAAATGAAATGCAATTAACATTACGAAAAGCAGTTGTAAGAGAACAAAGCTAACCCATACCAAAATCCAGAATGTAAAAATTGACAAGTGCAAATATAAATAAATACAAAATTGACCATTAGCAATTAAATGCATGATTGCATATCATGCTCATCTTAACAGTAACAATTTTCTCAGAATGTGAAAAATGAAACTCCTAACTTCAATCACAAATTTACTTATGTGCCAACACAGCCTCTCAAGATGTGATTGATAGTATCAACAACAATTGATAAAAAGCTGTAACTAAAGGTACACTATGCAGCAAGCCCAAACCAAAGAGGAGCCAGGCAGAATGAAAGAAACAAAATTCATCTAAAGATACAACTATTCCGAGCATTATTAATTAGAAAATGTGAGGAATTTCATATCCAGCAAGATATCACATAATTGATAGTATCTATTGAGTTATATAAAACCATTAATGTAGCCTCACCCAATAGCTTAAGTTTTTGGGTTGAATTGGTTATTTATATGGTATCAGAACCTCGGTGTACCGGTTTCGATCCTCCCCGCCCCTCACTTTCTTTCTAGTGGAATTTCTTTCTTCGCACAGGTAGGTGAGCCTGTGCATTGTCCACCCTTCAAGTTCAGTAGGCTCTCGTGTGAGGGACCATGTTGAGTTATATAAAACCATTAATGTAGCCTCACCCAATAACTTAAGTTTTTGGGTTGAATTGGTTATTTACAGTATCAACAACAATTAATAAAAAGCTGTAACTAAAGGTACACTATACAGCAAGCCTAAAGCAAAGATTAGCAGGCAGAAGGAAGGAAAGAAACAAAATCATCTAAAGATAGAACCATTCCAATCATAATTCATCAGAAAATATATAAGGAATTTCACAAGAACCATCTTCATCCAGAATTGGGAATCCTAGGAAGAGAGAACCAGCAAGACATTCCCTCAGAATTATGCTGAAATATTCATTAAAACTTGTTTCAAAATGTTCATAAAGCAGATTTTTTTATTCCAAAAATGTCAAACTCATTTTTATGTTCACCTTATGATTTACAGTTTCATGGAGTTTAAACAAAACCGAGAAACATAAAAAAGTCATGACTGGTAAGACATCCCATCTTTAACTAACAGATAATCCTATTGCAACAAGATGACAGAAAAATTGGTAAAATAAAAATCCATCAACTATTTCTGTTAGCTAGACCACAGGCCGCATCTTCCATGCAATAATATATTGGTAGACATTCAACACCAGCAGGGATATAGTCTTGGGACTTGAAATCAGAGAATATACAAAAACTTGGTTGCACAAGAAAAGCCATTGTCAAAGAACAAGCTACAAACTTTGGAAGAGACATAGTTTATGTCAATTTATGGCAAATAGGAAGTAGTTAAGAAAAAAAAATCTGTTCAAATGAACAAACTTGACCCTGACATCAAATTGGACTGCACCTATCATAGATAATATGGAAAACAACTGTACATATACATTTATAACAGGAGAAGATGAATATAAACAATCTAATGTGTGTTCTCTGCTGGTTACCATACCTACTTGGAGAAACCCCTCCTGAACTGGAAAGTTCCTGAGGAGGAACTACAACTGAGTACTGAAATGCAATCTGAAGTGTAGGAACATCTGACTTAGTTCTGTTTAAAAAAGTAAAGTAAACCTTAATCAGAACAGGAAATATATCAGACAAGAAGTACAGCTATCTTGTGATAGAAATTATATCAAATTATAGAAGGTAAGTTGTTATTTATTATCAAAATAATTCAGCTACACTTTGTTTCAAAACATTTCTCTTGCATTCAATTTGCATGCCAAAAGTATACTTTATTAATATTACCTAAATTCTGCAATCAAAGAGAGAGCATTCTTTTTGTAAGAAAGCTTCTTTTAATATGTGAGGAAATTCACCATGATTCGAGCCTTTGAGGCAAAAAATCTGGATAGCTAATCTTTTTTTTTTCCTGGTTCTTGCATGCCTAGCAAACTCTGATTTCCAAGTTCAGGAGAAACCTAAAGTCAGGCATCTCATTAATAGTTTTGTCACATTCTGATTTCTGAGATAATTGTAACACTTGTGTTTTGTAGAGTGCTAGTCAAGCATATCCATTTGTTTTAGTTCATTATGATGTTTGAGGTCCTACTAGTATTGTGACTTCTTTAGGTTTCAAGTATTTTGTCACTTTCATTGATGATTATTTGCATGTTAATTGGTTATATTTAATGCCAAACAGGTCTGAGTTGTTTTACATTTTTCAAAATCCTAGGAAATCAAAACTCAATTTGATATTCTAATTCACACTTTACATAGTAATAATGCCTGCGGATATTTATCTCAATTTTTCCAAAATTTTATGGCTTCTAAGTTCTAATATCATTCTTCACCAAATTTCCTGTGCCCATACCCCTCAACAAAATGAGGTTAGAACGTAAGCATTCAAGCCAATAAGTGTTAGACATGGCTGTAACCAGTAATGATTTATACCTTGAAAATCCAATGTTGTTCTCAAACACAAAGTCGTAAGCATATGTAGCATAAGAATCACAACATATGATGTGTTGAACATTTTCATATTGTGGATCTGGGAAGAAATGACCATACTGCAATAAAATATTAAGTTATTTATAAGAAAATGCGAAAATTGTGAATTACAAATCCATCATACAACACACTTACAGAATTGCCAGTTTTAAATTCGGTTGAGGTTCTTAATCGCAGGACACAACCAAAAGCATATGGCCGACTCAGCATTCGATACCTGCAAAGAGAACAGATCACAATATAGTCACCCAAAGTGACATATGTGAAAGTGTGCACATAACTATCGTTGATACTTATAGTCGTATTGGCAACTGACTATAACAACATTTGAGTTTAATTACCAAATTTGAGTTCCCGTTTATCACTTAAGGTAAGTGATTAATAAAAACAATAAGTGGTCAATTTAATTGCACCTGATTATTTTAAATAATAAATAGCTGCCTAAAATAATAAGCATTCATTTGATATGGTTAACATAAAAATGTATTTGGTTAATTCAAATCTAATGTGATTAAGGAGAAAGGTAGTATAATACCACCTCAAGTTGAGATTTTATTGAAGATACAGTCACACAGCCAATCAGCAAATACTGAACAACTATCTCCTACTGATCTTATATCAAACAATTGCAATAATTTTACCACTAAAGCATGTCCAGGGATATTAACTTAACAAATGAGACTTACATGTCCTGCGGCAATGTTGAATCCTCAGTACTGGTATATAAAAATAAGGAACCCCCACTTTCAATACTCAGAAATTTTAGGGATGCCAAATCAGTGTACTCATTTGTTACGGCAAATATGTCGACACATACACCTGCTTGAACAGCAACGGCAGCCTGTAATACACATGTCAATTCTTCCACTTCTAAGGAATGGGAGACAGAACTAATAATAACATAAGTTAAATACCAGATCTTTATAAAATGGTGTCTGCTCCGGGAGTAAAGCACGATCTGCATCCTCTCCTTTGCTTGCATATTGTTCACCATATCGTGTCGTGTCCAATTGCCCAGCACCATAATCAGGAGGACCAGACAAGAAGGAAAATATTCTAGCTGCAGTACTCAATAGAAATAATATCAATTTGAAGCTTTTAAGTATGCAAGATTGAACATTAAAGAAACACACTAACAAAATCATGAATAGTGAGTTTGTATTTAATCGTTCAAACCTAAAGCAAAAGTGTTTCCATATTCAGATCCAAGGTAACTGCAAAGGGCTTCCATTGCCATCCCAAAACCACGCCCACCAATCAGAACACCTTCCAGTCCTTGACTAGCTGCCGTGGTTCTCTCCCATGAAGTTGTTGGTCTAAGTGTTTCAAGTGCAGATGCAATACGGTCCTTACAAGTTTCCACCTGCAATATAAATATGGAATTTAGATCTACACATTTTTTCCATATATTGTAATCTTTGTGCTTCAACATGAGAAGAACAAATTTTTAAAATATTAAAAACATCACCTATGATTAACTTACGGGAGCCAGAAACTGTAACAAGGGCATGACATCTTCAAGTTCAATTGGTAATGATCCCTCCGCATCATGAGGGATGAAAACATTTTTCACAACAGGTATTGGACCTTGAACATCATACAATCCTAGTTTGTGGCTGAAGGTAGCAAGCCCAAAAAGGGAACCAGGAGCAAGAGCTGCAATAGAACAAAAAGATTTAAAAAAATAAAATAAGAGAAGTGTTCAGAATATCAATATCTTATGTAGGAAAGAAATATATCAATACCTTCAAAAGCTGCCAGCAATGCACTTTTAGTGAGTTCAATAAACTCCTCTGAAGCTGCAGTAAAATCCAAAATATTTTTCTCAAAAAATAACAATTACAAAAAGATACATCCACGTATTTAGGAAATGAGTCAAAAACTACAAAGGAGACAAGTAGAACGAAAACACAATTCTAGTATTGAATAAAAATTATAGTAAACTAGGGGCAATTTTCTTCACCTGGATCATTGCATCCTTTTATACAAATTCAAAAAGACCAGGATAGGCAGATAGATAGTCAGAGAGAGACAGAGAGAGAGAGAGATTCAATAGGGGAAAAAGATCAAAATCATGGCTACTTTTGTAACCATGAGCTTCTCGTTCTACAAAAGTTACGCCAACAAACAACATCATGTGCTTTGATAATCACAGTTCCAAATCCTATATCAGTCACAACTGATAAGGCACGGCACATAATCTGATAATCACTGCCGTGCTTTTTTCTTTTCTTTCTGATAATCCTATTATCAGTCACAACACATCATGTGCTTTGAATCCATGGTCTCACCCTTCACTCTCAATTCTTAAAGCAAGGAATAGTAAATATTAGAACCGATTACCCAATGGAAAAATGAGACGTATAAACATTTGCATTCATTTGTTGCACATAAAAGTTCAAATCACCATAAGCAACATAACCAGCTGAAGTACAAGTAAAATGTCACTGATCTTACTAACACAACTTTCATTAAAACTTCCTAGTCAGGAACCAAGTCATAATCAACGAAAACAAACTCAACAGGAAAACCTAGAAATCCCTAACCAATTAACCTCACTATTGCAATTAGCATTAATCAATGAGCTGAGACGCAATGCAAAAAGCAAGAAATCTTACAGGACAAGTCAACAGCAGCAACATAGACGGGACAAGCCTGCGTAGCCGCTTCCTCCGACGATTCTTCTGCAATATTCGAAATCAGAAATTGAATTTAAAAAAAAAAAAAAGAAATAGTTCAAATTGAAACCGTGAAAAACCGCAAAGGAAAAACGAAGGCATGGAATTACGTTGGGGCAATTCGAGATCTACGAATGAGGACATCATCTCGGCGCAAGATTGAGGGAGAGAGTAGCGTTGGATAGCTTGTGATGAAAGGCCGTTGAGGTTGCCGCAGAGGGAGCAAGACCACGACCACTGTTCAAGCTCGCAGTAGGTGTTGAAGTAGGCCCAGCAGTTCTCGCAGCGAGGCAAGAGGTCGCCGCCGGATCCGTACGCCGGAGATTGGCCGTTCTCGTCGGTGGCGGCGAAGGGAGTGACAGTCACTCCCCATAGGAGGCCGGAGCCCTCGCGTGCGTCCGTGTCCATCGGGAACCGCGACACTGTGGCCCTCACCGCCATGCTTTACTTACTTCCTTACTTCCTTCCACTACCGAGTCACGACTCACTCCGAGTTGCACACTCGTTCCTGCACTTACACTGCAGATCCTAATCATAAACTGAAAGTAACAAAGAAGAAAACAAAAGTGAGTGCAGGGTGACGTGGACAAATTGCGATGCAAGCGTCGTAAGCTCGTGCCAGTAGCATTAACACATTGTGCCACGTTAAAAACCATTACGCTGACATGGGAATGCAGATGCACCAATGTGTTTGATAATTATTCTTTTTTTAGCATTATTTTTTATAATCAATATTTTTTTAAAAAATTGTGTTTAGAAAGATTTTTTAGGGAAAAAAATATATATTTGATAACAATTTATTTTTATACTCAAAGAGATATAAAATATATTTACCAAATAATACTTTTAATAAATAGTGTGTGGTTAATACTCATGTATTTAATAAATATTATGTTAGAGAAAAATTAAAACATAAATATTATTTTTTTATTTTTATTAATTTATGTTTTGAACAACGGTTCTTTTTGTGAAATAGAAAAATAAATTGATTTTATCAAACATTTTTTTTAATTATTTTTATTTTCTAAATTAAAAAAAAATTTTCGAGAACATTGTTATACAGACCTTAATCTACATTTATTCAGCTTTTTATCATTCATATATGGGTTCATTTAATCTTAAGTTGCATGAGAGATCTTCTCTCATGTTATAGATACATATGTGGTGGGGCTCGCCATTTAAAAAAAAAAAAAGGAGTGTCACAATTTTCGATGGTCTATAGGAGATAAAACTACTCTTATGTTACATAAGAGTAGTTTTTCCCTTCATATATATATATATATATATGGGAAAGTGTGTGTCATTTTAAAGGATGCAAAGTTGTGTCATTTTAAGAGAGAGAAAGAGATAGATAAAGGAGGAGAGAGAGTTGACAAAAAAAATAAAGGTGTGAGTCCCACATCTTTATGAGGGTAAAAGAATATAAGTTGTGTCATTTAAAAGGATAAATATTTTTCCCTATATATATATATGAGAAAAATATTTCTGCAGTTAATGCAGATAAGTTATCAGCATTTATTCCCAAAACGACATCGTTTTGGTATTGAAATCTTAAAAAATTATAAATATAAAGACTAATATAACCCTGAAATAAATTAAAATTATTAAAACACCATGATTTCCGTCCCAAAACGACGTCGTATTGGGCTTACTGCAGATAAGTTATATGCAGTAACTGCAGAAAAAGCGAACCCTATATATATATATATATGGTATAATCATTTCTACATTTGCTTTACGTACAACAATTACAGGTGTATAGTTATAATTCCCCATATTCAATGCTTTCATCTTTTGTATGTTTATGATTTCTCACATTTAATATTTTCACGTATATATATGGCAAGTATTTGACTGCTGCATGTACAGCAGCTGCAAAAATGTAAATCCCAATATATATATGGGCTTATCATTTCTCAAGCTGCCGGAGATAAAGTTATCTCCGGCTAGTAAATCATAACCGTACAAAGATAGATCAATTGTGATAAAGGAAGAAAGAGAAAAAAAGAATCATAACCATTCAAAGATGAATCAATTAATATAAATAAATAAATAAACAAAACGACGTAGTTTTGGGGTGGCCGGTTATGATTCCCCACATTTAATGCTTTTATCCTTTGTATGGTTATGATTCCCCGTATTTAATGCTTTCAAATATATATATATGGCAAGTATATGATTGTTGCACGTACAACAGCTGCATAAACGTAAACCCCTATATATATAATGGGATAGGAACATTTGACACTAGTGTTAAACTAAACAAATTGATATCAAATGTTAATCGCTGATTTTTGTAAGTTTAAATATTATAATTTAGGGGAAGGATATTGTGACAACCAAGTTGTGTTACTACCAAGTGACTACCAATCAATCTTACCGTTAGATCGATTATGTTGATCCAACGGTTATATTTATTTTCATCTTTGTATGGTCATGATTATCTAAATTTAATACTTTATATTTATTTTCACCTTTGTATGGTTATGATTTCCCATATTTAATGCTTTCACTTTAAATATGGAGAATCATGACCATACAAAGATAGAAATAAATATAACCGTTGGATCAACATAATCGATCTAACGATGAGATTGATTGGTAGTCACTTGGTAGTAACACAACTTGGTTTCTCAAGGACAGTTCCCAAGTGATACAATTGTGAATCCAAAGGAGGAATGCAAGTTCATTGTGACAAGGATTGGAATTGTGATCACTCCTCAAAAAAAGCCGAAATCAGTTCAGCCAAAGAAAGTTGATGAGCCAACACCTGAACTAGAGCATGAGGAAGGAGAACCTGCAAGGCAAGACGAAGAAGAAGCAAAGGAGAAAGCTGTTGAAGCTCCAAAGAAACTGATGGATTATTCTCGTTTTGAGAAACCTCCATATCCTATGAAGCTCAAGCAGCAAGCACAAAAACAACAGTATGCCAGGTTTTTAGAAATGTTTAAAAAATTGCATATTAATATTCCATTTGCTGAAGCTCTTGCTAACATGCCTAACTATGCTAAATTCTTGAAAGATTTATTGTCTAGAAAGCATAAGTTGCAGGATTGTGAGACAGTAGCACTTACTGAAGAGTGCAGTGCCATCATTCAGAAGAAGTTCCCACCAAAGCTTCAAGATCCGGGAAGTTTCAACATCCCAATTGCGATAGGCAACACCAATGTTGGCCGGGCATTATGCGACCTTGGAGCAAGCATCAACTTGATGCCACTGTCAATATGCAAAAAATTGGGAATTTCTGAACTGAAGCCAACCATGGTCTCTTTGCAATTAGCTGACCGTTCAACAAGGAGACCCAATGGGATACTAGAGGATGTCCTTGTCAAGGTTGACAAGTTTATCTTCCCTGCTGATTTCATTGTGTTGGATATGAAAGAAGAAACTGAAATACCTCTTCTGCTTGGAAGGCCATTCTTGGCCACAGCTCGGGCTTTGATTGACGTCGAACAAGGAAAGCTCGAGTTACGGATGAACGATGAGACAACCACAATCAACGTGTTTAAAGCTATGAAGAACTCATCTGACCCCAGTGACTGCTTCAGACTTGATGTGATTGATGAAGCAGTAAAAGAAGTGCATTTTGATGATCAAGAGACTGAAGATGAATTTGACGATCAAGATGAAGGAGCTCCACAAGAAGGGCGAGAATCTATCTATGAGGTGTTAGAAAAGAAAGAAGATGATTCAGTTCCATTAGCACCAACGGTAGAACTAAAAGAGTTGCCAGAAACTCTAAAGTATGCCTTCTTGGGAGATGAAAAACAATTCCCAGTCATCATCAATAAAGATTTGTCTCCAACTGAAGAAAAGAAGCTGTTGGAAGTGCTCAAAGAGCACAAGACGGCCATTGGATGGTCTATTTCTGACTTGAAGGGAATCAACCCATCCTTCTGTACTCACAAGATTCTAATGGAGGACAATATTAAACTAGTGAGACAGCCTCAGAGGAGACTAAACCCAACAATGAAGGAAGTAGTCTGTAAGGAAGTGATGAAGCTCCTGGATGCTGGAATGATATACCCCATTTCCGACACTGCATGGGTAAGTCCAGTCCAGACAGTTCCAAAGAAAGGAGGATTGACTGTCGTGAAGAACGATCAGAATGAGTTGATTCCAACCCGCACCATTACTGGCTGGAGGATGTGCGTGGACTACAAAAGATTAAATGATGCCACCAGAAAGGATCATTTTCCTCTGCCATTTATTGATCAAATGCTGGAAAGGTTAGCCGGTCATGCTTATTACTGTTTCTTGGATGGTTATTCTGGCTACAACCAAATCCTAGTTGCACCAGAGGATCAGGAGAAAACAGCTTTTACATGCCCATTTGGAGTCTTTGCCTACAGAAGGATGCCATTCGGCCTCTGCAATGCACTCGCGACCTTTCAAAGGTGTATGCTTTCTATCTTTTCTGATATGGTAGAAAAGTTTTTAGAGATTTTTATGGACGACTTTTCTGTGTTTGGTTCTTACTTTGATTCATGCTTAGTTAACTTAGCTAAGGTTTTAAAAAGATGCCAGGAAACTAACTTGGTTTTAAATTGGGAAAAGTGTCATTTCATGGTACAAGATGGCATAGTATTAGGCCATAAGATTTCTAAAAAGGGCATTGAAGTGGATAAGGCCAAATTGATTTTAATTGAAAAACTTCCCCCTCCCGTTAATATTAATGGTGTGCGAAGTTTCTTAGGTCATGCAGGTTTCTACCGGAGATTTATCAAGGATTTCTCAAAGATTGCAAAGCCTCTTAGCCAGCTGTTGATGAAGGATCAAGACTTCCTCTTTAATGCAGCTTGCCTCAATGCATTCAATGTGTTGAAGGAAAAGCTTACCACGGCACCTGTGTTGACGGCACCAGACTGGAGTCTTCCGTTTGAACTCATGTGCGATGCGAGCGCACACGCTATGGGTGCAGTATTGGGTCAGCGTAAGAATAAAATGTTACATGTCATTTACTATGCTAGCAAGGTTTTTAATGAGGCACAATCTAATTATGCCACTACTGAAAAAGAGATGATAGCAGTAGTTTATGCATTAGATAAATTTAGATCTTATTTGATAGGTTCTAAAGTTATCGTTTTTACTGACCATGCTGCCATTAAGTATTTAATGACCAAGCAGGATGCCAAACCACGTTTGCTAAGGTGGATGCTCTTGTTTCAAGAGTTTGACTTGGAAATCAAGGACAAAGCTGGGGTGGAAAATAAGGTTGCCGATCACTTGTTGAGGATTCAGGACAAGCAATTGCAAGAAGGACTTGAAATTGAAATCAATGAGTCCTTCCCTGATGAGCAAGTGATGGCCATATTAATGCATCCATGGTTTGCAGACTTTGCAAACTACAAAGCTGCGGGGTCAATTCCTGATGATCTTACTTGGCAGCAGAAAAAGAAATTCTTCCGTGATACAAGGAGGTACCACTGGGACAATCCATTCTTATATTTTTAATGTGCTAACAGTATTATTCGTAGGTGTGTAGCTGAAGTTGAAATACCGGATATTTTGTGGCATTGCCACGCGTCTGACTATGGAGGTCATTTTGGAGCAAACCGAACTGCGCTAAAGGTGTTGGCGTCCTTTACTGCAATAGTTTTTCTTTTAATATTTTTCTCAAATCTCAATCTTTGTTTTTTTAATTTCTTCAAATTTCTCTCTGAATTATTCACGAAATATTGAATAGTTCACAATTGTTACAAATACCATTATTTTCAAACCAACCCTTGTTCATCCAATAAGAAAGGAATAGTTAAATTTAAATCTGGTGCCTCAATCCTCGTGGGACGATATCTTACTCACTTTCATTACTTGGTACGATCGGTGCACTTGCCGATTTTACGCAACAAGTTTTTGGCGCCGTTGCCGGGGATTGACTACGCCTAATTTATTTTTAACTTTTGAATTTCTTTATTGGATTTTGTTTTGTTACTGACCTTTTTCTTTAGTTTATGCGAGGTAAAGTACATCGGGATTCTTTACAGTTCGATCCAGAAATAGAGAAAACTGCAAAGAAAAATCGGAAACAAGCCAAGCAAAGAAAGCAAGAGGAGTCCTCAAGTTCCAAGCCACAAATAACACCCGTGATGGCTGCCAATAATGGAGATCAACCTCCTCCTCCAGCGGTGTTGATGGAGTCAATTTTGGCTCCTATGTTCACAAGGCCGAACTCCAGTGTTGTCCGACCACAGATAGATGCCAACAATTTTGACATCAATCTGTCGCTGATCAACTTGGTGGAGAAGAACCCATTCGGTGGAGAGGATTACGAAGATCCTCATGACTTCATGGACAGATTTCTGAGAATCTGTGACACCACGAAGCATCATGGAGTTTCTGATGATGCAATCAGACTCAGGTTGTTTCCTTTTGCTGTGACCGGAAAAACCCTCAGATGGCTAACTCGACAAGCTCCCAACAGTATCCGAACATGGGAGGACTTAGCAGCTAAGTTCTTTGCTGAACATTTTTCTCGGGAAAAATACAACAAGTTGGTGAACGAAATCACTAACTTCATTCAGCAACCAGGAGAGACACTCTGTGATGCTTGGACGAGATTCCAGGAGTTGATCAGAAAATGCCCACAATATGACTTTCCAGACGAGAAGAAAGTCAGAGTCTTTTACAGCGGGATGACACCGGATACCAGGATGATTGTCAACAGTGCAGCCGGTGGAACCATCGGAAAGAAGACAACAGAGGAAACCCTGGAGCTCATTGATTATTTGGCACGGAATGATAATGCGTCAACTACAGTTCCTCTGGTTCAAACAGCTCAGCCCAAAAGGGGAATTTTACAACTAGGGAACACTGACGCCTCATTAGCTGAACAAAGGATGATTTCGCAGCAGCTGGCCAGTCTGAATGCCAAGCTCGACAAGATGCAGCTCTCAACAGCCAAGGTAGATGTATTCGACTGTGAGTATTGTAAGGAGCCGCATGATACTAATGAGTGCCCTACACTCAATAACGCTGAACCATTCCAGGTCAATGGAATTTGGTATGATCCACGGCCTCCACAGAACACTCAAAGTTACCAGAGAAATCAGGATGGAGGCAAAGGGAACAACTTCCAAAGGAGGAATCAAGGGAGCGGCTTGGATTATAAATCCAACAACTATCTGCAACCTCCTCCGCTGCAACAAAAAGAGCCATCCGAATTGGAGAAAGCGATGATACAGCTGGCCAAGACCACCAATGATCACATAATGGAGACCAGAGCCCACCACAAGAACCAGGATGCTTCCATTCGAAACTTGGAGAGTCAAATAGGCCAGTTGTCTAGAAGGTTGGCTGAAAGGTAGAGAGAGAGGGAGGGTTGCGTGTGGTGGCTAGGGTACGGTGGTTATGGGGTGTGAAGAAGATGGCTATGGGTTTGTGGTGGTCACCGTGGTGGCTGGGAGAGGGAGTGGGTAGGTCGTGGGGAGATGACCGCCGGTGATGGTTTCTCGGTGGGATGGTTCCACTTTGTGTTTGACACCAGACTTTGCAAGCAAGCTGTCAAACTGCTTGTTGCAAAAGTGTGTGCCTCCATCACTGATGATTGCCCGAGGAACTCCAAAGCGGGTGAAAATGTTCTTCCGTAAGAAAGACACTACCACCTTTGCATCGTTTGTGGGTAAGGCAACTGCTTCTACCCACTTTGACACGTAATCCACTGCAACCAATATGTATTAGTTTGGGTAAGACATAGGGAATGGTCCCATGAAGTCAATCCCCCAAACATCGAAGAGTTCCACTTCTAGTATGCAGTTGAGGGACATCTCATCTTTACGGGAAATGTTTCCCGTTCTCTGGCACTTATCACACTTCTCTACGAAGTCTCGTGCATCTTTGAAGATTGTTGACCAAGTTGTGTTACTACCAAGTGACTACCAATTATTCTCATCGTTAGATCGATTATGTTGATCCAACGATTATATTTATTTCTATCTTTGTATGGTCATGATTCTCCATATTTAAAGTGAAAGCATTAAATATGGGAAATCATAACCATACAAAGGTGAAAATAAATATAAAGTATTAAATTTAGAGAATCATGACCATACAAAGATGAAAATAAATATAACCGTTGGATCAACATAATCGATCTAACGGTAAGATTGATTGGTAGTCACTTGGTAGTAACACAACTTGGTTGTCACAATATCCTTCCCCTATAATTTATTGGGTCATACTTATTAATTCTCAATAAATCATTATCATTAAAATTTGGTGTTAAACTTTTTAATTTGACCCGACATCAAAAGATCATGTCCCATGTATAATATATGGGATTTGTTAATCTACTATAGCAGAAGATAGCTTATCATATGCTATAGATACAAATTGCATGGGTCCCACAATTTTTTTAAAAAAAAAGCAATGGCACGACGTTTAATGTTTCACTCACATGAGAGAATTCTCTTTTGTGACATATGATAATTTAAACCCATAATATAATTGGGAAATGAATTCACGGATAAAAGTAACATTCTTGTAGACACAATACATAAGCACAATACATAAGAGAGAGAAAGTGAGATACGTGGAAGAAAAAAAAATTTGTGAGCCTCATATCCTTATTGTATGTGAAGGAACAAACAATAATTTTCTTGTTACATTACATAAGAGACATATAACCCGCATATATTGTATGTGTATTTGAGTTTTATGTTCATGAAGCAATAAAATATTATTAAGTGCTTGTAATTAGAGTGTTCAGATAAAGTACCTAAACATAGAACGAATTGGGTTTAACAAAATATAGGTTGAAAGCTTTTTATGCTTAGCCTTTACTTCACGTGATTATAAATTTATAAGCCGGCGTGTCACGGGCTAACTCACTTTGGGTCGGGTCAGTCCATTGAACCGAGATAGAAAAGACCCAACACTAATTCCATTGGCCCAATAATTAATTGAGATTTTGTCAGGCCCGTATGAAAAAAGAAGGCCGAACCATATTGTCTATGGCTTTTGATCCTGCGCTCCATGGTCCGCACCAAGACTACAAGCATAGTAGGACTAGGAAGTAACATTAGGAATATTAAAAAAAAAATATATATTCAAAAAAAGAGAGGAAGTAACATTAGGAACGCACGCATAAACACAACGGGCAAAATACAATGATAATTGTGTTATACACAGCAAAGTTAGTATATGCTTGGTTTAGCTATAAAATAGAATAGATTATGTCAAGGGAAAAATATCTATCCTTTTAAAGGATATAAGTTTATATCCTTTTAGATCTTAACCGTTGATTTCCGTCCATCAACGGTTATAATCTATTGTGCCAAACTTAATGGGCCAAATTTATTATTAATTAATTAATAATTTTAATCCAATAAATTATAACCGTTGATGGATGGAAATCAACGGTTAAGATCTAAAAAGATATAAGTTTATATCTTTTAAAAAAATAGATGTTATTTCCTTATGTTAAAGTTTGATTATATGTATAATTAACTATGCATATAATCATTGAAATCTATTTTTTATATTTCACTTCAGAAATTTTTTAATATAGTACAGAACCACCGTGGTTCTTCCATTCAAAAATTGATAGATGGATCAATTTTTTTCTTTCGTCTCTTCTCTCTCCTCGCCCTTTTCTCTCTTTCTTTTATGTCAATTCCATCCAATTTTTTTTCTCTCCCGGAACACATAACTTCACTCTTCACTTTGAAAGGGATAACCTATTATTTCTTTAGAATGGTCCCTAGTTATGGAGAAATTCTTTACTCCTCTTGGTCATTAAAGATGAAAACCATCCATTTTTGTAAGTCCCTTACTTTACACAAATCTGAACATTATTTTAATGATATAAGATCCTCCATAAGGACACAAAAATTTCCCCAATTTCTATCTCTGACTTGTAAATCATTGGGCGGTCAACTGTATCGTACCCTATATATCATAATCACAATCTATAGATAAAACATCAATTTTGGCATCAAATCAAAGAAAGAGTCATTTGCCAGTTTGCCCTAAATAAAAGAAAAAAAGAGAGTCAGGCACAAAAATAAAGTAGCCAAATTATAGCACTATATTCGAGGCATAATCATTGTCATGAAGAAACAATAACAAAGTCTTCATATCACGCGTTATTCATTCAATGATTTGGAATTGGATGCCCAACAATGCTTTTGCCGCACAATAAAATGCCATTTTGTTGCACTTTTTTCGTTAGTACTCAAGCCTTATATTATAGCTAACGAAGTACGGACACTTGTAAAAATAGGAAGAGTCATGTCTGACACTGACACGGCGATACGTTCCGACACAGTGTCAGACATGCGGTTAACTACTTTTTTCGACACGTTGACTATTTCGACATGCGCGAATTTGACCGTGTCCGACACGGTCAAATGACATTTTGTAATTTTTTTTTTAAATTTTTTAAAAAAAAATTAAAATATATTAATAAAGCTTCCACTTGATCATATCAATTTTATTTTTTTGTCTTTTTTCCCTTAAGTAGATAAGAGATCATCTCAGCATCATTGTTGTCAATTCCTATTACGCTCTTGTTGTATCTTCTTCTCTCTGATCTCTTTCTCTAATATGATTTGATCTCCCTATCTGATATTATATCTCTCTCTCTCATCCCAGTTCTTATTTTTTTTTATTAAAACTTCCAATTTTATAACGCGTTGATGGGTATTATTAATTTAGTTTCATTTTTTTGTTAAATTATTAAATATTAAATGAAATATACACTATATAAATTAAAAAAATTATGTAATATTAAAACATGTCCCAACATGTCGAAATCCATAATTTTTTAGAATTGACGTATTGGAGTATTGTGTCGTGTCGTGTCACATGTCGTATCAGTGCTACGTATAGCTGCAAGAATCAAAACTTTAAAGGGGAAGAGCTACACCACTATATCAGAACAGTCATCCTAAAGCAAGTACCGGAAGAAAGATAGCTACGAAAATAGAAGTTTACAAGCCAACTAGATTGATTAGCCAATTCAATTGGGAAATTGGTAAACCCCTCAAGTCATTTGAGTAACTCGAAAAATCGATGGTGTTTGAACTGGTTCAAAATCGATAAAAAAAAAAATAGTTAAAAACCAATTTGAACCCATTTTTTATTTTTGTTATTTTTTATTCAACTAAAATTGTTTTTTGAGAGAAATAAATATTTAAATATCTAATGTTACTATTTAACGTTTTTGTTATTACTTTTTTTTCTTTCAATACATATAACATTTTTATTTATACTGATTTAAAATTTTATTTTATTTAAGGAAAATATTAGTCTCTTTTTACATGAGGTAGCTTATCTCATTTTCTCTCACTTCGATTTTCGCACCTCACTTTTTTTTTCTTTTTTCTTTTTTCTTGTAATGGTGGGACCCACCTAGTTTCTCTCTACAACATAAGATACCTATCTTATGTAAAAGGAAATTAATAAAACCCTTTATTTAATCTCTTAAAATTTTACGGTAGTTGAATCATTGATAACAGTAATATGAGATAATTTTAATCATTTATGAGTAAATTAATGATGATACGAAATAAAAGAGAAAAAAATATTAGGATTGAGAATGACAAAATTATCACTCTTGATTTGTCCATGAATGATCAAGATCCTTTCACATAATATATTATTTAAATAATACATAAAAGAACTACTACCATTTTTATTATAGGATAAAATATTTATGTTAAAAATTAATATTTTCTCTCCCTATAACTATCTTTCAATACTTGCAAGGTGGTTGTTCCCACTTCCCACAATTGGGACTATATATTGACCTACAATAATTGTTCATTCATCATGCATATTATAAAATATTTATTATAAAAACTCTACACTTATTATAGAAACTCTACACTTGATGAACTTGCCAACTATATATGCTCTGTATAACTTGGTAAAGGAATAAATAGTACAGTGCATATATTCCTCATTGCAGAATATTCATTGTAGTCATATTGAATGATTTCGCCTCATTAAAAAACTTATGCCAGAAAAACCCATTGGGACAAAAATCGGACAAAAGAAAAAGAGTACAGATCATCATTGATAATATCTCTCCCTCAATTGAACCATATAGCTATTGGCAGAGCTAATTAATCTTTCACCTTATGTACTCGCCGCATACCAATGGCATATATCAACTTTTCAAAACTTGATGTTGGCAATGATTTGGTAAAAAGATTTGCAAGGTTATTCATGGATTGAATTTGCTTAACATCAATTTGTCGACTTTTTTGGAGATCATGAGTATAGAAAAATTTCGGCGAGATATGCTTAGTCTTAACATCTTTGATATATCCTCCCCTAACTTGTGTAATACAAACAACATTGTCTTCATAAATTATAGTGAGAGAATCTGTAATCGATGTTAAACAACAAGAACTGTGAATATGTGTTATAATAGATCTTAACCAAACACGCTCTCTTCCAACTTCATATAAAGCAATTATTTTTGAGTGGTTGAAAGATATAGCTACTAACGTTTGCTTGGTAGAACGCCAAGAAATTGCAGTACCATTATAACAAAATAAATAACCGATTTGAGCACGAGTTTTATGTGAATCAGATTTATATCCAGCATCAGCATATCCAATTAGACTAGAAATATTGGAACCCTTGGAATAATATAATCCCAAATCCTTGGTTCCTCGAAGATAGCGAAAAATATGTTTAATTCCATTATCTCTGAGTTGGCTCAGACTAAAATGTGCTAATAAATTCAATGCAAAAGCAATATATGGTCTTGTACTTTGTGCCAAGTACATTAGAGCTCCAATTGCATTGAGATATGGTACTTCAGGACCAAGGATATCTTTATCAGATTCTTTTGGATGAAATGGATCATTTAAGGGATCTAGGGACCTTACAACCATAGGATTTCTTAATGGTTAAGCCTTATCCATATTGAAGCGTTTAAGTAATCTTCCAATATCTGTTGATCGATGGACAATAATTCCATTTTCTTTATGCTCAAGTTCTAGACTAAGGCAAAGTTTGATTTTACCCAAATCTTTAACTTCAAACTCCTTTCTCAAATACTCAACAATTTTTTTCTAACTCCTTTGGAGTTCTAATTAAATTCATATCATTGACATAAACTGCTATAATGGCAAATCCAATTTCTTATTTCTTAATAAACACGCATGGACAAATAGGATCATTCTTGTACCCTTCCTTAATTAGGTAATCACTTAGACGTTTATACTGCATACGATCAGATTACTTTAAACTGTACAAAGATCTTTGCAACTTTATTGAGAATAAGTTGCGGGGAGTGCATGCATCAGACATTTTGAAACCCTCGAGAACTTTCATATAGATATCAAAGTCTAATGAGCCATATAGATATGTTGTCACAACTTCCATAAGACACATTTCCAATCTTTTAGAGAGACTATAAGGAAAATTAGAAAAAAAATGTAATTATGCCCATCACAGGCAGTGGCGGAGCCACATTGGTGCCTAATGGTACCTTGGCACCAACTTCCTTTCAACATAAATGCATGAGTCAATGGATAAAATCATGGTACCTTGGCACCAGCTGCCTTTCAAAAATGTTGTGAACACTACCTTCCGTCCATCTTTTTTTTTTATCATCCCAAAACTTTGACCAATTGAATAAAGAAAAAATGTGTACACTAGAGATAGATGAAAAATGAAGTTTCATCAGAAGAATTATGGAAAAAGACCCATGCATAACTTTCTCCTTTACCAATCTAAAAGCAAAAAGACAAGAAACAAAAGAAGATTAATCAGTGAGTATCAGGGCAAAGGCCAAAATAGGGAAATTCAAATAACAAAAAACAATTCACAAAAAAGGAAATTTGGAGAAAATCAATTCTACTCTTGTCCTCCTTTTGTTGAGCAAAAAATAAGAAAAGATAAAATGAGAGTTTTCAGAGAGAATAATAGAGAAAATAAAAGGAAGGATAAGGAGACTCTCGGGGAGACAAATAGCGTAAGATTAAAGAAAAAATAAAATAAAGTGATGTGTCAATCGAAGGAGAAAATGAACAGAGTTACAGAGAGATGCACTTCTTAACCATAAACAAACTTATCCCCACCATCATTATTGTTGGCAGCAAGCTCCAAAAGTTGTCTTCTTTTGCATAAACTCTGGTAGTTGAAGTACAAACAATCACCTCCTTGAAGCTATCCAAGGAGAAAAAGATCATATTTTGTGGAATGGTGAGTGAAGTTCAAAGAAAAGGAATCATCACCTTGTAACCTTGTTGTTCTCACTTTAGGGATTTTTTCTCCCAATTTCTATTCTACTGTGCTAAGAAATATCTGTGAATAAATATTTTATTTTTTAAATCTTGTTTGATTTCACATACAATGGTTGATGTATAAGGTCATACTTATTTCAAGTATGAGCAGCATTGATGGGATTCCTTGGCTGATTGTTTGATGTTTGAGCGCACTTTGTATTTGATAAAAGGTCTAAGCCATTTAATATTGTTCCAAATGTGGACCCATGGCAAATATTATATTTTAAACTTACACCTTGATGTCTTAAGATTAGTATTTGAAGATGTGCTTGGAACGTATCAGATAGGAGGCTGAGTACAAATGATTTTAGATTGAACTTGTTTTATGGGTATTTGAACTTCATGTCAAATATAGCTTGTTGAAAAAAATGCTTGAATTAGTTTTTGAGGTCAACTTGTTTATAGCAATTAATGATTCATTTTTTTTATTTTTTTTATTTTTTTCTCTTGGAGTTTCAGCTAGCCCATCAATTGGTTAAATAATTTAAAACATTTAGTCACACATTTATAGAGTTTCTTTTCAAAAAAAAAAAGATTTTGTAATGGTAATTAATAGGTAACTATTATTCATAATCCCATCATTTCCATTTTTTTATTATATTTTAAATTATTTATTAAATTTTATTATACATATAATTATTATATTTGTGTGTATTCATATCTTTAGGACAATGCTTGGTTCATTAATTATTACGTTATGGGAGGAAAGTGAAATTTTTATACTTGAAATGTTTACCGGAAAGGTTAGTACCTTTATATATATATGTTTGCTTTGATATATAATCATTGGCAATTGTTCATTTCAATTTCAATGTTGTGAGACATTATTTAGTAAATAATTTAGATTACTATGCTAGAATTCATAGTAAATTTTTTTCCTGATAAATTTGTGTAATTACAATAAATATTTTGAAAATTTGATATGTCAAACTTTTTAGCACCACCTAAAATTTTGGGCTGGCTCTGCCACTGATCACGGGTGAATATGTCTCAGCATAATCAATCTCGGATCTTTGAGAGCACCCTTGGGCTACTAGTTGACCTTTATATCTCACAACCTCATTATTCTCATTTCGTTTTTGGACAAATACTCATTTATATCCAACAGGATTTACATTGTTGGGGATTCGAGTTATGGGCCCCAAAACTTCTCGTTTGGCTAAGGAAACTGATTTAACCTTAATTGCTTCCTTCCATTTAGGCCAATCTTGCCTTTGACGGCATTCAATAATAGATTATGGCTCATAATCATCTATCATAATTTTATAAGCAACTAAGAATGCAAAAAATCATCAATGATGATTACATTCCAATCCCAACTTTCAGAATAATATGCAATGGAATTCTCGGTATTCCCGAGGTTAGAGATCTTTGCATTAGTTTGTACCTCTTCGGGGGCAATAAGCTCTTTAGGAGCAAGCATAACATCAAGCTCTGCTGCAACAAATTCTTGATTATTTCCCCTTCGTTTTCGAGGAACAGTGTCATTTCATCCTATTGGCCTATCACGCTTCAATTGTGGTGGATTCTAATTTATTTCAGCATGTCCTTCAGGAGCAGCTATTTTGTCGAACACAGCAAGTACACCGGTCGTACAAATAATAAAGTGATTAAGTTTGCAATTCCTACAAGTCTATGTCTAGATCATGCAAGAATTGATGTTCTACCCCTGTCTAGATCAAGATTCCAATATGTCTATTGTGAATCCTAACCCTCTTTATCCCTATATAATTGGCCACATCATACAAGAATTTAAACATGCAAATCAAGGTAAACACAAATAATTTGAGACAGTATATTAATGAAAAGAATTAAACCAAAATAAGGATTCACGCTGGATCCATATCCCTAATTACTAAGAAAACTAGCCAGACATAGCTGGCTTAAACAAAACAAAGAAAGAAAAAGAAATCATAAAGAAGAAGAAGAAGAATCAATATTGCTCAGTCTCCTTCAAGCTCCTCTCTCTCTAAAATCTCCAACTCTGAACTCCGGTGTTCTCCTCCTTCCTCTGAATGTGCTTGTCTCTGTGGAGTTATGCCTTTGTGTTTCCAAGATATGCCTTTTTATAAGGATGAAACCATATCTTTTAATTTTCTATAATATCTTCAATGGAATCTTCACTAGAATCTCTAATCATATCTTTAATCTAATCAAAATCTTCCCCTTTTTATTTAATGGAAAGTTCTCCTTAAAAATATTCAAACGAAGATTTGATAAGATCTCGAATGATTCAGAAATCCAAAGCAACTCTACTTAATCTCTCTAATTTATCTCTTTATTGAGCTGAAATTTATTGTAAAATATAAGAAATCTTATGAGAATATTATTGAAAATAAAATAATGATTTAATTATAATTCTCATAACTTTTAATTACTTTTAATCAATTTCATGCTCATATTGACCCTTAATACATAGTAATTTGCATACTCATCAGGTATCCTAGCTGGAACATTCACAGCTGTAATATGAGATTTTGTTACCTTAACTACATCATTAAATGCATTTAGAAGTCTATTGGCCAGAGCATGCAAATGAATTATGCGTTGTACCTCATTTTCACATTCACGAGTTCTTGGGTCTAATTGAGATAAATTTACTGCATTCCACTAGATATCCTCAACTGGTTTCTACTTTGTAGTCATTGTATTTACAAGTGTTGCAACTAAGGGAAACACTGTCTCATCAAAATGACAATCAGCGAATGTGGCAGTAAAAAGATCACCAGTAATAGGTTCCAAAAATCTTATAATGGATGGTGAGTCAAAATCAACATAAATCCCAAAACAACATCGGGGACCCTTTTTGTCCTTTTCGGTGGTGCTACAGAAACTTGTACTGCACATCCAAAAGTGGTAAATGTGAAATATCGGGTTCATAGCCAAGAACCATTTGAAGGGGAGCTTGTAATAAATTAGCAAACGGGAGAAACCTAATTAGAGTTGTCGAATGCAAAATTGCATGACCATATGTACGAGCAATAATTTAGATATGTGTAATCAATGATTATGCCAATCCATTTTAAATATGAACATGTGGGACCAGATGTTCAACCTCAATGTTAAGTGCATCACAATATGCAATTAAACTTTTTATTGTAAATATTAGAATTATTTTATTATTATTTTGTAATAGTTAGAATACTCTAGAAGTGTATTTGGGCTTAGCCTATTCGGTTTTTTTTGTGAAGATTTTTTTTTGTCTCTTTAAATAGAGAACTCTTGTACAGATATTACCCAGTTCAATTATATAAAAATATTTCTTTCAATTTGGTGTCAGAGCTCTCGATTCTGAGGGCTCTGCTTCCGCGACTGCCGCCGTTAAAGTGGAAACTTTCTTTTGTTTGCCTCTCACCACCACTGGAAAAGTTTTCAGGGACCTTTTGGACCGAGAGGACCTTTATTCGAATCCTTTTTCATAGATCAATTAGTTTTTGGACATTTCCCATTCAACCAAGGAGCAGATCAGCCTAAACAACCCAAATTGCTACTATTCATCACTGAAAAAGCACTTTTTGGCGACCCTTTGAACTTTGATCAGCCACAAAAGGACCATAACCTCCATTTTTTCTGCGCATGAAGCCCACGCGTCAACAATGTCACTGGCGCATCACAGTACGTGACGACGAATCTCCGTCTCCGACCACTGTCGTTCTGATCATCTCTTCCTTCTCTGTCTAGATCTGTGTTGATCTCTTTGATTGGACATCATTTGGTTTGTGTTTGTGTTAATTTTTAATTTAAAAAAAAAGGAAATTTATTTTTTACTATTCTGATCGACTATGTTTGGTAAGATCACACACCCTATATCTCTTCTTACTTCTTACACTGATTTCAAAAATTCGTGGATTATGTATTCTAGTGCAATTGATCGTATGACTTGTCTAGCTGATCCGTTTCTTTCATATCACCTACTAGTGGTATCCGTACTATAGCTATAGCTGATGGATCCCACAAATCAGTTGTGGGTTCTGGTAACATTCAAATTTAACCTTCCTTTTTTTTTTAAAAATGTTTTTTATGTTCCTCAGCTCTCCACCATTCTTATCTCCACTTATAAGCTTACAACTGACATAAATTGTGTTGTCACTTTTTTTGTACCCATTGTGTTATTCAGGATATCACCACAGGGAGGATGGTTGGAGTTCTAAGGAGTAGAGTGGTTTGTACTATCTCATTCCAGAGCATGCTACAAGGGATACCGGGAATCAATTATTGATGAGTCATCACCCGTCTACTTCATTCTCACAGATTTGGCTTCATCACAAATGCCTGGGGCACCCGTCATTTGGCTTATTGAAGTCAATATTTTCTTCTTTGTTTAAGGATCAGTCTATTGACTCATTCCATTGTGATGTTCGTGAGCTTGCGAAACATCACCGTGTTCCCTTTCCTTCAAGTTCAATAAAGAGTATTGGGCTATTTATTCTTATCCATTCGGATGTTTTGGGCCCTTCTAAAGTACATAATATTTCAGGTGCTTGGTGGTTTATTTCTTTTATTGATGATTGCACTCGGGTGACATAGATATTCTTAATGAAAAATAAGTCATAAGTACCAGAATTATTTATTCAATTTTATCAAATGATCGAGACACAGTTTGGTAAAAGTATTAAGCGATTAAGATCTGACAATGGTACGGAGTATGTCAACCAGCGTCTGTCACAATTCACTTCAGATAAGGGTATGATTCATGAGCTCACATGCGTGGATACCCCTCAATAGAATGGGGTTGCTGAAAGAAAAAATCGACATTTGCTTGGAGTCACCAGAGCATTATTGTTTCAGACATCTGTACCCAACTTTTACTATGGAGAAGCCTTATTAACTGCAGCCTATTTGATCAACCTCCTGCCTTCCAAAGTCCTTGGCCATGTAGGTCTTATTGATCTCATGACATCTATTTTTCCTTTGGTCCAATTATACAAAGTCTACAGTCTCGTATCTTTGGATGTGTTGCCTTCGTCCATATCCATAAACAACATCAGAGTAAATTAGAGCCTAGAGCCCTTAAGTGTGTCTTCCCTGGTTATGCTCCCAACAAGAAAGGATACAAATGTTACCACCCTCCAAGTCATAAATTATTTGTCTGTATGGATGTTAGCTTCCATGAATCTGAGTCTTACTTTCTACTCCCTCAGCTTCACAGGGAGAACAATATAGAAGCTTCATCCATTTTCTTTGAGTCTAAGTCTCCCTTTTTGTTACCTACATCTTCTACTCCAGTAGTTACACAACATGACAATGAGAAGGACGACTTAATTGCTAAGGCTAAAAATTCATCTGATTTCTCATGCGATATAACAGCCCGTTATACACCGGTATTGTTAACATGAATTATGATATTAAACGTAGTTACAATCACAACAATTCATTTATAAAAATGCGAGTAAACTTTTTCCGTTTATTACGCGAGCATTCAAAACAATAAAAAGAGTAATAAATAAAAGTTGTGACCGTAACTGTAAACTCTTTGCGGAATAATTATTTAAACTACTTTTATAACATATATTACATCTCTCAGGTCACTAAGGGGTTCCCATAAATCCACTTAGCTAAAGTCTCACTTTTACATTTTCTACCTATCCGAACATGGTTCGGTCTTTTAATTACTGCGAACAAACCATATTCTACATGACTCTCATCTTTTAGTATATTATTATACACTTAATTAAATTTCTAGGAAGCTACCACACTAGTCATAAAGTTCTCGTTTGCTCTGGATATTGCCGTTTAAAGTTGGACAATCAAATCTGCCTGCCAAGCCTAAAACAGTTCCAAACAGCCTTCACTAAATCAATTATTCTGGACAATATACTCAACCAATTTCTCTCAAATTTTTATAAAACAAACTAGACACCACAAGCTTCAATTTGAAATATCATGCACCTAATTTTACTAAGAAACGAAGCAGGAATAATTTTCCCAATCTCGCACTAGATCTGCCACATGTGCAGTGGCCACATGAGCAGTCTGTGCTCTCTGCCTTCTACAGGTCTACGCCCAACCCATAATTTTCTTAAATTTTAACAAAATATAGAGGACATCTCAAGCTTCAAAACGGAATATGGCACGTCTCTATCGGACCTCTGTGGAGGGAGATAGGCTCTCCCAAAGTTCACCTAAATTTTGTCAATTTCTAGAAAATTTGCCAGAGTTTCCTTTGTTTTTTCAATAAATCCCAAATTTGCCAATGTGTTCTCTAACCTCAATTTGTACCTAATAATCATTGGGTGGCACACAAGGACCAGCAATGCCTTGGTGCTCTTACAACCCTTCACAGTTTATATCCAATTATTCAATTTATATCATATTACTTACATTATTAAAACTTAACATATTTCAATCACCTAGATCCATTTGCATGCATTATTTAAACATACACATAATCATAATCCTAAAATAGGCCTATTTCCCTTTCATCATATTACATATGCTTCAATATTACAGAAGATCCAAATGTAATAATTACAATTCTCCAATTTACATCATAAGCCATAAAGTCTCCAAATACAACATAAATAAACAACCTCAAAATGAAACATAATATACATATGCAACTAGACTTAGGCAAAAGATAGCATGAACAAATATGACAATATACATCATCCTAAATCCATATACAATGTTCATGCCCTAAGTCTAGCCTAGGCCCATTGGCCGCCAAAATGCAAAATAAATAGAATCGTCCAGCTCAGCCTACGGGCTTCTTGCCCGCTGCCCCGACACCATTGCTACCTCCTGAAATAAAGCCCCCAAAGAGGGGTGAGATATAAGAATATATCTCAGTAACCCAAAGGTTCTGAAGAATACTCAGCCCAATGGCTCATTTTGATGCATATAAATAATACAGCATAACATCTGAAAACGGGGTAAAACAAGGGATTTAGTGAAATAAGGGAACATAGGGAT
The DNA here is from genome assembly GCF_033153095.1 of Gastrolobium bilobum. NCBI lineage: Eukaryota > Viridiplantae > Streptophyta > Magnoliopsida > Fabales > Fabaceae > Gastrolobium > Gastrolobium bilobum. The sequence continues at coordinate 354,671 of NW_026898450.1, forward strand.
ACAACATATGTCGGAGCTGGAATGGTCAATGCCAAAACCATGCAACATCCAGCCTATTGGCTCAACATATAAGCCTACGGGTTTCAAACCAATGCGTGTTCCCAGAACATCAACCAAGGCACCCTCCATCCATATCCACCCGAGACTTCCTAGTGTGCTCCTATCCGGATCACACACCACGACCCCAGGTCAACTGGAACTCCCTCACGGAGACCTATCCAGTGGAAGTCCGTAACGCCCGAAGGCAAACAGTCTACTGGCCAGAGACACGGTACATCCTATGTACCATAACACATACAATATGCATGGGCATGTTATCCTATATCATTTACATACACTTTCTACTATTACCCTCAACGGGCATGGTGGAACACACAAGGGGATCAAACCCTAGTACCAAGAGATTACCTGTATAATCCTCTCCTACAGCTCCAACGTGATATATTTCCCGAGCTAGGTACACAAACAGAAATGCCTACACATAGGACATTCCTAATTAATTTTCCATTCACCAATTACATGCCAATTATCAAGCATAAATACGTGGTTCAAAATACTTACCACAATCCCTTTGGTCCGGGACCAAGGGCAACCCACCGAGCTCACGGTTCAGGGTTCAAATCCGCGTAAGGCAACCTACATTGATCATATACGGATCATTAGAACACGGTAAACCACCAAATTCACAAAACATCGATTTTTCTCCCCCCACCATGTGAGGTTCGGCCATTTAAGTGTTAAAATACAAATTATTTTTCTTTATTTTCTTTTCATTTTTCTTAAGCATCCCAAGGCTACCCCAATGTCATTTTAAGTGCCAATTTGCATTCTACATCATCACAACCTCATTTTGTCGTTAATTTCACTCTAGGTCTAATTACCAATTCCACACAACCAACCACTTTTTCCTTTGATTTTCAAGGCATCCAACCATCACACAACCCTTCTAATTACCATTTAATAACACAACTTATCAATCATACAATTTCACAACATAAAACCCCAATTTTTCCTCTCTTGGCCGAAATGCACCAAGCCCCACACCAAGGGTTGTTCAATCCAATTCAACTACTCCACACCTCATACAATCCTACCATCAACTCACACAACCATACAACAACTCAATTACATAATCCTAAAACAATTCAAAATCACAAAGTGTTGGATTTCTCCTTAAATTTCCTAAGTTATGAGCACATTTACTCAATAATTTTTATTGCATTTATCACTCCAACACATCATTTTAAGACATATTTATCTAATACACAATCTCATTTTGAGCTCTCTAACTCCATAAATCAAGCATGCATGCCCTAGGTTTTCATGAAATTAAATTCATCAAATCAACCATGAAAGGTGTTGAAACTTACCCACAATCAAGTCACAAGGCTCCTTCTAATGATCCACAAGCAATGACTTGAGCAGTCAACTCCAAAATCACAAAAACCCCTTGAATTTCGTGGCTGATTTCTCCTATTTTTCTAAAAAATGAGAGGGTTTCAAGGCTAATGGATGGTACGGTTGAGTCCGGATCGTCGTTTACTTGAAGATTGGTGACAAACTGTTCTCAATTTGGTGGCTAAATCACCTTGAATCAAAACAAGACATTCCCCCCCTTTTTTGATGAAGAACCCACGGCCAAAGAGATAGAGAGAGAGTGTGATGATGAATAGTAGCCACACATGTGTAGTTAAGCGACTTAAGTGAGGTGGGCTCCACCGCCACCTCACGCGATTTCAAAATAATTCAAATCTCCCGTCTATTTCGCTAAACGTCAATAATTTTATAACCTATTTAGAAACTCTAATTTTTAACATTAACCATTGTCCTTTAATTACTCTTGATCAGATGAATCCGGAGTTTTCCGGTCGTTCGAAGAAGTTGTAGTTTTAAGCTGTTACGCGCGCCGTAGGCACGCTTCCTCAAACTCACTAATTTTCGTCAAATTTCATTAGAAATCATATTTCCTAGTCCTACACACCATTTATAACTTATATCCAAACCTAGAGCTCAAAACTCAATTGGCACGTTTTACAGTGCAACTGTACTGCGGTATTTTTATCTAGTAAAACACTATTCACAGAATTTTCTAAAACTTGCCTAACCACTCAATTTTTCGTTCTGAATCCATTTCCAGAGTTATTTTTATCATTTGAGACCTCCTACTCAATTTTACCTTCCTAGGGTTGCGTGTTTGGCTAATTACCGTTTTACCCTTTCTTTGTATTTTGACCTAATTTTCAGGATTTTCACTAATCCTTCCCTTTAATCCAATTTAAATATATTAATATATAACTTAGAAATGTGAGGTGTTATATGTGACATGCCTCCTATTGATAGACAGAAAGTACGCAAAGTTAGGACACCCAAACTATTGTACCAAAGGAAGAAATAACCCACACTGCCCCACCAGCAACTGCAATTGCCTGAACCACTGGTAAATACTAAACACACTACTTCTTTTATTCCTGAGCCTGATATTATATCTGATGACTTACCTATTGCTGTAAGGAAAGGGAAAATGTCTTGTACCCAACATCCTATTTCTTATATTGTACCCGCTAAGAATCTCTCTATGCAACATAGAAGTTTTATTATAGCACTTGACTCCATTTCAATCTCGAAATCAGTACATGAAGCATTAAAGGATGATAATTGGGTTCAAGCCATGCATGAGGAGATGAATGCATTGGAGAAGAATAATACATGGGAAGTTGTTGATAGGCCAAATGAAAAAAAAATAGTAGGGTACAAATGGGTATATACTACAAGTATAATTCTGATGGGACTCTTGAGAGGTATAAAGCTCGACTAGTAACCAAGGGATACACACAGACTATGGTATTGATTACGAAGAAATATTTGCTCCAATGGCCAAAATGAACACTGTAAGAGTTCTATTGTCCCTCGCTGTTCATTTTAGCTGGGATTTGAATCAATTTCATGTGAAAAATGCCTTCCTCGATGGTGAATTAGAAGAGGAGGTTTACATGGAGATTCCACCATGATTTAACTCTAGAAATAGAGATAATAAAGTTTGCAGGTTAAAGAAGGTGTTGTATGGCTTGAAGCAATCCCCACATGCTTGGTTTGGAAGATTTACCAAAGTTATGCTTCATTAGGATACAAGCAAAACCATTATCCTTCTAGTTTATGTTGATGACATTAATATAATAGGGGATGGTATAGGTGAGAAATGTGCTCTAAAAAAAAGACTGACTGCTGAATTTAAAGTTAAAGATCTTAAAAAATTGTGATATTTTCTTGGGATAGAAGTTGCTCATTCAAAGCAAGGTATATTTATTTGTCAAAGGAAGTATGTTCTTGACCTCCTTAAAGAAACAGGAAAACTTGGGTGTAAATCTTCCAATATTTCGATTGACTAGAATCACAAACTAGAAAATGAAAACGCGAGCTCTCTAGTTGACAAAGGACAATATCAACGAATAGTGGAAAGATTGATATATCTAGCTCATACTAGACCTGATCTAGCTTATGCAGTTAGTGTTGTTAGTCAATTTAAGCATTATCCAAGGGAGAAACACTTGCGAGCTGTGGAGAGGATTCTCCAATATCTGAAAGGTACACCAGGTTGAAGACTATTGTTCTAGAGAGGAAGAAACCTATCCTTAGAAGTTTATGCAGACGCTGATTATGCTGGATCCGTGACTGATTGACGGTTTACTTCGGGCTATTGTGTGTTTCTCTGTGGAAATCTTATAACATTAAGAAGTAAAAAGCAAAATGCGGTTGCTAGATCAAGTGCAGAAGCAAAATTTCGAGTTATGGCTCAAGGTGAGATATGAAGGATCTCTAGTTACTTTCTGATAACAAGTCAGCTATCTGTATAGCCCACAATCCAATTCAAAACGATCGAACCAAACATATTAAGATTGATCGCCACTTCATTAAAGAGAAATTAGGCAGTGGACTGATCAATGTTGCATATATTCCTTCTAGTCGCAATTGACTGATGTCTTAACTAAGGGTCTTCCAAAATTAGAGGATTATTATAAAGACCTTAGGGTCATAAATTGAATGAGGATGAAATTCTAAGAATTCTGACATCCATATTGATAGTATTCTACACATATGGATTTTCATCTATTATTTTTGACTGTTGACGCAGTAACAATCAGTAGAATAACTTCAATTTAACAAAATGGAGTTGGAGAGCTATTTTGAGGATATTATTATCATAGATGAGGTTAATATATGATTTGATGAAGTTTGATACCCATATTGGGGTATAACACCTCGCAATTCTAAATTAAGTATTAAAATATTAAGTGAGTAATTAAGTGAAGGATTAGTGAAAAATCCTGAAGATTAGGCTAAAATACAAAGAAAGGGCAAAACGGTAATTAGCCAACACACAACCCTAGGAAGATAAAAATTGAGTAGAAGGTCTCAGATGATAAAAATAACCCTGGAAATGGATTCAGAACAAAAAATCGAGTGGATAGGCAAGTTTCAGAAAAATCAGTGAATAGTGTTTTTCGCGAGTAAAAATACCGCGGTACGATTGCACCGTAAAATGTGCCAGTTGAGTTTTGAGCTCTAGATTTCAAATATGATTTATAAATGGTCTATAGAACTAGGAAATAAGATTCCTGATAATATTTGATGGAATTAAGTCAGTTTGGGGAAGCGTGCCAACGACGCGCGCGACAGCTTAAAACAGTGTTTTCTCCGAACGACCGGAAAACTCCGGATTCATCTGGTCAAGTATGATTAAAGGACAATGGTTAATGTTAAAAATTAGAGTTTCTAATAGGTTTTGAATTTATGGACGTTTAGTGAAATCGAAGGGAAATTCAAATGAGTTTGAAATCGCGTGAGGTGGCGGTGGGACCCACCCCACTTAAACCACTTAAGCCACATCATCCTAGGACACTATTCATCATCACTTCCCTCCTCTCTTCCTTGCAAACCCGCAGCCATTCCCTTCCATGAGCTATTTTCATTCAAATTTTCTTTTCTCTATAACTACATCATTTCTTAACCAAATCAAGTGATTTTTGTGTTGAAATTTGTTGGAAACAACCTTCTAAACACATTGGCACTAGTGGCAAGCCTTGAATCCAGCTATATTTTGCGAAAATCCCTCCTCAAGGCCGCAGCTCAAGCTTGGAGATTTGTGTTCATGGAGCTTCTAAGTGCTCCAATGGTGGATTATAGTTAAGAGGAGCCTTGTACCTTCCATTTGGGTGAGTGTTCTTGCATTTTAAACGGTTGAATGAGATGATTTGATTTTTGAACCCTAGACCTTGCATGGTTGATGTGTTATGTTAGAGAACTCATTTGGAAAAAGTTTGTACAAGAAAAGGTCTTATAATAATGTGTATTGATGATAAATGCAATGAAAATTTTAGGTGAAAAAAATGGAATTTTTAACTAAGAAATAATTTTGATGGTCATGACATGAATTTTTGGAAATGTGTTAAGAGGTTATTGGTGAGTTGTGGTATGATTATAAGATGATATAGTGTGATTGGTTGAGGTGTGGAGTTGTAAGAATTGGTGGAAATCCCTTGGAGGGCACCATGTGAATTTTCGGCCATAAAGCAAAAAGAGGAGAATTAATGTGTTTGACATGGAATGAATGATGTAATGTGCAAGTAAATGGTATTTAGATGGGTTGTGTGGTGGTTGGAAAGTGGTAGAATCTATGGAAAATAATAAGTGGTGTTTAGATTCATAAAAGAACCTAGAGTGAATTGTTTAGCAAAACGATGCTTAAAAGACGTAAAACGGAGAAACGACAATTGAATTAGCCTATTGGCAACATATTAGAGCATAATAAAATGAGAAAGAAAATTTAGAAAAATAAATTGTAAAAATACACTACTTTGGCCGAACCTACAAGGGTGTAGGGGAGGTTTTGACGTTTTTCGTATTCTGATAGAATTGCCGTGTACTGATGATTCGTACATGGTTGTTGTAGGTTGTCATATGTTGACTTGAACCCCGAACCGTGAGTCGGTGGATTGCCCTTGGTCCTTGACCGAGTGGATTGAGGTAAGTGATTGTATTATGCATGTGAAATTGAGAATTGGCATGCATTTTGTGAACTTTGAGTAAGTGGGAACGTCCTATGTGTAGGCATTCTGTTGAGTAGTAGACTTGGAACTTAAGCTGCTGCAGAGCTAAGTGAAGGAACAAATTAAGGTAACCTCTTGGTACTGGGGCTTGTTCCCCTTTTCTGTTCCACCTTGCCAGTTGATGTCAACGGTAGAAAGTGTATATGAGTAGTGTAGAACAACATGAGCATGCATGCATTATCACAGTGGGTACTTATGTACCGAGTCTCTGGCCAATAGACAGTTTTTGCCTTCGGGCGTTTCGGACTTCCACTGGATAGGTCTCCGAGAGGGAGTTCCAGTTGACCTAGGGTCATGGTGTGTGATCCGGATAGGAGCACACTAGGAATGTCTCGGGTGTATATGGATGGTTGGGGCATCATGGTTGTGGTTCTTGGAACACACCTTGGATGATACCCGTAGGCTTATATATGCCGAGGATGTTGCGTGGTATTGGTAGCTACCATCCCGCTTCGTCGTATTTTATATCCCGATATTTCTCAGTTTCTCTAAATCCCTTGCTTTATCCCGTTTTGAAAGTGGTTGTTTTATACTATTGATATGCATCGGAGTGAACCATTAGGCGGAGTTTTCTCCAAAACCTCTGGGTTACTGAGATATATCCGTATATCTCACCCCGTCTCGGGGCATTTATTTCAGGAGGTAGCAATGGCACAGGAGTGGCGGGCAAGAGGCCCGTAGGATGAGTGATGGGAGCATTGTCACTACTTGTTCATGATATATATTGTGCCTGAGTCTAGTTAATTATTATTTCATTCGAAGTTATGTTTAAAGTTGTAAATTCAAGTTCATATTTCAAGTTGTAAATTCAAGTTATGAATATGTACGTTGTTATATTTAAATGAAATGTTGCAAGTATGCCTGAATATTGATGTAATATGATGGAAGGACTTTAGGCCTATTGTAGGATGATGATTATATGCTTATGTTGAGAAATGGCATGTAAATGGATCTTGTGATTGAAACAAGTTAAGGATTTTAAAGTGAGCATTATAGTATAAAATGTGTAATAAATATAAACTGAATTGGGTTGTAAGTTCTCCAAGACATTGTTGGTCCTTGTGTGTGCCACCCATTGGATTATTAGGTACATTTGAGGTACTTTTGGAGCTTATGCAAATTTGGGGATTTAAGGAAAAACAAAGGAAACTTTGGCGAATTTTCTGTAGAATTGGCAGATTTTAGGTGAACTTCGGGAGAGCATATCTCTCTCCACAGAGGTCAAATAGGGACGTGCCATACGCCATTTTAAAGCTTGAGATGTCCCCTACATAGTGTCAAAATATGGGCAGATTATGAGCTGCACCCAGCTATGGAGAAATTGTGGAACACAGACTGTCCATGTACCTCTGATACAGGGGCTGTTCTGGTCCAGTTTTGGGAATTTTATTCCCGCTTCGTTTCTTGGTCAAATTAAGCGTATGATATATAAAGTCAAAGATTGATGTGTCTAGTTTATGGTGTAAAAATTTGAGGGAAATTGGATTAGTGGATTCAGTGAAGTAATTCAGAGAGTGAGGTATGTTTTGTGTTGTTTTGGGGTTGGTTGGCTGTTTTGATTGTCCAACTTCAAACGGAGATAACCGGAGCAAACGAGCTCCAAATTGAGCGTGTGATAGCTTGTTGGAAAGAGAATTAAGTAAGACAAAAATATAATCTGAGAAGAAGGTCTGGTTGTGAACGGTGTGTTCGCAAAAAATTAATGAGTTAACCATGTTCGAAAAGGTAAAAACGTAGAGTTGAGAAATTGGCTAAGTGGATTTATGGGAACCTCTTAGTAACTTATAATAAGTAAAGTGTGATGTAAAAATAGTTAAAATAAGTATTCCACAAGAGTTAACAGTTATAGTTACAGCTTTTAATTATTACGCTTTTATTGTTTTAAATGCTCGCGTAATAATCGGAAAAAGTTTATCCGTATTTTTATAAATGAATTGCTGTAATTGTAACTACGCTTAATATCATAATTAATGTTAACAATACCGGTGTATAACGAGCTGTTACATGGGGTATTTTGGAAAAGTCACTTATGCCGGGTATTTTGTACTGCTGTAGAAGTAGCTGGTAGAATCCCGGAACGGGAAAAAGATGAGAAAATGGAAAGAAAGACCAATATATGCCTAAAAAAAAATCATAATTAGACCAATAATATTAAAGTTAAGAAGATTATGAAATCCGGGTTCCGTTAAGAACACCGGTAAAGTATACAGTGCAATTAAACAGCAGTAAGTGGATCTGTGATCTACTAATCAAATTTTTAAGTTAGGAACATGATAATTAGACAAACTTAATTTTAATTACTTATAGTTTGAGTCTTGGATGTTCTAGGTGTAAAATTGATAACAGTTCAGATAAAAATTACACTGGGTGTCACTAAAGGACAGAAATTCACTTAAGTGACTTGGTCAAAACCCTAGAAGACTAGGGCACCCTCCATTTTGAATTTTCAGCTCCACTTTCTCTCTCTCTCTCTCTCTCTCCCCTCCATATTTGAATCTCAAGCTTTTCTCCTCCTTCTCTCTAGCTTTCCACCACCAAAACTCCATCAAATCATAAACACTCTTCACAAAACTTGTTCCTCTCATCCTCATCTTCAAGAACATACCATTTTTGTTCTTAAAAACCAAAATTTCATGGTGAAGCACTCTCCATACAACAATGTTTTCTTGGCTTCTTCAAGCCATAGTCATGGTGTTTTGAGTTCTCTTGGAAGAACACTCATTTGGTGCCTATTCCCTGGAGTTCTAGTGTAAGTCTCTTGAACCTTGTTCTTGAAAAATCCCACATTTGAGTTGTGTTCTTGAGTTCTAACATAGTGTCTTTCTTAAAGGTGTGTTCTTTATGGAAAAAAAGCATTTTTGCTTGAGAAAGATTGGTTCTTGAAGCCTTGGTGCTCACTTGAAGAAGTAAGCATGAAACCTTGGTGAAATGGTGACCAAAACCCTCCTCCAACCACGTATGCAATTTGGTCACCATGCTTTCTTGTGGGTTTGATGTTTTGATTTTCTAAAAAATGGGTTCTTGAAGTGGTAAAGGGTGGAAAATCATAAGTGGAACCAATAAAAATTGTTAAAAATGCAATCTTTAAATTAAGAACCCTAATCTTGATTAAGGATGGCTTTGGAACCCTAATGACACTATCATGTCAAATCTGCCCTAATAAATATAATTAGGGATTTATGTTTAAAATTTAATTAAATAATGGATTAGTGGACTAATTAAGTGTAGGACTTAATTAACTAAAGAAATGAGGAAGTTGACAAGCTAAAAATCTTATTTATAGCACTTAAACAATTCGGCCAAGTCTGGATAAATTAGGATTAGTATGTTAAATATGGGTTCAAGACCTAATTAGGATACTAATCAAGGTTTTAAGTGAGGTGGACCATGCATAATGGATTAATTAATTATAGAACCCTAAAAATGAACCTAATTAGGGTTTAGAAGCACTAATTATGTATTTAGTGAACTTAATGAACTAAGACCTAATGTGACTATGTGGAAATGCATCAGTGACCTAATAATGGAAAAACCCTAAAATTAAAGTAACTTAGGGTTTCCAACTAAACCTAATTAGGATTTGCTAATTAAACACACTTTGGTTAAATGACCAGTTTTTACGCTAAATGTGGGAGAGCATATCTCCCTTCACAGAGGTCCAATAGGGATGTGCTATACATTATTTTGAAGCTTGAGATGTCAGCTATGTTGTATCAAAATTTGGTACCATTTAAAGATGTGTAGCGTCCTGCAAGTTCGATTGAGTGGAGACTACCCAGGGAGGCCATGTGCAGGGGCTGAACGTGTCTGCATCTTCCACGAATTATTTATCCCTCAGTTCTTACTCAAATCAGGCTCATGATATATCAAATTAAATCTGAATGTGTCTAGTTCTCTGTATAAAAATTTGAGAGCAATTGGTTTAGTAGATTTTCTAGAATCGTAGAAATGACGAGGAATGTCTGGGGCTCTGTTTGGAGTTGGCAGGCAGTTTTGCTTGTCCAACTTCAAACAATGATAACCGGAGCTAAAGAACCGCAAATGAGATATGTAATACCTTGTTGGAAAGATAATTGAGTCTAGATTAACATACTAAAAGATGAGAATGTTATAACAAGTGGGTTGCGCACAGTGACTAGAAAATAGAAGCGTGTACAGTTATAGAAAAACCGTAAAAGTGATAATTAGGCTAAGTGGGTTTATGGGAACCCCTTAGTAACTTATAATAATTAATGTTCAAGGTTATGGATAAATGTCTTGATTAGTTGTAAGTTAAGTGGAAAATGCCTTAATCTAAGAGAGTTCATTAATGGACTAAGTGTCTAATGAATTATTGTGGACTTAGGGAATAAATGAACACCTTATATACCCTATGTATGTCACAACCATGAAAGATATACATGACTAGGATGAGTTGAAAAGAATACAAGTTATCTTAGTTTCCTTAGAGTGTAATTCTAAGATGATTGAAGTGCTTAAATCACATAGTTGATTTTGTTGTAAGATAACAATTCCTTATGCACTAAAAATATGTAATTAAGTAATAAATGGCCGAGACTTGTAATGGGCATATTATTGGCATATAAGTACAAAATGTGGAATTATTAAATGGTTAAGTCTTGTATATGACTTGATTAATTACTATCTAATTAATGATATGAATGGTTCCCACTCTAGGTGTGCCTAGAGAACCTTGCACTTGAGGATTTTTTTGGAGTATACATATTATATTGGAGTGTGGGCTTGTGCTAAGGTCCTTGAGGTAAGCTCCTGGTTTTGGTTGCTCCTCTCTCTTATGGCCTCACCATGATGGTGGACATTATGGTTAAATTGTATGAAAGTATGTGATATGTGGTATATGTGCATTCATTCACATTTATGTAGATATTATATGATTCTTGATGTTTTGATGATGCACTGATGATGTATGGTATAAGGTTCCTAGCCAGTGAGTATGTATGTAGGCTGCCCATGGCTTGACCCTGAGAGATATTTCATACTACAGTTTGTGTTGACTGCCTATGGCTTGACCCTGGGAGTCACACTAGGCATGTGGGACATGTCAGTTAGCTATTCTCGGGAAGAGCCCTTGAATAGTTAACCAAACGATGAATTATGATGCTATGTTTATGCTGTCTGTTTGTTATATATGCTTTATATTTGACTTGTCATGCAGGAAGTGAGCTTAGGGGATTAGAGGATCCTCTAAGAACCTTGAGCTTACTGAGATGTTGTATCTCACCCTTTTTTGAGGATATCATTTCAGGTACCCATGGCAGCAGTGAGACTTCTAGCGGCAAGGGCCCAGTTATGGATTAGTAGATTGATGCTGCTGTTTATTTTATGCTTTTATTTTATTATATGGCATATGTATTGTTTTGACATGCCTATTTAGAGTATTTTGAGACTATATTGTTTTATGTAATAATGCTCAAGATTGTTATTATTGAGCTTCTGGGTTATGGATGTATTTATTATGAGATATGTTGGATGCATGTGCTGAGAACGTATAGACATTATGTATGGATATATTAATTTGGGCCCGGGGCCATTATATATGCACTGACCCATTGAGGGGATTGCAATCTGTATGAGACTTACAAGCTGTCTGTTATTTAACTGTGTTTATCAGGTGGGATTGTGTGTGAGATTCTTATCTCCCAGTTATCCATTAAACAACCGTTATGCTGTCCATGAGACTCCTTCAGGAATGACACTTGTTGTCATTTCCGATTGGTCATTGGCCATTAGTAATGGCTAATGGAACTTAATTAGTAGTTGTATGTTGTAGATTTACGCTGGCGCAATATCTCATGTGAACGATTTTGGAAAATGTTTCAGAAAATATTTTGGAAAAAGTTTATTCGGATTTTTACAAGACATTTTATTAATCTTTAAATAAAATCTTCCGCTGTGTACGCTATAATATCATGTATGTTAACAACTGGAGTACTACGGGGTGTTACAGGTCTTCCTAATGATAGATTTGAAGAACTTACTACTAAGCTAGGAATGATAAATATCCACTCCTCAGCTTGAGGGGGAGTATTATAAATATTAGAAGTATTTTGTAATAGTTAGAATACTCTAGAAGTGTATTTGGGCTTAGCCTATTAGGTCTTTTAGTCTCTTTAAATAAAGAACTCTTGTACATATATTACTCAGTTCAATTATATACACATATTTCTTTTAATTCTTTTTGATGTAAATTCACGAGTATTGTCCATCCTTATGCTCTTGATGGGATAATCATGAAATTATGTCTGTAACTATATAATCTACGCAAGTAATCATGCAAAAGCAACATTACGTGTTGATAATAGGCAAACATGGGACCATTTGCAGGATGCATCCACTAATACCATAAAATATCGAAATGGTCCACTTGGTGGTTGTATTGGTCCACAAATATCACCCTGAATTCTTTGTAAGAATAAATGGGATTCAAGATTAACCTTTTTCATAGAAGGCTTAGTAATAAACTTTCCTTGTGAACAAGCTTCACAATTATAATCCTTGGATAACAATATCTTTGTATTCTTTAAGGAATGCTCTTTTGTATAATGAATTATTCTACGCATCAATGTAGCGCCTAAGTGACCAAAACGATTATGTCATAATCCAAATTCATCAGGATTTATCAATTTCAAAGGCTTTATAGCATATGTTTCAACTAGTTTAATCATGACACAATACAAACCAGTTGAGGAAGCTTCCAACTTCTCATGGACGAACTTATGGCCCATCTTATAAGAAATAATGTCAATATATTCCTTATTTTGTTCTGAAATTGTCTCAATATGCTACCCATTTTGGAATACATCCTTTAAACTAAATAAATTTCTTTCAGATTTGCTGCTTAGAAAGGCATTATCAATATTCAAAACAGTATTATTTGGCAACATAACTTTGGCATTTTTGAAACCATCAATAATCTCAACAGGACCCGATATTGTATGAATATGTGCCTGACGCAATGTCATATTTGAGAAAAAAATGTTTATTACGAAATATGGAATGTGTTGATCCACTATCAAGTAAACATACATCCATCTTTTTCTCAATATTATCCATTTGCACTTATATTAACAACTTCATGTGTCATGTGCCATAAAATATTAACAAGTAAGAAACATTATATAAACTCACAAGCGTTTTATTTATAATCAAACAACAAAATTAAAATGCATAATAAGGAAATACAACAAGAAGTAAATAACAAAACTTAACAAAATTATTGTATAATAAAAATCCAAGCTTCATTTATCAGTCTGATACCAATCAAGGCATCTTGATCCTTAAAAAAATCAACAACATCCAAAGATATACTTTCTATTTCAAGGGAAAGAGAAATCCTACCAACATAAATATTATTGGTCTTAATAGTGGGATTTATTTCAATAGCGTGATATTCACCACGCTTGCCTTTATTTTCCAAAGATGTCAAGTATAAATCGACAAAATATTTTGGCGCACGATAGGTATGCAACCAGTGTCCAGTCATACCACAACGATAGCAGACATTACCATCTACCATCTTCTTTTCATTTGTCAATTTCATTTGCTTCTTTCCTTTATCATGATTTAAGCCAAATTTGGCTTTTCTAGGATAGTTAAATTTTTTGCCACCCCTGAGATAATTATTTCCTTTCCTGCGATCATAGCCTTTAAAACGACTAGAATTTTTCATTGAATTAGCATATGCTTCAGGTAATGCTTTTGAACCAGCACGCCTCAGACCATGATTTTTTTAGCAATAATTCATTGGTTTGCTCAGCAGTCAAGAGCATAAAAATCAACTCATAATATGTGACAAATTGACGTTACCGGTATTGTTGTTGCAATACTATATTAGAAGCATGAAATGTGGAGAAAGTTTTCTCTAACAATTCTGCATCAATTAGCATTTTACCACATAACTCAAGTTGAGAAACAATACAAAATAAAGCAGAATTATAATTAGACACTGATTTAAAATATTGCAGCCTGAGATATTGCCAATCATACTATGCTTGAGAAAGGATGACAACCTTTGTATGATCATACATATCCTTCAACCTCTTCCAGAGGATATGAGGGTCTCGAACAAAAAATATTGAGTCTGCAGGAAATGAGAGCGGATAAAAATCAATGCATTTGCTTTATCCTTCCATCAGAGCTACCAATATCTATAATCTCATTAGTGAGACCTTGTCCTTGAAGGTGCATTTCCATATCAAGGCACCAAGACAAATAATTATTTTCACTCACTTCAAGGATATGGAATTTATGCTTTTTAATATTTGCCATAATCCTGTCAGGATTATACTCACTGCTACTTTAGGAGCATAAATAATAAAAATAAAATAGAGAATGAGTAGAAGAATATGAAGTAGAAATCGATAAAGAATACCAACCTTATTTTGATATGGTAGAGACTATCATGCTGATAATGTATTATAAAAACTCTACAATACACTTATTATAGAAACTCTACACTTGATGAACTTGCGACCTATATATGCTCTATATAACTTCGTTGTTACTCAAAATAAAGGACGAATGAAGGATAGAATGGAAGCATATGTGAGTGAGAAGATGAGAGATAAGATAAGAGTTATTTTTAGGAGGAATATCTTATTTTCATTATTATCCTATCACTATTCATTGCTTTACATATATAATTACATTGAAGAATGATAGAGCAAATGATAGAAATAATTGTGTAGCATAGTACAAAACGTTATCTCGAGATTAACGTTGTTGCTCCACAAGAGTTTAGTAGCATAGGATCAATGATGGAGATAATAGGAACGTGACATCCACAAAAACATATTTTTATAACAATATCCTTATTATAACAATATCCTTATATACACTTTCATGTCCTAGAGTAAGGATCTTTGAACTTCTACACTTCTACACACGCAAGTACTAACTTGAGCATTGGTAACTCCGTAAATAAACAGTACCCCTTTTTTTAGGGGAAAGCAACCAAATTGACATATTTTTTAAAATAAATTATTTAAATGTCATATTTCAAAAAACAAATTGTCAAAATATCACGTTTTACAATTTGTTTTCAGCAAGTCCAATTTGTTAGAGTACAAATGCACTATAGCACTGCAGGGAAAGAAAATATCCTCCTTTTATAAAATAAAATGTCGCCTCGACAAGGATCCGCTGTAAAAAATAACAGTCCAAAACCTATTGTTTTTGCCAGTGAATTTTTGTCGAGTCAATGAGTGGAAAAATAATAACTCAATTGCATAAAAAACATTGTCTATTTGTCACATGTTTTGTGGACCCCGACTCATAATTAGAAATAATAGATCTTGGATCCTTTATTTTTGACAACGAGTCTTTGTCCACACAACACGTGATAAATTAGATCCGCTAAAACTGATAACGGGTCTTAAAATATAATATTTTGACAAATTTTATCTAAAACGTAATATATGAATTATTTATTTTGGAAAACATGTAAATTTGGTCTTTTAGTAGAGAACACGGCAAAACACCTAAACAAGCAACTTAGGCCAAATATTGGGGAGACTTGATTTGTTTATATCGAATCACTCCATCTCAAACTATATAACAAAGATTGAATCCACTACCCCGGATTGAATAGTTTCACTGCAAACTTGAAAGTTTGAGTAAGAGCAATATTATTAGGGAAAAACAAATATTATGTTGTAGGAAAATTCTTGGATATGTCATAGAGACAATCAATTGTGTGGTCTACTATTTTTAAAATAAAAGAAAAGTAAAAGAATTGATGGGCCCACTTTTGTGTTTGTGTAGAAAAATTGCTTATGTCATGTAAAAGGAGAAAAACATTACCCATATTATTAATATATGTTATAACATATATATTTTGTTATTAAGTAAATTATATGTCTTATTGTTAATGAGATATGATATAGAACCATTGAAGGTCCATCATTTGAAAGCTTGAGTTTTTAGGTAAAATGATTGTTCTCATAGCAATATTTTATCTGAAATACCCACCGACACGAAATTGCTCGCTTTCCACTAGGAAGTTATGTGACATACCAAGTGTGATTGCCTTCCAACGCTGTAGTCTCTTTCTGCATGGCCTCCCTCTAGTGGGGATCGGACATAGCATCATTGAAGCTGTGTGGCTTAACACCTGCTCTTACAAGAAATCCCTGTTTTAGTGAAAAATTTGAGCAAAGAATAAAGTTTGAGAGATGATATAGACTACCTGAGGGGCTGTTGGATTGGAGAACAGTGACCATTTTGCCACTGTTCATAATAAAATTTAGCAGAATGCCACGTGCATAGTAAAAATTCTCAAACTGCCACGCAGGCTAATTCACTACACAGTGTAGCGAATTAGGCCTGCTAATGTGTCACCTCCCCACTAGTTCATGTATTTCGCTACACAGTGTAGCGAAATACGTGGTCAAAAGGTCAGCCTGGTCAGTCACCTTTTGGACACGTGTCAAGCCACCCATATTTCGCTACACTGTGTAGCGAAATACGTGACAACGGTCACCTGCTGCACTGCGCATGTCAGACACGTGGCAGCTTGGCAAAAATTTGCTACCCTGGGTAAAGAATTATGTGCAAGTTTTTTCCTATTTATACCCCACGGTCCCCACCCCTCTCCCACCATTTTCTCTCATCCTCTCCCTCTCTCTAAGTGTTTTCTCTCTCTACAAGGTTAGTATTTTTTTTATTGCTTTTATAATATGTTTGTTTCATTAATTATGTTTTTATAAATGTGTTATATTATCTTATATTTATACTTAAAACAATAGATTAGTAAATATGTTATATTATTTAGTGTTTAGGCTTGAAACTTTAGGTTAGTAAATATGTTATAGTATTTAGTGTTGATACTTGAAACTTTTTTTTTTTTTTTTTTGGTACATTGCCCGGAGGTATCCCCATTCAACCTTCTCCGGGCACCATGCCCTCGGGGTACGGCCCGTTTGGGCTAGCCCCTCATTGTAACAGTGGGTGCACTAAGCTTCGCAACCGGAGAAAGGACGAGACTAATCCCCCAACCGAAGATTTGTTGGCTTATCCTCTGGCACCCAAAGATTTTCCAAGAAACTGCTTGAGGCAGGGTTTGATCCCTGCACCAAGCAATCCCTTGGGAGCTCAGCTGCCAACTGAGCTACCCTTGGGGGTTTGATACTTGAAACTTTAGGTTAGTGAATGTGGTATATTATTTAATGTTGATATTTCCAACCTTAGGCTAGTAAATGTGATAATTTTAAATCATGCATAAATGATTAGGTATAATTTATTTAATTTATTATTTAAGCTTTAATACATGTGTAATGTTATTTAGTTTGGTTTTTGATACCTTAGGCTAGTAAAATGAGTTAATTAATTCCACGCTATAATGCTTAGGCTAATATAAATAATTTTTTATTTATGCTGTAATATTTTGTGAATATTATTTAATGTTGGTATTTGAAACGTTAGGTTAATAAATGTGTGAATTTATTTTACGCATGAATGAATGATTAGGTCTACATAATTAAATTTTTTAATTAATATATAAACGTTAATAATTTATAAATTTAGATTTAGGGTTTAGGGTTTTAAAACCTTAGGCTAGTAAAATGTGTTAATATTATTTAATGTTGGTATTTGAGCCATTAGGTTAATAAATGTGTTAATTTATTTTACGCATAAATGAATGGTTAGGTCTACATAATTAATTTTTTTAATTAATTTATAAACGTTAATAATTTAGAAATATTGTTTAATTCTTAAAATTTTGAAACCTTAGGTTGGAAGTTATGTGAATCTATCAACGCATAAAATCGTAGGTTTAATTTATTATTTATGCTTTAATACTTATTTCATTGTTAGTTACTGTTGATCTTAGACACGATAGGTTAGCAATAATTTTTAATTTAGTTAAAGCAGAAACTTAAATGGAGAAAAACCTATTGAATTGTGCTTTTATTAATTTAATTTATTTAGCTAAATATTTATGAATTATTTGTTGATGAATATTAATTTAATTGTTTTGTATTAATTTATTTAGATATGGAGCATGATGAGGCACCTCGTCCTGGGTCTCCACGCAACGTGATTGACCCTGGGCCTTCAGACAAGACTCTCCTAACTTTACAGGAGAAACATATATCCACACATGTGTGGAACACCTGTGAGGATCCGAATGTCCCGGATCGTGTGATTAATGTGCGACATGCTGCGACACATGATCACCGTGCCATTCCTGAAGAGATTGAGCCATGGCTGAGGCAGGCTGGCTTCTACCATATTGCGCGCCTGCGCAACCATGAGGTTAATAATTTTTTATTGTATCACTATATCCTGACTTTGGAATATGGCAGTGTGATAATAATATTTTTATTGCTGATTGACCACATTTTTTATGATTTCAGATAGACCTTGCGCTTGTGTCTGCACTTGTTGAGCGATGGCGCCCAGAGACACGGACATTTCATATGAGGATGGGCGAGGTCACCATTACCTTGGAGGATGTGCATCATCTACTAGGATTGCCCACTGATGGTGAGGTTGTGTCCGGGCGCCACTGACGACATTCATTTACGCAGTTGGTCAATGACTACTTAGGCGTTAATCCACAGGCTGGTAGGGATTTGTCTGGAGGTTTGTTGGGTCTCCACTTCCTACGGCAGAAGTTTCGGGATTATGCAGGCCACACAAACACTGAGGTTGACTGTATGAGATATACTCGCGCACTAATTTTGTGCATACTCGGGGGGACACTGTTTGTGGACACTGCTTCCAGCTTCGTTCCTGCGAGATATTTAACATATTTGGATAATTTCCAGCGGTGTGGAACCTATAGTTAGGGCTCTGCAGTTCTCGCCGTCTTAGATAAGGAATTGTGCAAAGTGACTGACAGGAGACGTTCTGAAATGGGTGGTTGTGCACTCTTATTGAAAACATACCTAACTTCTTCAACTGCTTCTTCAACATGACATACTTGAACTTGTGATTGAAATTACTGGCCACGTGGCGAAGGCAATACACATGATATGCCTGTGGTGGAGACCATCCTAGATCAGCATTGTTGACTGCAGATAAGATTCCCGCATGCCGATCAGAAATCAGATAGATTCCGTGTTTTTGTGTAACATGTATTCGAAAGTGCTAAGAACCACGACCAGTTGTCAGTATTCTCCGCAGACACGATAGCGAATGCAATTGGAAGAATGTAATTGTTGCCATCAACTGCTGTAGCAATCATTAGGGTCCCACGATATTTGCCATATAGATGGGTTCCATCGATCAGGATTATTGGCTTGCAATAATTGAATGCTTCACAACACTGTTTAAATGTCCAAAACACCCTTCTTAAAACCTTGTGAGCTTGGTCTAGGCAACCATCAATGGAATGGTCACGTAAATTCAGCTTATATGCGGATCCGGGAGAAAAACGCAACATGTAATCCAGCCACCTAGGTAAGAACGTATACGACTCGTCCCAGTCACCAAATACTTCCACAATAGCCTTTTGCTTTGCCTTCCATGCCTTCCTATACGATATATGGAATCCAAGGCTAGTAGCGGTCCTTTCTTGGATAAGGCCAATTTTGACACTGGGCTCCTCTCTTATCATTTCTGTTTATGTGGTCAAACAACACTGTATTAGTCAACAAGAGACAAAGTTTTTATAAATTTAATAGCAATAACTGTACGCACCTAAGATCAATGAATAAATGAGATTTGAGTCCAACTGCTTGTGATATTGGGTAAGAGACTGACTAACACATGTGTGTTCGTTGTTCCATATGCCTATCACTGATTCGCTGCCACCTTTTTTTTTGGTATGCTCTCATCCTCATTGGACAACCCGCATTATGATTTTGACAAACCATAATCAACCTTTTCGTATTACTTTTCAGAACGACTGTTGTGCGATGATTTGCCATACAATATTGTTTAATTGCCATCTGTACATCTTGCTTAGTGTCAAGCAATTGGTCTTTATATAGCTCGTCTCCGATCTGCCAGTTAGGTATTTGTGCTCCATTCATATCATCCAATTCTTGATCTGGATATTCCCAATTAACATTCTTGAAATGGCTAACTCCAGACCAAAATGGTACATTATCATTTTCTGCATAATAACATATCCAAAACCCCAATATTAATGTCGTTATATTTTGATATTAGATATTTTATTATAAAGCATTAATCCTTACGTACCTACAACAGGAGGATCTTGCATTCCGACAATGCCTGGCGATGGAATTGGTTTTTCAACTGCAGTAGACGGACAATAATCAAAGTCACCATCGACATCCGTATCCGATGACTTGCTATCTGGAACAAGACCTTCATCACGCTCTTCCTCGGAACTATCCGTACGCCAAGATGGATCGTGCATGTCGTTGGCTGGAACCGCTTCATAAAAAATTTCTTGAGTTGGTGGTGCAAGCGTTGGGGACGCGACCTCAACTTCCAGATTAACCACTGGCACCATGTTTATGTCGATGATGTCAGTGCATGGATTGCTTGGTTGACTGCTGGATTGTCCACCGTAGTTGACTTTTGCATACAATTCAATAAATCTTGACTCGCCATGTTCAGAAGTGCTTGCATCTACTACTAACGTTACATCTTCATCGTCGACAATTTCCAAACCAACCCATTGCACGGGGTTACCCGAGGCACATCTAGCGGTCAACCGAGCAAGAGTTTGACCACGTTGTAATCTCAACTTCTTCAGCTCGTGAAGATTGCATCTTGGGCTCATGCGAAACATTTTTGCATCACCTTCAAACACTTGCCCGTTTGGACCAAAGTATTTTCTCCCATTATAATAAACAGTTGCTATTAATCATTCCTACCCTCACTCATCCTACAAAAATAGAAAAAAACTAAGATTCAACAACAACACAAAAGTAGTAAACCTTAACATAAAAGGAAAATTTTCGTAGTGGTGGTTCACACCCGAAATGGACTTATTTATAGCTCGTAATTCGCTATGGGGGGTAGCAAATTAATGATCATAATTCGCTATGCCCCCTAGCGAATTAGTGGGGAGATGACACTTGGCAAATATTACATATTTCGCTATGAGTCATACCAAAAATAGCCACATAATTCGCTATGTAGTACATCGAATTATGTGGGGAAGTGACACGTGGCCTGACTTTGAGTTGACATGATCTAACCCTTCTGATACATAATTCGCTACACATGGTAGCGAATTATGTGTCCAACAGGGATGTGACACGTGTCCAAATGGAACTGACCAGGCTGACCATTTGACCACGTATTTCGCTACACTGTGTAGCGAAATACGTGGACCAGTGAGGAGGTGACACATTAGCAGGCCTAATTCGCTACACTGTGTAGCGAATTAGCCTGCGTGGCAGTTTGGGAATTTCTACTGCGCGTGGCATTCTGGTAAATTTTATGATAAACAGTGGCAAAATAGTCACTGTCCCTTGGATTGGCGCATTGAAAAAGGAGGGTGACCAATGGATACAGATCAGCTGGTAACGCAGGCTAAGTAGGTGTGAGAGAACCTAAGTTCGATTCCTACCAAATACATCTTTGAAGAAGGACAAAGAAAGTTGAAGCTTGTGGGGATCGACTCACCTCAAAAGGTAATTAGGGTCAGTATAAAAGAAAAAGTTAATTATATTACTGTGCGAATAAGAATTCTAAAAAAAAAAATAGGCTTGTGCAATATCCATGTTTCAATCTCAAAGGGCTATTGAGTTTTTTGGAGAGATGAATTTTCAATGATTTTATATTATATTTCTCTAACACACCCCTCGTACAAAAGTCCTCTGGGCTTGAAGCATGGTTATTGTATAGACTCATTTTTTTTTATTCTACCTTGTGTTGTCTTAGTTCCACTAGAAAGTGGGGGCACATAAACAACCATCTCACCTAGCAACTTCAGTTTTTGGATAAGGCTACATCAATAATTTTATATTATATCTCTCTAACACTTATTAATTTAAAATCGTGTTTAATTTTTATTTTATTTTATGAAAATCCATATAATAGCGAAATCAGAATATTGCAGAAAAGAAAAAAGATAAAAACTGAAAGTTATCATATTATGACTACATTATGTATTTACACTTTTGGCTGGCAATCCTTGAATAAATCCTTAAATTATTATATTTAAATGTCAATTCATTGACAGGCTAACTCCACCAGCAATTATTGTATAGATTTCTTCCCTCCAATAAATCTATTTTTTCGTAAATATAATTTTGTTCCCCATTAGGTTTTAAAGAAACAAATTTGTATTCAAGATTGAGAAATTATTAAAAAATAGTAAAAAATTGTTGTTTATCTCCGAAAAATGAAAAATGATTTTTACTGAATCATATAACGAGATTGTGCAAATATCAATCCATACAACAATTTAAATAAGTTAAATTGTAATTTAGTTTCTCATGATTCATGAATACGATATAAGAAACGTGTGAAAATCTATTTATACAATTACAAATACAATTATTCAATAAAAAAATTAAACAAATTAAAATATAACAAAGTCCACTTAATGCTTTGACAAGGTAAAAAAAAAAGGGAGCCTGTACAAATTTTTTTCAAAAAAAGATAACGATGTGGTATCTATGATATATTATTCTTCTGTCAGTTAATGAGATTCTAACTTTCATATCATTATTTTATGAATCTCAATATAAAAAATTCAATGGTTGAAAATACAAAAATAACATACGTAGGAAGTGTCATAATTTTTTTTTTAAAAGAACAAACAGAAAAGAAAAAAGACAAGTGTAAATTAATAAATATTATACAGCACATATCTATCCTAGCTGTACAAACCAGAATAGTAAGCAAAATGTAAATCCTTAATAAAATTTTGAGTAAATATTCTTTTGGGCTCCTAACAAAAAATACGATACCTACTTTAGTCCTTTACAAAAAAAAAAATTAGTCAGTTGGTCCCTATGAAATTCAAAGTGGACCCATTTTAGTTCTTTTGAGGGACTAATATGAGTTTTTTTTTGAATTTATGAGGGACCACGATTTCAACTAAATAGGTTTACTTTGAATTTGTTAGGGACCTCGAGACTAATTTTTTTTGTAAGAGACTAAAGTGGGAACTGTTTTTTGTTAGGGACCAAAAAAAATATTTACTCTAAAATTTTATTTAATGTCCAAGATTAGGGCAAATAAGGTCTTAATCACTTCCATAGGACACATAGTGATAGTGGCATTACTTCACCCCCCAGTGCGAGAGCCAAACTTAGAGAGTTCAGCAAGTAAGGATTTTACACTTTCCTAAATTTTTTTCCTGAAATGCCACATAAATAGTACTTTTTACCAGACTATTATGCGTTCAAGTTCATTATCAGTCATAACGAACTTGGTTAGGTCATGTGGCACGTTCCGATTACCAAATTCGCTACCAGTTATAGTGAACCTCGTCGCCTATAATTTCATGACACGTTTTCATTAGCGGACCAAGTTCGCTTCCAGTCGTAGCAAACTTCATTGCCTATAATTTCGTGACACATGCACACTTTGCAAGAAATAAGCTGACTGAACTAAGTTTGCTATGAATGGTAGCGAACTTGGTACGCTGATGAGAATGTGCCACGTGGCCTAACCAAGTTCGTTATGATTGATAGCGAACTTGAACGCGTGACAGTATGGTAAAAAGTATTGTTTACATGATATTTAGGCAAATTTTTTTAAAACACATGACAATTTGATCACTGTTCCAAATTTTCCATTATGAATAACAGAGTGGGTTTATCTGAATTTAAATAATTTATTTATGTATCACAAAAAATTATTTATTTATTTGTTTTAAATATTTTTTACCGATTCATTCATTATTTGATTAATTTGGTTGAGTCAAGAGGATCATAAAAATAACAAAATTCTCTGATCTAAATTTTAACACTACTCAGATTCGAACTCGAGACAACAAAATATGGAGAAAAAACATTTGAATATTGAAGAAAATGTCATTAAGAGGGCGTTTGGTAGGGGATAAATTTTTTTTATCCGGGAATCACAATTTTCAGAAATATGATCAGAAAATGAGTTTTCCGAGAATATTATCAAAAAGTTATTTGGTAGACTAACATATTTCCGAGAATATTGGGTTAATTTTCTTGATACTATATTTGGTTGTATTAAAATTTTCCTTGTTATAGAAATCCTAGAATACCACCCCATGGTATTCTTGGATGGTATTTTCAAAAAAATTTACACAGAATAAAATTTCGGAAAAATCTGATTCCCAGAAATTTTTTAAAAATCTCATACCAAACATGAATAAATAAAATTACTACTTTCAGTTTTTCAAGAATGCCAAAAAAAATCTTGTACCAAACTGCCCCTAAGAGACTCAATAATTTTTTATGGGAATTAATCTCATGTCACATAGACGTTAAACAAAATATGTGTTAGCATCTTTTCTTTTTTCTTCTTAAAACCCATGGACCCCATGTTTCTTGTTTTAGTTAAAAAAATTTTCTATTATATTAAACGAGAGAAATATGACTACTTTTTTTTTTATTATTGAACGAAATTTAATTAAAATAACATTATATATATATATATTTTATTAGGATCATTTTATATAAGTACAAATTATATTTTCAAGCTTGATTATTGCTCTTATTATATGCAATTGTTTTGAGCCATTTATTTAGAAGTAAATCAATAATAAAAATTTAATATAAAACTTTTTTTTTTGAGTTATCCACTCCTAAATTCCGGTACCTATACAAGAATAACCTCCATCTCTCTCACAAAGAATAAAGAGTATAAGAGTTGAATAAATGACAGAAGCTCTACCTAACAGTATAATTGTTCTTAACTACTGCACTCGTAGAAATTACTAATGTGCTGTAAAACTAAAATCTCACCGTCTTGACTTCATTTCTTTTTCTCCATACCTGTCTTTTCTGTACTATCTTCTTGTTCTTGTTGTTCACATATACACGCTTGTTCAAATGCTCCAAAACACGCAACAATACATAAACAAATGCAGTTAATGTTTCTCACGTTCCACATTGTTGGGGACCCTTTTCTTGGATCCAATTCTCTCTCTCTCTCTCTCTCTCTCTCACACACACACACACTGTGAAAAAACAAAAAAAATGACCACTTGCTGAACAAAAATCAAATCTTTTTTTCTTTTTTTCTTCTTCTTAAACCAGAAAAGTTTTTTATATTCCAAGAAAAAAAAAAGAAGCCTTTTTCTTTTCTTCATTGGCAACCATGACCGAGGTGCGCCACTCTCCAACAACATCAACATCCCATTTTTCTTCATCATCATCACCAACCACTCCTTCTTCCTCCGATGGCATTCTCATTCTCAGCACCGACCAAGAACCACCCTCTTCTTCTCCTTCTTCTTCTTCTTTAGCGGTGGTGGATGGTTTTTCTACGGCCACTGACTGTGACACAGTGGATATCACGGACAGGGAAAGGACACAGCAAGAGCTATCCCTCTTGGCCATTCTTGTGACCCTTTTCAGGAAATCATTGATTGCTTGCAACAGTGACATGAGGGAGCTTTGCACCATGGAGATCGGTTGGCCCACTAACGTGCGCCATGTTGCGCATGTAACCTTTGATAGGTTCAATGGTTTCTTGGGTTTGCCCGTTGAGTTTGAACCTGAAGTCCCCAGAAGGCCTCCAAGTGCTAGGTACCCACATTGTTGTTGTTTATCTTCTTCTTTTGTAATTTACTTGTTGCCAACTCATCACATTGTTTACTTATATATATATATATATATATATATATATATATATATATATATATATATATTTCATCATTCATATTATATGCCATAATATTACTAATTTTCTGACCACAGGTTTGTGTGTATAATTACTAAGTAGCAATTTAATCATTTGTTCATTGAGATTAACTTGGTTATGGATGTGACTATGTGGAAGTTTATTTATTAATATTTACATATTAGATACCACTCCTTGGATTAATTATTGGGTGGGATAGATCATGGAATTTCAAACAAACAACAGTTAATTTCATCTTCCTCGTTCTGTTACTTTTGCAATATAATATGTAGGCCCTCATCAGGCCATTTGCATAATGGGGTTGCATGGTGATTTTCTCCTTTTGGAATTTGGATATCACTGACAAGAGGTGCATCTTCTTGTCTGAGTAGTGGGTGGATTTAGATTCTGCTCTCTAATTGGTTGTGTGCTGAGGTTTAAATGTTATAAGGTTCCTCAATCCTCATTAGAGCAGAGATTAGTTGACTTTTCTAAAAAAATTTGCCTTCTTGGCCTTGTTACTTAGTTGAGGTTTAACAAATGCTGCTATGTCCCCTCTATGAATTGTTTTGTTTATAGCAAACCGCTTGAAGTTGGCTAGTTAAACAATTTTGTAAGCCCATTATGAGCCTATTGAATAATGACTTTTCAGTCACATAAAAAGTCTTTTGTAGATTTCCTGTTTTTGTCAATTCTTCATACAAGGCCCTTATTTCTTTTCAATTTTTTGTGCTGCATTGGCGCCTGGGATATGTTCAACCTTTTGAAATCTGTAAATTGCTCCCTTTTTTTGGGAAAATGGAAGGGTAAAAGGATCATATTTGGTTGACAAAACATCAACTTGCTGGTCATTGATTTCATATTAATAATTCATGGATATATCAAAAGGATTTCGATGACTTCTGCCGGGTTATAATACTTGCAAATGTTAGGTGAGAATGTATAAATAGTTTTCTTTGAAAATTTTAAAAACTCTGTCAACCTTGTACAATATTTGTAGTTGGTAGTATTTATCATGAATAAATATGTTACCTGTCTTTATCATGATGGCCACTTCTTGTTTAGTTATCTGATGTGTGATTTTTTGTGTATTCTTTTGTTTTGATTTTCACATGTAGTGCAACTGTTTTTGGAGTTTCAACAGAATCCATGCAGTTATCGTATGACAAAAGAGGGAATAGTGTGCCAACAATTCTGTTACTAATGCAAAGGCACTTATATGCTCAAGGAGGGTTGCAGGTTGATCTTCTAGATTTTTTAGCTTCTCTTCTCCTTATCACCATTTGTCATGGCGTTGAATTTAATAACTGAACACAACTTGAATTTATTCAAATGACTTAGTCATTACTTCATTTTACAAATTACTAGTTGGGAAATATTTTTCTTATGTTGTAGGAGAGTGATTACCTCATGTTATAGAAATAAAATTACAAGTGGGACCCATACGTAAGAGGAGAGAGAAAAAAAGAGTGGTGGGACCTACCCCTTCTTGTGTGTGTAGAAAAATTGTTTATCTCATGTAAAATGAGATAAACATAACCCTTACTACTTATATGTCCCTGCTTTGTTAAACAGTTGAATCTATCCATGCAGGCAGAGGGGATTTTCAGAATTAATGCAGACAATAGACAAGAGGAATATGTTAGGGATGCATTAAATAGGGGACTGGTTCCGGAAGGCATTGATGTACATTCTTTGGCAGGACTAATTAAGGTATAACAATTTACGATACATGGTACATGCTAGGAAACACTATTTGCGGCTGCTGCTTACTTTCTATTTTGTTTGTGTTTTGTTTTGGTGTGTGGAGAGGTGTACTATATACTCATTTTACATTATATATATGATAATTTGACTTTATATTCTTGTACTTTTCAAGGCTTGGTTTAGGGAACTGCCTACAGGTATTCTGGATTCTTTATCGCCAGAGCAGGTAATGCGATGCCAGACTGAAGAGGATTGTGCTGAACTGGCAAGGCAGCTACCTCACACTGAAGCTTCCCTCTTGAACTGGGCTATCAATCTGATGGCTGATGTTGTCCAACAGGAACATGTCAATAAGATGAATGCACGCAACATTGCCATGGTTTTTGCACCAAACATGACTCAGGTTAGTTCCAATAAGTTTTTAATTCTCAAGGAATTGCGGGGAGGAAAATATATACACATACTATATCAGTCCTATTATATTGCATTTTCCAATTTAATATCATGCTTTTGGACATCTTGGAAATCCAATTGAAGTTTTGTTCTATAAGGAAGTATTTTCTGCATTATTTGTTTGAAATTGTTCATGTATATGGGTAAAGCTGTAAAGGCTTTTGTGCTTCATTTTGTGTCATGACAAATTACATGGTTATTGTGACAATACTTTTACCTCTAGTGAAGTCCTGACTGTGTTGTTTTTGTTCATAGGAGTAGTAAAGATGCCAATGTGATATAGTTTATCTATCTGATGGTAGGTTCAGTTACAGAATTTAGTGTTTCTAATTGCAGATGGCAGACCCTTTGACTGCATTGATGTATGCAGTTCAAGTGATGAACTTCTTGAAGATACTTATATTAAGGACATTGCGGGAAAGAAAGGATTCCGTGGTAGAATCGTCTCCTGGATTTTATTTAGAGCCTTCTGGTGAGAATGGTGACCATATCCTTTTGAAGTCCTGCCAGCAACATGCTGCTTCAGAAAATGAAGAGGCTGGTGAATCCTTTGTTTCTGAGAAAACTGTATTAGAATGTTGCCTTGAATCCTTACAAAACAAAAATTCAACTGAAGGAGAATCTGGCAGTGTGATAAGCTCTTCTGAGAATGTGGTTTGTGATGAGGATTTGTATTGTGAGTTTCCACCCAAAGGAAACATGGGGAAGTGTAAGACTGGCCAATCAAGCAATTCAAGTATTAAAAAGTGGCCCAAAAAAACTAGAGGCCAGCTACCTGTAATCCATGGAACAGTGGCTGTTGAGAAAAAGGTTATTAGCAATCTGAGCCGCATAGATTCAAGATCAGAGAGGATAGAAGCCTGGCGGTGAAAGAAGCATCATTGTGCAGGGTTGTAAATTGATTCTGAGTTCTGACATATGTGGCATTGCAATTGTAAGTTTGTTTGGGTCTGAAGTTGCAATTTGCAAGGACAAGTTTGTGAAGTGGTTCAGTTTTTTTTTTTTTTTTTTATTTCCTGTGTTTGTTTAACTTGTCTGATTTCAAGAATGGCACTATTATCAACACTAACATTGTAATGAAATCTCATTTACTATGTGTTTTTACTTGTGTTCTCATAATTAGTTGTTTCTGAATGATCATTCATCTGTCACTGTTGCAATGTTTAAATTAATCACTTCTGGATCCTCACTCTACCAATTAGGTTTCCTGCCAGTGTATGGTTACCATTGTAGTACAATAGGTTTGCCATACATAATCTTCCATTATTTGCTAAGAAGCAATATGATATGCTAATTAATACCTAAAGTCGTAGGTCAATGTAGCTTTTATTTTATTTTATTTGTGCAATAGTAGAAAAACCTTCATATCTACTTCAATGAAAGTCTCAAAATTGTATGATTTGTCAGATTAAAATAACTAAGTGTAATGAATGATAAGTATTGTCTAAATGTGAGTTGATGCGTGAGTAACCTTGTATGGGTAGAATTCAAATCTTATGTACCCACTATCTCTGACCGTGTGTATAGAAAAGGCTTTGTTGAGAGAGGCTGTATCTATAATTGCGTGATCTCTCCGCCTCGAGGGGATTAGTCGGCTTTGTTGAGAGAGGCTGTATCTATAATTGCGTGATCTCTCCGCCTCGAGGAAATTAGTCCTTGACTTTCGGCTAAGAGATATTCTTGGAACAATTTCCAAAAAAAAAAATCTTATGTAAAGTTCATCATACAAAATAAATTCAGACTATTTAGTCTACTTATAACAAAGTAGATTTTTTGGTGCTACGATAACTATAGTGTACCAAGTAATGTAGGATAAGTACGGATCTATTGTCATCACGAGAAATGAAAACCACACATTAAGAAACTTCAAATAAAGCATCACAAGCTACTTTCCCAAAAAAAAAAATGCATTTGTGGGTTCTTCGTGTGTATATATTGAAGGACAAGGTAGTGAAAGCGAGAGCTAAGTGTGAATGAACCATTTTCGAGCAGGCAAATGTAAAGGAACTAACCGAATATTCCTCATGCTCTTTCCAACAATAATAATAATTTGCAAGTGGCTGTAGTGTTTGTTTATGACTTTCCTATGCTGTAGCCTTATCCGAGTGCAGAAACCTGCATGGGATACTAGAGTTTAACTTTAACCAATTCAACCAAAATAGAGTTAGTTGAAGTAGTATATTAATTCTGCTGAAGTAAGATTTTGGGTTTAAATATTTGTGAATGCAAAAAGTTCTCTTTGGGTGAGCTAGCTCCATCATAATGTAAATATTCCCGACTCAGACAAGATTATTTATAGTAAAAGATACTTATGATTTATAAAAAAGAAAAAACTTTAACCAATTCCAATTGCTAAAGTTGATTTCAGAACGAAAATACTTGAATAATTTTATATTTGGGAAATAGTTTTATCATTTTATATAAGAAAATTTTCTCATGTTACATTCACAATACATGAGTGGGTCCCATCTTGATTTTTTTTGTCTTCTCACCTTTTTGTGGACCACACTTATGTATTGTGTGTGTAGTGTTGGTTTGATTTTTTAAAAAAGTATAGAATTTAGAAAGAATTCAAGTATGGGAACGGGAAATTTAGTTTCTTTCGTTTGTTCTTTTTTTTTTTTTTTCTTGAAGGTAAATTTGATGGTTTTTTTAAATTATAAATTCTAAAATGCAAACTATACTAAGAATAATAAGAACACGTTTAAATGAGTAAAAATGATGATTAAAAAATCTAGAATTCTGAATTCAATGACTTTTCCTTGAAAGTCGCATGTCTGCGTTTTAACTGCTATAGCACCTATCTTGATGGAATTTGACTTTTGTAGAACTTAACTAAACTTTCCCAAATTTTGTTCTAAAATGATTCAAATTAATCCCTTAATCCTGAATCAGTTCATTGATGACTTATAGTCAAATTCTTTCCTAGATTATTCCTAATCTTGAAATCTTGAATTAATGAAATGCATAAACTCAAATTTCATTGATCAAACCTCAAGAACATGCACAACAGTTTGAATCGATTAATGGGTACTTGTCAGCTTCATCAGAATTCTAGAAAATGAAATTAGCAATGCATGTTGAAAGATAAAGCAAAACTGAATTCTGAAATAACAGTAAACATGTTTTTCATTCAAAAATACCAGAAATAGTAAAGAGTAGAAGATAATAGACCAATCTCTTCTTCAAATTCAAATTGCTACAACCAAGAGAAACTAACACACGATGCTACTGTTCCAGAAGGACGTATGCAAAATCCGTTTCCTCTTGAATCCCTTCAAGAAAGATCTCCTTCATACATGTATCTCCAAGAAACTCTCAAAGAAAATTAAACGCTCAAAATGTAAAAAAACTGAATACAATGAAAAAAATGTAAAACTGAGTTCAACAAAAAAATCTCACTTCAACTAAAATCTGACATTTTTTAAGTTCTGAGTTCAACTCTCCTTTTCAATGAAGACTCTGATTTTTTTATTAAAACTAAAGCTTCAAGTTGATTTTGTCCCTTAGATCCAACAAGCATTCAATGGTCCTCAAATTGCTATCTCATCTTCTTTTTTCATCTTTCATTGCCATGTGTCCTTTTCTGTGTATAATAAAAAAATAATTAGTAAAAAGTTAAAATTCCTTTTTTTACCTCTTTTACCAACTTGGGCTTACTTCTTTAAGTTTGGGCCAAATTTTACTTGCATTTTAATACAATTCAGCCCATAAAATATAAGAGAATTACCACTGAATTAAGTAGAAATTAAGACTAACATATAGCATAAGAAAATTTTCACATAAAATAAGAAAATCAATTCCCTTTATATTTTTAATGGGAAAAATATTTCTCCTTTCATAGAAAAAGTGTCTTCTCATATCATTCTCTTTTTCATTTTCACAATTTTTTTTAAAGTGAGCCCATTTTTTTTCCTCTATCAACTAAAAATTCTAATGTCTCGTTTGGATGAGCTTTTTTTTCTTCAAAAGCTGTTTTTTTAAGAAAAAAAAAACTTTTCAAAAAAAGTCTGTTTGGATGCTTGCTTCTAAAAAAAGCAAAAATCATAAAAAAAAGCCAAAAATATACTTTTTTCGAAAACTAAAAATTTTAGCTTTTAAAAAAAGCAGAAGTCAAAAGCTAAATATTTTTCAAAAAATTTAAATAACTGTAACTTTTATAAAAAGTACTTTTAAAATAAAAAATAAAAAAAACAACTTTCTTAAAAAGACAATACAAACGAACCCTAAACCTCTCCTATGACGGGAGAAGTTGAAAGCCCATCTTTAATATGTTCTATTAGGTAAGAGTTTATTTTGACTTGAAACCTGAGTTGCATATATTCATCTACATGCTAAAATTCCACTTTTTTTATTAAAAGAAAACGAAACCGCAATTCGCTTGGTTACCGACACTATAATGATAGTCACATAATGAATCAATTCCCTTAAAAATTTAAACTCTTAAATAAATATACATAAACAATTTTATATTATATCTCTACCACCCAATACCCCCAGTGAAGAGTAGATTCATCTTAAGGACAACTTCAGTATCACTGTAGAGAAAGATGACACCATCTGAACCAAGATTTGGTGTTATAATCTTTTGTCAACACAAAAGTGATATTTGTGAGAACTGGGAACTTCCGAATCACCACGTGTCACATGAAGGTGCACAGAAGCATGCCGCGTTGCATGCAATATTGAATCATGAAAAGCCACTTGGGCAGCTAACAAGTGGTTAAATATGTGATAACGTGGAAAAATACTGTAAAGGGTGTGGTTGTATTGTATATATACAACTAGGGTTTTTGACCCTTATGCCCCTTAATTAATAATTAATTACCAAATTGTCTCTCATTCAAAACTATTTCGAAAATTTACCCTTCCCAACAAACATAACACCAATCTGCCCCTACCGTTGACCAACAAACATAACACCCCGGGTACACCATTACCTACCCGGGTAAATTTTGAAACTTTTTATCTACCCGAGTATGTAGGGGTGTACCCGGGTAGAGTTCTTGAATCTGGGAAAATGTTTGAATTATTTACCCGGGTACGGAGCAGTGTACCCGGGTAAACATCGACGGTAGGGTTTTAAAATACCCCAGCAGCCCCATTTCGAAAACCCACAAAAGGGGTACCCGAGTAGAGCTGCTGGAGGAGTGTCATCTTGAGCGATTTCAGGCAGAATCTTGCACTAATTCGTCTTGTTTGTGATCATCATTCGCGGACCTTGCAACCTCTCTGCCTTCTACCGATTGAAATCGATCAAAGGTGAATTTTTTTTTCAGTTTTTTCAATTATGTTATGATTTCTGTTCTGATTCATTGTATTTTCGTTTATATCATTTGATTCTGTCCGAATTATTTTATCAATTTGTCTAACCCTAACCCTAACCCTGAATCTAACCCTAACCCTAACCCTAACCCTAACCCTAACCCTAACCCTAACCCTAACCCTAACCCTAACCCTAACCCTAACATGTATCTAATTTCTGATTTTGGTTATTTTTTCAGTTTAATAGTGTGACACAATGACCTCTCGACGCGTTTCAAAGCTGCCAGTGACCCATTCCGAGAGAAGAACCAAGAGTCGTCACGATGGGTCGTCATCCTCTCAGCCCCAGGCTGCTTCGAGTCAGGCTCCGGACTTGACGTTCGGATATTTGTTTGAGGATGACATTCCTTCACACGAGAAGTTCGTGAAGTTTTTCATGACCCGGAAGATCTGCGAACCGAAATCACTGGATTCGGCATTCTTCAACCTAGAGCGTTTTGACATCGTGCCGCTTCTTGAGCAGACACATTTACTTCACCTGGCGGAGATGCGGTGCCCATACTCGGAGGTTATGGTAAGAGCCTTCTACCAGAACCTTGGCTACTCGCAAGGCGAGCTGACTTCCCGTGTCTGCGGGATTGATATCATCATGACTGCTCCTATCTGGACGGAGCTACTGGGGTTCGATTTTGATGGTGTCACAGGAGCAGCACTATATGATGGAGACAGCCATCATATATTTGGTGATTATAACCGGGAGACCATTGTTACAGAGACTAGGAGGGCAGACGCTGAGCCCGGTCATTTTGCTCATTATCCTGTTAGCAACTTGTCAGTTTCTGCTCGCATTCTTCATTATGTGGTGACACATATTATTTTCCAGCGCCCGCATAATCACTCAAAGGTGCTGGAAGGGGACTTTGTCATCCTGTGGGCCCTCCTTCACAGTCAGCAGGTGAACTGGAGGCATTACATATGCATACTGATGTGGAAGGCAGCCAAGTCAAAGAAGGCTGAATTGCCTTTTGCATTTCTGGTGCAGAAGATTCTGCATAGATTTGGAGTGCCTATGGCAACAGAGACCTTGAAGACCGCCAGAGGCTGGAATGCTATATTTGGTGAGAGGCTCCTGAAGCAGTGTGGGATCCTACCGAACAGAGCGGGTATCTGGACGTGGAAGAAGGCACCAGAACCACCTGAGATCCCATTCCACCACGATGCTGAGATGGAGGATGCACCTGCAGGTGATGTGTTGGTCTTTATGAGTTTATGCAATTTTGTGTTGTTTAATTTTTAATGTGGTATTGAAGTTTGTTTTTCATGGTTTATGATGTAGGCCTTGATGATGATGACGATGATGATGGCGTTGCTGAGGTTGATGTCAGACCGACACGTCCCACCCGCAGTCGGCGACCACCAGCTCCTCCTGAGGGTGGATGGACACTTGATCATGTCATGGCATCCTTATATGATCTGACTACTGACTTTAGAGGATATAGACAGAGCACGAGCAAGTGGCGAAACCAGATGGACACAAGGGTTGCACGGTTGGACACAAGGGTTTCACGCTTGGAGGGTTTAATTGGCGAGGGTGCCCATACTCAGGAGGAGGAGGAGGAGGAGGAGGATGATGACAATGGGGATGACACACAATCGGATGAAGAGAATGGGGAGGACACGGCATCGGATTAGTGTGTCCATAGGGTTTCATATCATTGATTTAGTTTGATGTAATGTAGTCATTTTGGTACATTTAGGAACTTTACCTACATTGCATGGATGTTTTTGTACTGGATATTCAAAATTTGAATGAATGAAATTTTCGTTTTGTGCACGTTCAGACTTGTTGGTTCTATGCATTAGTATGGGACCTTGCATTAATATTGTCAATCCACCCCCAAGTCATACCGTATGTAGGTATTGCACAACAATTACCAAAATGCAACAAAAATTGCCAAAACAGCATCTGCAACAGCATCTGCAACTGGTCTACCCGGGTACCACGAATAGTCTACCCGGGTAGTATGTACTCGGGTATATCATTACGAGTTACCCGGGTAGACCAGTTGCAGATGCAGCAGCAGGTGCTGTTCAATCCATTTTGTTAGCATCTTGGTAATTGATGTGTAATACAATAACCTTAACTGACTCGGGGAAGGGGTAAATGGGTATGGTAGACATTCGGATTGCACAATACGGAACGAGTGACTCGCTAAACTTAACGGATACATTTCAACAATACATTTCAACAACACAAGAATACAGTTCAACAATACATTTCAACAACACAATACATAACAAATACAAGATAAAGTTTAGGGTACAAGGAAACAAAACAATACGTAAAGTGATTGTCATTACAAAACAAAGTACTACACAAAAACAATACGTAATCATGCTTGTCTTAGTCTCAATGGACATGTACGAATGTTATGTCCAACTTGCTTGCAATGCTTACATCTGCTCTGACTGCTAGAGGGTTGAGACTCAACCCAATCCATCTCATGAAGCAACTTCAGGATTGTTCTCGATAAATTCCTTGTACCTAATGTCGAAATTTATCTTTGAACATGTGTACCCTGCAAAAAACCATGACATATGCATTAGTTAGTGAATTTCATCAACGTTTTCTTCAAATGGTTGAAAATGTGAGTAATTATACCGTACATTACCTAATTTCATCAACGTTTTCTTCAATTCCACATTCCTAAAACGGGTATTGAAGTTGCTTCCGATGTGACGTAGACAAAATACATGATAAGCATATGGAGGCTGCCACCCTCCGTGGTCTTTCACCGCCCTTATGATGCTTCGATGACGATCGGATATTAGACAAATACCATGCTTGTGTGTGACATGAAAACGTAAAAGGCTAAGAAACCAGGACCAATCATCCAACCTCTCACCTGGAGGAACAACAGCAAAGGCAATAGGGAGCAGAAATCCATCTCCATCCTGAGATGTTGCAATCAATAGAGTACCTCTGTACTTCCCATATAGATGAGTGCCGTCAATTTGAATTATAGGCTTGCAGTGTTTGAATGCTTCAATGCATTGGTGAAATGTCCAAAAAACCCTTTGAAATACGGCCCTGTCTGTATAAACCCGACGTTCATCAAAACATTGATTTGTATCAAGTTTGAACACAGAACCCACATTCACCTCCGTCATATACTTTAGCCAATTTGGCAAGAATGCGTACGATTTCTCCCAGTCACCAAACAACTTAACGATGGCCTTCATTTTTGCCTTCCAGGCCTTCCTGTACGTTATGTTGTATCCATATGTTCCCTGTATCCTCTCCTGTATCAGAGCTGGTCTTGTGGATGGATCTTCCTTTAACATATCTGGAAAAAAAAAATTAACTTTACCATATTCTCAATTAATCTGAATCATTAAATAAACAGTAGAATACATACTCATTATAGCCGCACAAATGACATTTGAATCCAACTGTCTATGATCCTGTGCTAGGCCTTGATTTAGGCATGTGTGACCTTGACCCCATTTACGGACCACCCAGTTAGCTCCCTTCTTCGGCTTAATTGCCCTCATATACCAGGGACAACCGTCAGCATGGTTTTTACACTTCATAACAAATCTTGACTCGTCGCTTTTTTCAACTATGGCTGTCCTGCGCCCCTTCATACAATGTATCTTCACAGCATGTTGCAATTCTGGTTTGGACCCAAATTCTTGTTGCACAAATAACGGATCTCCTAACTTCCAACCTCCGTGCAAGTCATCATCGCCATATAGGATCTCCAACTCGTCATTAGGGTGCGCCCAGTTAATGAATGAATA
Organism: Gastrolobium bilobum; assembly: GCF_033153095.1. Lineage (NCBI taxonomy): Eukaryota > Viridiplantae > Streptophyta > Magnoliopsida > Fabales > Fabaceae > Gastrolobium > Gastrolobium bilobum. Next base: position 391,729 of record NW_026898450.1, read on the forward strand.
ATGTTGGCTTTCATTCCAGAATGGCTCCTCAGACCCTGCATCTAAAGATCATGTCAAATTTAATAACTTACCACAAATAATAAATTGTCTAAAGCAAATATTCAAATTTAATAACTTACCACTACTGACTGGGTCGACATGAAGTGGTGACAAGGCTGGGGTACCGAGACTTACGGCGCTCATGTCAGCCTCAAAATTACCGTCCACATCAGTGTCTGACGAATCACCTTCTGGAATAGCACTTTCAGGTTCTCCCTCCTCTTCGCTGTCCACATAGTCCTCGTCTTCATCCTCTTCATCCTCATCCCATGCTACCTGAGGAGGTGCAGAAGATCGTACAACTGTATCTTCTTGACCGGTACAGTGTGCAGTAGTGGTTGTATGCACCGGTAAAGATGAAGATTGTCCAACATCAACTTCAACATATATCTCAATATATTTTAATACTTTCCATTCAACAAACGCATCTGTTACGAACTCCACATCTTCATCATCATTTATATCGTTTCCAATGTAGTATATTGTATCCATATCCACTACAGTCTCTAACCTGGCTATCATGCGGTGGATGGAATGTATGCCTTCTGACCCCATTTTTTGAAGAATTCTCTCCTTCAGTTCATTGCATGTAGTGCCCACTTTGATTTTCATCGTTTTTGTTTTTCCTTCAAATCGGACACCGTTCAGACCTTCAAAATGCCTCCCATTGTAGTAAACAACTATAGGAACCATGTTTGGACTTGAACTCATCTTTCACACAAAAATTAGATCTAGGTTTTGGGTTTGGAGGTTGGTTCAGATTTTTTAGCACAAAATGGGAGTGTGGAGATGTAATCTCAATGTCCCCCCAAGATTCAGCTTTCTGAAATGATGAGATGAAATATGTGTGATGTTTCGGATTAGAGAGGGTAAGAGAGAAAGATTTGGGGTTTCAAAAACCCTATACCTCGCAACAATGGCCGAAACCCATACATATTGGGGTTTCTGGACGCGATTTACCCGGGTACACTGCTACGTACCCGGGTAAATAATTCAAACATTTTCCCAGATTCAAGAACTCTACCCGGGTACACCCCTACATACTCGGGTAGATAAAAAGTTTCAAAATTTACCCGGGTAGGTAATGGTGTACCCGGGTAGGCTTCGTGGTCAACGGTCAAACAGGGGCAGATTGGTGTTATGTTTGTTGGGAAGGGTAAATTTTCGAAATAGTTTTGAATGAGGGGCAATTTGGTAATTAATTATTAATTAAGGAGCATAAGGGTCAAAAAGCCATACAACTAGTCTTGCTGTTCACATCATTATGCTCTGGACGGCACCATGACACGAGAACATTTGCTCAAAAATTTCAATTCACGTACTAAAGTTTGTTGTCCTGTCCCTTGTTTTCCATTGGTGAGTCCAGTCTCCATATGCATATATGAGCATGCTCATGGTTAAACATATTCATGTATTTAGGTAGAAGCCTAAAAGGATAAAAAATTTCTGTCTGATGCAATTTATATATATACACCCAAAATTAGGGAATGCTCAGCAACTGATCCAAACTGATCTAAACCACGGTGATCGAACTGAAAAATCGATAACCGAATTATTTAAAAATCAAAAATGATTTTTTTTTGCATATTTTAATTAAATTAGATCGATTTTCGGTTTGGTTGGTGAAACTCGATCTAATTGTATTATGTATTTATTATTTTTGAAAAATGGTGACTTGGAATCTTATTGTTTTGTAGACTTGAAATCTTGAATATTATTAATAACAAACTACCTTATTTTAATTTTTTATTGTCTATTAATTTATTTTAACTTTTCATAAATTTTATAATTTTGTTTTAGTTTGAAGATTTGAATTTTTCAGTAGTTTATAACTTTGTATGACTTTATTTTATAATAGCTAGTGATTTATATGACTGAAATTTTAAGCTTTTTGAAAAATCGAAAACTAATCAAATCCAAACCGAATAAAATTGAATTAGATTTCAAAAAAAAAATTCAAAACAAATGGATTATTAAATAATCAAACAGAAAGAATTAGATCAAATGATTTTTGTTTCAGAATACATCCAATTCAGATATAGAACACCCTATCCAAAACTACGTCTTTGTTTTATAAAATACCAAGCCATAAAGTAATCATCACCATGACAATTGTCAGGTAAAACATTTTTTCACTAGGTTAAAAGCCAAAAATGCTAGGAAGGATACAACTTTATTTTAAAAAATAATCATATCCTCATCTAAGCTGCACCAATCACATCACCATGGGCCAAAATGTTAAGTCCACGAATTTTAATATAGACAGATGACAAATAAAGTCAATGCATTTCCTTTCAAAAACGAAATATTAAGTGAGGGCACCTAGAAGATTTTTTAAGAGATAATAACTCAAATAATCTACCGGTTCATAAATCTTACTAATATAGTTTAACGATTTTTTTTTTTTAAATTTCTCCGCCAATTCATAGTTTAATCAACAAATTCGATCAAGTCCGTCAAGACCACAAAGCACCAAAACTTTTCTTATTAAATTTTTAACACAATTATGTACTCAGAACTCCGATCCAAAATAACTAATTAAGCTATAACAAACTTATAACATCTTATGCGCGTGCTTGGTAATTTAGGGACGTTTTTGGCCACCAAATCCTGACCAAGCCTCGTAACCACCCATTCCTGTTCCACATAACCGGATAAAAAGTTACAAAAAAAAAAAATAATAATAAGGAAGAATTCACCAATATTCAGTAATTTGCTTCAGAATCATCTATGCTTTTGAGATTTTTTTTTATCACAAATATTTCTGTGCTTTGTAGAATATAAAAAATCACAAGAGCATATATGATAAAAAAATATAGTCTTTTGCAAATCACAGATATATGTGATAAAAAAAATCCATATAAACATAAATGATTTTCGGAGTAAATCACGTCATCATTGTTCAACTTTTCCCAAAAAAAATCATAGCATCCTACATATAATGGCATCTTCATCTTGATTTGTTCAGCTCATGCTATTTTCGTGCCTCTTTTCCACTTTCCTCTCACCTTCCCAACCACCAAAAAGTTGAACATATCCTTAGTTTCTTTTTTTCTTTCTGTCTGTCTGTCTGTGCTGTTTTCTTTAAAAAACACCAACCTATACAGAATATTTTACTAGATAGCAAAGCCATGTCAGCCTGTGGAAGCCTGCAACACATCTTTGAAAATCCATTGCCAGAAAACCATAAACTTCTTGAACCCTTATCATGGAACCAAATTAAACCACTCAAATCCATTGATCACACCTCCTCCATCACTGAGATATTTGGTGAGCTCCATTTCAAGGAGAGTACTCCTGACCCATCACCACCACCACCACCTTCATTGACTCCCCGCGTTTGTTCTTCATCATTCACAGAGATAGACGATAACCAAACCCCATCTTCTTATTCAGTACCCTATGTTTCAAGCACCACCCCAACAACAAACCATGCAAAAAGTCACAAAAGTAGTGACAGCTTTTCATCCTTGAATTCTGAAAGCTTGCAGCTTTGCACCGAGGGTCTTGGTTTAGAAAGCTCAGATGATGTTGAAGAATTGAAGAATGGGATGAATGAGTGGTGGCAAATTCAGAATGAGGAAGAAGGTGCCAAAAACCATTTACCTTCATTAGAAGATTCTCATGGTGAATGTAGGACTAAATCAAGGGTCAATGGGGTGGAGTACCCTCCTCCCATTTCATGCATAGGGAGGAGTGGGAAGCCTTGGGTTAGCTTCAGGTGTTACAGGAATGATGGGAGGTTTGTCCTTAAAGAAATAAGGATACCCACCCAGGAATTTTTGCATGCTCATAGAGAAGATGGAAGATTGAAGCTACACTTTGTTCAGCCTGATGAAGAGTCTCCTGAGGAAGAAGAAGAAGAAGAAGATGATGTAGATAGTATAGACGAGGGAAAAGTAAATGATGAGAGTGTAAAAGATCAAATAAATGAAGAAAAAAGAGATTGATGCCCAAGCCACCTGATGGAAAAAAGAAAAGAAAAAGGGTAGGACATTTATATGTTTGTGTCTTTGTCTCTCCAATGATGATATATTTTTATTACACAATGTATATGTCACTTCTTTTATTTGTAATAAAATAGAAAAGTAGACACTTACAATAGAAATGTAAAAATGATATAATAATTATGGCGCGCGAATATCAAAATGATTTCTTTCCTAGGATTTGGTAAAAGTAATATCCTGATCGGTAGATGTTGAACCCGATCACACACAATTTAGTATGGTATAATGAGTACCTGAGATGAATCTGTACTGGGATGGTTTTTGGCGCTGGGATTATTTCTGCAGAATGGTAGTGTTGGTGCGGGAAGGCTATGCTTGATACTTGATAGGGACAGATGGAGAGCAACCAACAAGATACTTTGAAGCTTGAGTTTATGAGGTAGGATATTTTTATTACCTATTTTTTTTACTACCACTCCACTATCACTTTAATCACCATTGGATTCAAAAGTTATTTTTTTTTCTCTCTCTTCATTCAACTTTTCCTTTAATCAAATGGTAATTAGAGTGGTAGTAAAGTGATAGTAGAAAAAATAGGTACTTAGAATATCCTAGCTCTAAGTTTAACGAGCTTGATAAAATGACTTGGTTATGCTGCCTTAACATGAAATTTAATTTTAGAGTAAACACCCTTTTTAGTCCGTGGCAATATCTACGAAGTCCTTTTCAGTCCCTGGCAATAAAAAAGGACCAAATTGGTCCCTGAAAGTACAAGAAAAGGGCCACTCTACATATTTGGGAGTTGACATAAGGACTAACATGATCTTTTTTTTGTAATTTCAGGGACCAATTTGGTCCTTTTTTATTGTCAGGGACTAAAAAGGACTTTGTAGATATTGACAGAGACTAAAAAGGGTGTTTACTCTTAATTTTATTGGTGGGCTAAGGTTATTTCTGCTACTTATTTTGTGTGCAGAATGCTTATTAGTGAGCTATGTTATTTAGACATAGTTGAAATTACCTGTTTGTCCCTTTGCCATTCGCTATTAAATAAGTTTTGGAACTCTGAACTGTTGTTGTCATAGCTTTATGTCAGGATAACTTGGGAACAGTGACTAAAGTGCCACTGTTCTGCATCTTATTTCCCTACATGCCACGCCAACAGTGTTATTTCTCAATCTGCCACGGGGGCAAGTTCGCTACACAGTGTAGCGAACTCGGTGTGCTGATGTGTCACGTTTCTGGTGGACACCAAGGTCGCTAGTGTCAGTAGCGAACTCTGGAGCAATTAATGCTGACACAAAGAATAAGTTCGCTGCATGTGGCAGCGAACTAGATGTGAGTGGTGTCTCGTGTACACATAGTTCGCTAAGAGGGATGGCGAACTATGTGCCTTTCAGAATTTTTATTTTGTTGCACGGATTTCGAGAAAAACAATTATATTTCACATTGAATCACGCCATTATGGATTTGTTGCATATACTGGTTACGTTGTTTTTGACTTTTGCGCACAAGATGAATTTTTGGGACGGTGACCAGAAGAATTTTGCATGATATCATATTCAAAACAAACAAATAAATAAAATATCAACTTAAATAATAATGCAGCATGAATATTATTACTGAATGTACTAGTCAATTTTAAAATATTATCCGGCCAATATATTTATTGACCAACAATAATATCCTTTCAAAAATATACAAAATCGAAACACAGGCTGCATATATTTTTCTTGTATTAAAAAACAAAAACAAAATCCAAAACAAAAATAAACCAAAAAATAGCATAATAAATTCATGGATGTAAAAATCAGCACCCAAATAATATCAGTGTATAATATAAAATAATTCAACAAAGTGGTTGATACACGTATGTTCTGCAGTAACCACTGTAACTATTGCGGCATTGCTGCCATAGCCTTTGGCGTTGCGTCTTCGCCTTGCCTGCTATATAGCCTATTTTCCTACCTGCAACGAAAGTTGCACACATAATCAAACAATAGCATGATTCAACGAGAAATATAATTGTTTTTCTTCGAAAGCCGTGCAACAAAAAGAAACAAGCAAATTGATCAGATTTCAAAATTTTGGAAGGCACATAGTTCGCTACGCCCTTCAGCGAACTATGTGCATGTGAGACGCATGTCACATCTAGTTCGCTGTATGTGGCAGCAAACTTGTTCTTTGTGTCAGCATTAATTGCTTCAGAGTTCGCTACTGACACTAGCGACCTTGGTGTCCATCAGAAATGTAACACATCAGTACACCGAGTTCGCTACACTGCCCAGCGAACTTGCTCTCGTGGCATATTGAAAAATAACACTGTTGGCGTGACATTTAGAAAAATAAGATGGGAAACAATGGTACTTTGATCACTGTTCCGATAACTTGTAGGTGGGATAAACACATTTCCTTACCCTCTAAGTCTAGCCTTTTGGGTGATACATGAGTTGAGTTGTTATATCTAGTGTAAATAGGTTAGGTTACACTTTATCTAGACTAGATATATGTAAAAAATCTTAGACATGATCTATTAGTCTTTGTAAGTCCAAATTATAACTTTGGCATAACTTATACTTAAAAATAAAAGTCTTAATCTAGGCCTGTTAGCTTGTTTAAGCATATTAAACATTCCATAATAAAAAAAATAATTAAAATAATATTACTTTATTATTCAAAATTATTAAAATAATAATTTTATTTAAAATAAATAATATGATATAGGCTATCCTATATGCTTATGATATAGGCATGTACAAAAAAACCTATGACCTGCTTTCTAAATAGGTTTTTTTAAAAACATAGACTTATTTTATTTGACTATTTATAATAGATCATAGGCCTTATAGCCCGGCCTAGCCCATTTACATCCCTAATCCCCATGTAACATAAATTCAAATCACAAGAGCATTTTCGGTACACTCAAGTACTGTCAACTTCCATTAAAAAATTGACACTTGGATTTTTTTCTCTCATTTCCGTACACACACATAACAGAAAATGCCACATTGTAATTGGTCTGTCACAACGAGTCAATGTTGCAACTAAAGTACCGTAAATTTTTCGCTATGCAAGGCTGCAAGCAAACTCCAACAGCGCAAGTATTTTGCTAGGTAGGCTTCAATTGAGAGTGATTCGAAGCATAACATGTTCCCTCGCTTTTATCCAATGTTATGAAAATCAGACCTAATCGGCTCTGTCGACCCAAAACTCGGTGAATCGGTCATTTGACCGGTTTGGTTATCACATTGGATCGGTCAAGTACCAGACTCGATACGACCCGACCGATTTTGGTGAAGAACGGTGACCCGGCACGGGTTTTTTAAAATAAAATATTTAAAAAAAAAAGTTTTCCAAAAAAATAATCATAATTAACATATTTGAGTGATCTGTTATTTATTGACTTACCTAAGTTATGTACCTACAATACTAATATTATCTCAGTTATGCACTATGCATAAAATTTTAATTTGATTTATAATTAGAGATGTCATTTACTGAACCTGAGACACTAATATCACAAGTATTATATGTTTGCTTGATCCTTTATTGGACAATAATGTATAATTTATTATTTTTTATATTAAAATATTTAGAATTTATGTTATTTATTTCAGCTATTTGAATATATTTATAATTTTTTAATATAAATTATAGATTTATATATAATCACCGCGTCATGCGATTCAATCTACTACCCACTGATTAAAACATGACCTGGTACCTCGACCAAGTCATTGACCGGACCGATTTTAATAACTGACGAGTTTCACATTGGTTGATAATGGACTAAGTGAAGAGTATATAAATGGAAGTACCCATGAACCTAATGCCTTAAGTTTTGGGTTGAGACATGGTGTCGAATCTACTTGCTACGGTTGGTGTAGCCTTAGCTCATTGGTTGTGGCCCCCCGCCACGGGCTTTCCCTTGGACCCGCCTGACAGTGGTATCAGAGCTAGCTTTTGGGGTGGTAACCTCAAGATTCTTAACATGGTATCAGAGCGTTCGAAATCTCACCGCCTCCCACTTTCTTTGTAGTGGAATTTCCACATGTAGGTGGGCTTGTATGTTGTCCACCCTTCAAGCCCAGTGGGCTCTCGTGTGAGGGGGTGTGTTGAGAAATATAGTCCTACATTGGTTGTATGAACAACTAATGTGAGGTTTATAAAGCCTTGGGCACTCCCACCCTTTGAGCTAGATTTTAGGGTGGTGTATCCCAAAGTTCTTAACATGGTATCAGAGCTAACTTTTGGGGTGGTATATCCCGAGGTTCTTAACAATAACATTGCATTTATCTAAATAATGTATTATCATGCATACCAATAAATTTGCCCCCAATAAATTTTAATATAATATTTTTTTAAATAATGAAAGTTCGATCGTTAATTGTAAATTTAATTTTTTATAATAATATCAGAAATTTATAATTTTTTTTTAATGAATGTCATATGACCAATCTCATAAAATTTGGAGAACAAAACGCCATAAGCAATGTAAAAGACTAAAGAGGCATTAAATATTTAAAATCCATATAAATCAGAATAAAGTTTTTAAAGTAATTTTTATGTAATTTTAGGAGTAAATTTTATGAACTCCAAGAATTGACTTGGTGGAAATATCAGCCACAGAATAGACATATTGCCAAAACAAGAAGAGCAAACTCATGATTAATTTTATATTGGCTCACCCCCAAAAAATAATCAAGGTAATGGAATAACAAAAATAAAAATTTTATGGTATAGAAAAAGTGAGTGCTTCTTTGGTTGCATGTTTGTGTACGCGTAAATAGTTGTTTATGTAAAAATAAAATATAAAAATTCAACTAATAAATATCGAATCATTGTTACACCAAAAGAAAAAAGTAAGAATTTGATCACAAGTAGTAATTTGAAGTTATAATAACTACTATAAAGAGTTATATTCATACGATTAGTAATTTATGAGATAAAAAAGACTTCGTTATTCTCTATTTCATCCTTAAATAATTTAAGAAATTAGTATTCGAAACTTAAAATTAAAAAAACTCTATCTTCTTAACTGGAATTAATAATTACAATTTTATGCCGAAGGTGAAACAGAGCAGATGATAGCACCTTAAACTTGACTCTTTCCTTGTATAGCCACCTGCAGCCGAAGTACAATGGCGATAGTAACTTAACTTCCACTGCGCCTCAATTGCTATCCCTTATCAGCCATTCCAGCTCTCTTCGCTATAAATCTCTATTTTATTTTTTCAATGTTTTAATTTATTAATATCAATACGATTACTGTTTCACCGCCTCGTTTCTAAGTCAAAACATTTAAAATAAAAATAAAAATAGAAATTGACCATTCGGATATCCATATTGCTACCCTGTGAAGCACCGACACTTCAAATATCCTAACGTGTCGTGTCAGACACTTTCCAACATTCACCGACACTTCCCGACACTCCATACTCATTGCAAAGACTTAAAAAAAATTCAAATGTTACGTTGTGTTGCATTTTGAGTTTCAACTATTAAATTCGTTAGATTACGATTACGATTTTATTGAGTTTAATATAAACATTTGAAATATCTTATGTTTCTTTGCAAAATTGATGGGTATTATATGTTTAGATTTATTTTTTTGTTAAATTATTGAATACTAAATATAATATACACTACATAAATTAAAAATATTATATAATATCAAAACATGTCTTAAAATTTAATATTTTTTAGAATTAACGTGTCCCGTGTCAACATAGTTGCTACCAAATAGCATGTTGTTTACCTAAAAAAGAAAAAATAGAAACAAGACAACCAAAGACGGATTGACAGAAATGCTGAGGTCTACTCCCAATATCCTTCTCGCTTGGTAATACTTAGTACTTAGTGCCACTATGTACCAATCTTAAGCTCTTTTCATCACTAGACCATGCCAATAAAGGGCAAATGCATTTCAACCAAAAAAAAAAGAAAGGGAAAATGCAAGTGATCAATCACATGACATTTGAACAACTAGTGAAAATAAACATTGATTCTCGTCATGCTAAGTAGCATCAAGAATATATAGGTCATATGTAAGATCACGGGAAACATAAAAGAAGCAATTCATGACAATAGCATGATAAACAGAGTTGGTGTGTGGTTATTTATTTCTGTGCAACTGCTGCAACCAAAACTAAAATGAGGACACGCACCACTGAAATCTTCAATCCTGCACTTCTGGCTTCTTTGCAGTGCCTTTGAGGTACCACCCTAAAGCCGCAAAAATTGTTATTGTACCAGCTACAACTGCATAATTCCGGTGCTTGTCAGTTGAAACTTTGTCAGTCGATGATTCTGTATATCCCGAGGCACTTGGTTTGGCATCAGTTACTGAACCACCTGAACCTGCAGCTGCCGTTGCTTCTGGTTGAGGACCCTAAATTAGAATATATGTTTTACCATTAAGTTCAAAGCATGTTACTGGTAAACAAATGCAAAAACTAAGGGAGAGCAGTTCTTGCAAACAAGTTGCAGAAACAGAGGGTCTGTTTTTGAATTCTATTTCCAAAATAAAAAAATAAAAAAATCTGTTTAATAATACCTGTTTTGTAAAAATATTTCTAAAAATTATATTTCTTTTTTATTTTTTAGAATCAAATTTAGAGAACATATTTCATTTGTTTCTATTTTATGTTTTGACTTTTATCTTTCAAAACAAAAAGAACACACAAGAAACACCCATTTCATTGACTATTTTACAAAACAATTTCAAGAGAAAAAAAAGCCGATCACAATCAATCAGGCCAGGGTCACACACCACAAGTGACTCTTCAATACACAAAAACCTAGAAGGCTGTTGCCTGCAGTAAAAACAGGATGTGAGAGAATATCAAGAAAAATCAACATGACAGAATTATTTTTTCCTTTAGTTAGATATCGATAGACTTTAACAGGATTAAAAGGCAATCAGCTTTTATTTAATCCAAATGTTGGTTGAAAAAGAAAAGGTAAGTGAAACTGCAAGATTCTATAGTCAAAGCAGCATGGTTATGTAATTATTAATTAATGATAATACTTGTGAGGAAATAATATAAGTTTTTTGTATTCATTTTTTTCTGTTAATTTCTGCAAGGAAAATCATTTGTCAATTAGCCCATTTTTTGAAGTTTCCATTTTACCAAGCACCAATTGCTGAAAAGCAAAAAATATGTCGTCCCTTTCTTCTTATATCATCTTACCTAGAACCACATTTCATTCCCCTTATTTCATGTCACCAAGCATCAACTAGTGACAAAAACAGAGCTATGGACAACGGACCTCACTAACTGCAGTCATCTAAATTATCTACATTTACACAATTTGCATGTATGAAAAAAGCATACTTTGGCACTGGCAAATAGTAATCAAGTTCCATACCCATAGCAGTATGGGTTAGGAATGTTGTACACAAGTGCTTCTCAAGATACAGACAGTAGATTAATTAATTATGGATTTGGTTCTAAAATCAAAATGTTGCAAGATAGTCAACCAAAATTCATATTATCACTTTTATCTATAAGGAAATGGTCCATCATGTGAAAATAAGATCATTGATGGTAATTCTACTTGTTATATCATCAGACTCTACAAGGAATCCAGTTATTCAAATGCGCTAATTGACTCAATATGTCAATCAGTATTTCTTTATGGGTGTTTAATGGGCAGCCGAAGACATCTGTTGTTTGTGTATAAATTTCATGCCAAGGACGAGACAATCTATGCTGAATCTGTTATAGGCAAAACTAAAATTCCCAAATAAACACGTGGTGAAATATATATATTTTTTAAAGTTCGTTATAGGCTCAATTACAATTACAAGTTTCCTCATCGGTTCTCCATAACAGAGTAGCAATTTCAATTTAAAAAGAAAAACACTAAATAGGTTGGACACATAAGGCTATTGCATTTAGTATTTTAGAGGATTTCTTTTTTTATGGATTTTAAATGGGCAAATAAGTCTTTCCTAGCTAGATCATTTGAACCAAGCAGACCTATGCATCTGACCCATCCATTTGCCACCCACATAAAAAAGGTAAAAATCCTCAATCAGAAAACTAAATGCAGAATAAAGGGTTGATGACCCAACAAAGACAATATCTATTTAAATCCAGTTCAACTGTTAAGACTGTTTAAGAAGTCCAGCATGAACTGCACTAAAATCATAAAAGATTAAAAAGAATAAGAAGAAGGAGAAATTTGAGGACATACTTTGCGGGCAAGCTTCTCCAACTTCTCTTGCTCAGCTTTCTGCAATATGAAAAATAAATAGCAAATACATCACAAAGATGCCATCCACAAGCATAAACCTCTACTAATTAGACAAACTGTGCCAACAAAAGCTGGCATCTTTTTCTACAGTAATTGAGGAGATTATCAAAAGATATGGATGCATATTTCTAACGTTTATATCTATACCAACATGTATATGTAGATGTTGAACAGCAATCTATTTTCTAGGCAAGTAGTAGACTAAATATGAAGATTAACAGATCACGAAAATGAACAAATAATTGTTTCCTTCGGTTAGAGGTTAGAACTTAGAACCTAAGGAAACACAAATGGCCCTAACACTCTGGATAAAACTATCTGTACAATTTCAATACATTAGTCAAAGACAAAATGAAACCATTTAAAACAAATCAAATTTTGAATGCACTTAAAAAGAAAATATTAATTTAACGTTCCTCAACAAGTTCAGAGGATGCATAGAGTGGCCTATGCTAACATAACTGACCATCACATTTCTATATTAACAGTACATGCTAGTGGCAATTTTTCACAAGGATTGGTTATAACACAGATTCTAAGCATGTAAAAATATTATGTCTTCATTACAAATTCATCATACAAATCTTATATTGCTCAGTTCATACTTCATACGGAACTTACCCTAATTACACAATGATATTTATGTTCCTCAATACAAAGAGACGCATCAAATGTAATAAGCACTTACTACCGCACCATATGCAACAAAATATCAAAGGAAATTAACAAGGAAAAGCTTCTGAGCACGCAAATTTGCTCTAAAGGCACTACACTAAAACTTCCAATTTTCTCAAATTGATAACAGCATCCCTCAGACAATTTACATCAATCCATAGCACGATAGAACCAATCAACCCGAAGCAAAAGTAAACTATAGCAGCTTTCGAGGTCACCTTGAAGTAAGCATTTTCTACAGCTTTTTCCTCCTCGCTAAGTATTTTGCCAGTGCCGCTGCTAAATAGCCTTCTAGATGCGTATCTTGCAGCCACCCGCATTGCCATTGCAGTTAGGTTTTATGTTCTTCTCACCTGTCAATGATATAATGAATGGTATATGTGCTTGTTATATCATCAGACTTTACAAGGAACCCAGCCACTGGTAATTCACACACACACACACACACACACACACACACACACACACACACACACACACACACACACACACAAGAATGACACAGCTAGAAGAATGCCTAAAAGGTGCCACACAGTTATGACACAGCTAGAAGAATGCCTAAAAGGTGCCACACAGTTCTCATCGAGTTTTCCAACAAAAGGGGCTCTATTCATCACAGATGAAAAACAGTTTTAAATTGCGAATCGCATCACACGATGTGGCAATCGCATAAGCCCATAACGCGACCAAACAGCAATTTAAAACCCTGATGAGAAATAATTTTTATTTTTATTTTTTGTTGGAAAATACTTAAATGATGAATTAGCACCAAAAACCCTCAAACATTTGCAGTGAAAAAGGAAGAGGAAAAAAAAAAAAAAACTACTCCTATCAGAAGTAGTGCATCATATCATAAAATTCCAATGTAAAGAACAACAAAGGCGAGATTCTCTATTTATTGTGAAATAATAAATGGAAAATGAATCACTTAACAGAATGAGATCGTTGGTTGATTAATTAAATGAATGATATAAAAACGTGAACCTAGCTTTAAGCATTGCGTTTCTCCAGAATGTTCTTAGACACAGATTCGCGTGAGCTCCAAAATCCAATCCCAATGTTATCTATAAAGCTTTTTCTTCAGGAAAAAAAAAAGATAAATAAAAAAGAAAAATTACCAGATTCAGTTCAGTGGAAGACTCGAGAGGGATTTCGGATGAAGCAGAAGCAACGGGTTGAGTGTACTATAAGAGCGAAGGTACTTCAGCCTTCCTTCGAGGGTTTAAATACGTCACCGTTTGGAACTATTTCACTGGAGTAAAGACCAAGTTTTTCTGACCTTCATTTTATACTGCTGTTTTTTACTTTTTATTTTCCTTAATCTCTTTGTTAAAAGTGATTAATATAAATATAAAAGTATATAAGACTCGTATAGAATTATGTGAAAAGAAGAGAAAAGAAAAAATATGAGCTCATATAATTTTATAAGGGATAGGTTATTGTGCCTACTCCTATTTTACCTACTTTTGCCTACCCTTTTCGTTACCGTTCGATTACCATCTCATCCAACGATCCATATTTGTGATATAAAATAAACCTTTTTTTCCCTTTCTTTCTTCTCACTTTCTCCCATACCCTTTCTCTCTCCTCTCCTTTCTCTCTTCCTCTACGCTATACCTAATTTTTTTTCCCTTCTGCCGCCGTGGACCTCAATCTCCTGACAAACTGTTCGATTCTAATGATATTTTTAATCTTTATAAATTAATACGATTGAATCGATGACTAACAAAGAAGTTTTGATGTGATTCAAAGCGGTGGTGCCACAAGGTCGATCTGTTCACAGAATCCTCCTTGTTTCTGCTTCAATATGTCGATCTGTTCTTCCACATGATAGATACTCTTAATTTCTAATAATTAATTGGCTATCTGTATCAACATAATTGCTGGAATGGCACCAATTAACCCTCTTTCCGGATTTTTCCAATATCAATTTTTTTTATTCTTTAATTTTTTTATTTATTTTGAATCTTTTCCAACTCTGCACAGATCTTTTGAATTACATTAAAACTTCTTTGTTAGTCATCGATTCAATCTTATTAATTTATAAAATTTATGTTGTTCTTCAGATCTAAAAATTTGTTGTGATTTTTCAATCCATTGACACTGGTAATTTGATAGAAACTGATTCAAAAGGAGAAAATTTATATTACAATAATAAAAAGAGAGACTAATGTATATTGACGATGATTTCAAATGCTGTGGTAATTGATTTCAAATGCTTCCGCGCCGTTCACCTGGGCAGAGATTAACGATAAAGGGGAAAAAATAGGTATATGGCAGAGGAAGAGAGAAAGGGTATGGGAGAAAGTGAGAAGAAAGAAAGGGAAAAAATGTTTATTTTATATCACAAATATGGATTGTTGGATGAGATGATAATCGAACGGTAACGAAAGGGGTAGGCAAAAGTAGGTAAAATAGGAGTAGGCACAATAACCTACTTTCTCTCTTCCTCTACGCCATACCTAATTTTTTTTCCCTTCTGCCGCCGTGGACCTCAATCTCCTGACAAACTGTTCGATTCTAATGATATTTTTAATCTTTATAAATTAATACGATTGAATCGATGACTAACAAAGAAGTTTTGATGTGATTCAAAGCGGTGGTGCCACAAGGTCGATCTGTTCACAGAATCCTCCTTGTTTCTGCTTCAATATGTCGATCTGTTCTTCCACATGATAGATACTCTTAATTTCTAATAATTAATTGGCTATCTGTATCAACATAATTGCTGGAATGGCACCAATTAACCCTCTTTCCGGATTTTTCCAATATCAATTTTTTTTATTCTTTAATTTTTTTTATTTATTTTGAATCTTTTCCAACTCTGCACAGATCTTTTGAATTACATTAAAACTTCTTTGTTAGTCATCGATTCAATCTTATTAATTTATAAAATTTATGTTGTTCTTCAGATCTAAAAATTTGTTGTGATTTTTCAATCCATTGACACTGGTAATTTGATAGAAACTGATTCAAAAGGAGAAAATTTATATTACAATAATAAAAAGAGAGACTAATGTATATTGACGATGATTTCAAATGCTGTGGTAATTGATTTCAAATGCTTCCGCGCCGTTCACCTGGGCAGAGATTAACGATAAAGGGGAAAAAATAGGTATATGGCAGAGGAAGAGAGAAAGGGTATGGGAGAAAGTGAGAAGAAAGAAAGGGAAAAAATGTTTATTTTATATCACAAATATGGATTGTTGGATGAGATGATAATCGAACGGTAACGAAAGGGGTAGGCAAAAGTAGGTAAAATAGGAGTAGGCACAATGACCTATCCCATTTTATAATACGAGAAACATTAATCACTTGTTTAAACTAAAAAGTTCTCTTTGGTTCATATTGGGCTATTTCATATTTTGATTGTGTTACTTTTTATAAACTGAACTTAAGGATTTAATGTCTTTCATATATTATACACAAAAAATATTTCTGCAGTTACTGCAGAAATTATCTACATTTACTTTCAAAACGACGTCGTTTGAGATTGAAATATTAAAAAATTATAATTATAAAAACTATAATAACTCTAAAATAAATTAAAATTATAAAAACATCATGATTTTTGTCATAAAACGACGTCGTATTGGGCTTACTGAAGATAACTTATATGCAGTAACTGCAGAAAAAATGAACCCTATATTATATGAGATACAATTATTTTTTACACATAAAAATTTGTGAGATTCATGTGAATCCTTGTGAAAAGAAAAGAGAAAAAAAATAGATCTTACATATTTTTATATATATATATATATAGGAGATATTATCTCCTACAAGATAAGAAACAATAAACCCCTTAACTATTTCAAAATAAAATAAAATAAACCCCTTAACTTAATTTAGTTGTAACTTAATTAATGATTAAATTGAGATTGATTAATTTAATATTTAAAAATATATAAATGTAGACTCTATATAACTAAATCATAAAATTTTGAAAGAAATAAACTAAAATTAGGAGATGTTTCGTACTATATATTTTTAGTCAAAACTATTATGTTCATTCTTCACAATGACAGATACATATTTATTTCTTCATTTTTTTAGATAAATTAATTGTTTTAGAATAATATTGTCTCGATATAAAAAATTGTCATGTAATGTAAAATATATTCATTGACGTCGAAAACATATTATAATTAATAATATTTTTTTAAAAAAATTATAAGTTTTATAATACTATTGACCTTAGACCAGGTTGGGTCACTTCAAAATATAGTTAGTTTTCAAAAAATAATTAACCTAAACTCAATCTAATTAATTTTAAGTTAAATTAAATTATCAGGTTGCACTAGATGATGCTGAGCGTTCATACTCTTCCTTTCCTAGGTGAAAGAATTTTAAGAGTTGTATCATATTGAAATTTTGTGTTCATCTAAGTAGGACATGATAATTTAAAAAAATTAATAACATAATAAATATTTTTTTCTTCATATGTCTTTAGCGTTATTTAAAGAAAAAAAAAATACTGGGATTCAAACTCACGTCCTGATATAAACTTTGGGAAAAATGTTTGTCATTTTAATTGACATAACACTGTCTTTTCAAGAGAGAGACAGACACAAAAAAAAAAATTTATTTAAATTTTAAATTAAAAAAATCATCCACTTTATCTCTTCCATGATTTTCATTTTTCTGTGTCTATCTCTTTCTTAAAATGATATAACTTATGTCATTTAAAATGACAAACACCAAATCCATAAACTTAATCCTTAACCAAGTGTACCTGCTTTTATTGGTTTCCAAAACTATTTTCAGTGTATTATAAACAAATTGTTTACATAGATTATTCCATTAAATTATTATTTGTCAGATTTTTTTTTTTTCTGTAGACTTATTTGTCAGATTTACATGAGGAGAAATATGAAACATTTTTTCTTGTAAAAATGAGGTTGAATTTTTTTATTCTCATACAATTTTGTTTAAATGATAGAGTAAAATCACTTTTAAAGTGTAAATATATTTTTTGCTTTAATATTTTTACGGTGAATGTAAATAACTTATCTACATTCACTTCCAAAACGACGTCGTTTTGAGTTAAAAAATTTAAAAATTATAATTAGAAAGACTATTATAACCCTAATATAAATTATAATTACAGAAATATCTTGATTTTCGTTTCAAAATGATGTCATTTTGGTCTCAATGACTTGTCTATATTGATGGTAGAAAAGAGGAACCTGTATCTTTTAGTAAAAATGAGGTTGAACTTTTCTTGTAGATACAATTTTTTTAGTACAACTAAAAAAAATCACTTATGTTATCAAAAAATAAAAAAAATAAAAAAAATCACTTCTCTTAAAATAAATTTTGGGTAACTGCAGAATTAATTTCCAAAATCCAAAATTATTATGCAAACTCATTTCATTGACTGCAAACGTGATTGCCTATCAAAACAAACCGGCACTAATCGTATGTGTTGTCCAAATTCTTTCCGGAAAAAAATTCAAAAGAACCTACAAAGATATTATTAATTCACAGTAAATGGTCAATGAAATGTTCAGTAATCTCAAGTTAAATAAATGGCATTAATTTTTTATTTATTTTACAAACTAATTCATCTCCTGCTCAAATTTCACTGATGTTAATTTTGATTATGGGTTCTGTTATGGACCTGACAAATGTCTATATTATAGAAGGTCCAATAAAGGATAACACAAACAGGAAGAAAATCTTCTATTAATGACGATCTTATCCAGACAGCTAAGCAACTCATATTCTAGAAGGCCTAAATAGAGCTAACAGCTAAGAGGGAATTAAGGAAATATTCCTTAATTATACTAATCCTACTACGGCAGCAATGGATCAACAATTGGACCTCCAATACTCCTAAGATGCCCAAAAGTCTACTCCTGCCAGGTAACTCATCTATAAATAAGAGGTTAAACCAATAAAGTATACACGCTCTAAACCTTGATTATGTCGTTTATAATATTGTGCACAGTGATCCGCTTATCTTTAGGGTACCTCTCCTATAGGTACCTGAGAGAGGACAAATAGATCCTATATTAACATATTAATCTCTGATTGGACATATCGATCATTGTAACATTGGCGTCGTCTGTGGGGAACGATAAACTTCGATTCCCACCCAATTTTGGTAAAGGCGTAAAGCCGCCGACTAACCAAATCCTAATACGATGATGGATGCAAAAGAAAAAAATGAAGCTCATCAGCAGCTCAAGGCAGACCAGAGTTCGTAATCCGAGATATGAAAGCCAATCTCAACGAGCATGATGAAACCGAGATCAAAATCGTGACCACCGCTGTCATCTAGATCGTGGCTGAGATCCAGACAAGATCGTGGCCGAGATCGAGGTTGAAAAGAAGGGGGCAAATCAAGCAAAGAGCAAAAGCTAAGTCTCCTTCGTTTTAAATTCTAAATTTACGTGGAAGAGGAAAAAAGGATCCATCTTTTAAATATTTTATATCAATATTTAAGAAAAGTGTCATTTTTCGTGAAATTATATCAATATTTGAGATAAGAATCCATCTCTTTAATTATATATGTCAATATTTGAAAAAAAGATTCGATATTTTCAATATTGTATTGAGATAACACATCACATGATACAAAATCTTGCACTCTTGATTGAATTCAAGATTGGGTGATATTTAATTAATTGTTGATTGCACCCCTGATTGCTAAAGTGTCAACAAATCCGATAGTATCTCATATTATCAATTGATTATAAAATCAATTTTTGATCTTAAAACGATTTGATGCATCCTGGGCATTTATCAATTCTCCTCCAAATTCTGGTGATCAGGATCCTAAACATTTATCTTCATAATTAATGAAGGAAAGGCAAAAGACGTTTTTTGCTTATTATTATATATATATATATATATATATATATATATATATATATCAATTGCCATTTGCATATCAATATGACTGGATATTCATACATTTAGCCATTGTTCTATTGGACGAGCATTTTTCTTTTTGGAGAGAATGTATTGGATGCTTTTTTACATAAAATTATTTGATATATAGAATGTAACAACTACGAAATGAAGGTCACGTAGCCCTACGCGCGCGAAAACTTTACCCTCTGCTAGGGTTTCTGGGTTTTGTCGATCGCAATCAATGGAGTCGGTGAAAGTGATGATTCAAGATACGATGGATAAAGATGGAGTCAAGGCTTCGAGAGAGAGGGTCCTTTCCGAAGAGGATCTCGCGCTTCGGAGCGGCAAGAAATCGAAGGGTGACGTCATGGTTGACTTGACCATGGATGAAAGTATGCAGGAGAAGGGAGAGGGAGGATCCGTATCCCAGTCGTTCCCGGGGGAGCTTCGGTATGAGATCAAGGTGGGGTTGAAGATTAACTCCCCATGAGTGGTATCGTATAAGGACAAGCTCCTTAGGTTAAATGGGAAAGGAGGTCAAGCTGATTGTGAAGAGGAGGACTGGATCGCGAAGCAAAAGAAAGATGATGAAGAAGCAGATCTCATGGAGGGGCTGTCTCATGATCTTCCCGAAGATCCACTCTATCCTAGGTACACCTTCTCACTGGAAGAGCACAAAAGCGATTGTGAGATATGGAGGAAGGCTCTTATCATTAAGATGCTTGGTAAACGAATAGGGACCAGATTCCTGATGTCAAGATTGGTAAGGCTGTGGTGTCTGGTAGGTCCTCATGAACTTATTGATCTTGATAATGGCTATTTACTCTTGCGATTTCAAGACGATAGTGACTATCACCATGTACTGGAAGAAGGACCGTGGATAGTGAATGATCACTATGTGACCGTGCAAAGCTGGAGGCCATTCTTCGATCCTTATGATGAGGATTTCAGGAAGCTTGCTGTGTGGGTTAGGATTCCAGGACTACCCATTGAGTTATATACAGCTAGGCATCTCTGGAGAATTGGAAACATCTTTGGTAGAACACTTAAGGTTGACAGAAATTCACTCAGGAAGAGTGATGTGGGAGAAGGTGTGATCACCGAAAGAGGGAAATTCGCTCGGATTTGTGTAGAAGTGGATTTGAGGAGGAGCTTCCTGTCCAAGTTCAAAATTGGCAGTAAAGTATACCATGCTGGGTATGAGGGCTTACACCTCATTTGCTTCAAGTGTGGGGTGTATGGTCATAGAAAGGACCAGTGCTCAGTTGACCAAGGAACAACTAGCAACATTGGAAAAGAGGTTACAGGTAAGGATGTTGTTGATCCTGGGAAACCAGAGAAAGTTATGGTTAAAGAGGAACAGGAGGAGGCATTTGGTAGTTGGATGGTGGTCCAGAGGCAAGCTAGAGGGCGCAAGCTTAAGGCCAAGCCTGTTAAGAAAGGGGCTGTTGATCTGGAGGTTCAGAGTTCTTCTCCCAATTCTGGGATCCTGCTTGAGGCCAACCTCACTAAGGACATAGGTGAGGCTGTTTCAATTTCCCCCAGTCAGGAACAGGACCCAGGTAGTCAGCCTTATCCAATCTCTTGCAGTGATCACTCGAATAAGGGTATGGACCTTCCACCTGCGAAGGCTTCCAATGAAGGAGCTCCTGCTGGGGTTGGTATGCAGAACAAGTCTAAGTCCCCGAAGAGGACCCTTGCTAAGGAGACTAAGGATAAAGCCAAACCTCAGGCCAAAGTAGCTTTGAGGAAATCTGGAGCCGAGAACATCCCTCCAAATTCTGGCCTGGATGGTAGCTTGAAGGTTCCTGGGAAGAGTAAGGCTAGGAGTAAAACAATCCAGGAAGTGAAGGAGCCTTCTGCTCCTGGGAGCAGCACTCATGCCAGGAGAGAGCAAGGTGTTGCTATTCAGACTCTGTTGGGTAATTTTGTGCCCAAGCAGTTTGAGTTGGATCCTGGAATTGTCCCCAATGTGTTTGGGGGTTCACCTTCCTTCTGACCTTGAGGTATGCCTCTTAGGGCTTTTTCCTTTTGTTTTGTTTACCTATTAATGGTTTTTATGTCAGTATTTTCTTGGAATTGTAGAGGAGTTGGGAAGAAAAGTTTCCCACATCTCATTAAGGATTTATGTCATAGGTTTAATATTGGTATTTTGGCTTTGCTGGAAGTCAAGATTGGTGGCTCTAGAGGAGATAATATCATTAAGCAGTTGGGTTTCTCTAAGTCTTTTAGAAATGACCCTGTTGGGTTCTCTGGGGGTGTATGGCTCCTTTGGGATGATAGCCGAGTAAGGATTGAGATTCTGAAATCTCATTCTCAATTTGTGCATACCAGGGTCCAGTATCTGGATTCTATGAAGTCTGATCTTATTACTTTTATATATGGTAGTCCAAGGAGGATGGAGAGGAAGGTTCTGTGGGAGGAATTAATCTCTTTAAGTCTTTCGGTTGATTCTCCTTGGATGGTTATGGGTGATTTTAACTCTATATTATCTGGTTCTGAGAAGTTTGGGGGGAAGGAGGTGTGTTGGAATAGTATGGCTGAGATGCAACATTGCTTGATTGACTGTAATATCAATGATATGGGGTTCAAAGGGCCTGACTTCACATGGAAGAGAGGAAAACTCCATGAGAGGCTTGATAGAGCTTGCTCCAATGAAGAATGGAATATAGCCTGGCCTAACAGGATAATTTCTCATCTCCCTTATTTTGATTCAGATCATAGACCTCTCTTGTTAGTTAATGATGGTAATTTCAAAACTCAAGAGTTCTCCAGAAATTTTAAGTTTCTTGCAGCTTGGCTGACTGATCAGGATTTTAGCAACCTTGTGAGGAACAGCTGGGGGAATATTGTGGATTGGATCCCTGCTAGGAATAACTTTGAAACTGAAGCTATGCTTTGGCATCAAAGAGTTTTCAGAAAGAACATCAATCAGAAGAACATAATTTTCTCTAGACTGAAGGGTTTGAATAGTTACAGGAAGGGTAGATTTGACAACAATGTGGATATTATGCAAAGATCTCTCTGGAAGGAACTTCAGACCATTTTAGTGAGGGAGGAGTTGACTTGGTTCCAAAGATCCAGGGTCCAATGGTTAAAATATGGGGATAGGAACTCTAAGTTTTTTCACTCCTCCACTGTGGCCAGAAGAAGACACAACAGGATAGTTGCTCTCAAGGATGACCAGGGTAGCTGGATTTCTGATACTAAAGACCTAGTCAACTTGGCTGTCTCTTATTATCAGGAGGTATTCAAAGCTGATGAAGAGTGTGGTGGTTTGTTCCCTGTGCAGAATATCTTCCCTAGGCTCTCTATTTCAGAAAAGGAAGCTTTGTCTGCTTGTCCTAGTAAGGAAGAAATTAGGAAGGTGATATTCAGAATGGGCAAATTTAAAGCCCCATGTCCGGATGGGCTGCATGCCTTATTCTTTCAAAGTCAGTGGGATTCTGTTGGTAGTTCAGTTTGTAAACTGGTTGAAGAGATCTTTGATTGCCCTGATAAAGTTAGAGCCATCAATGGTACCCTGTTATGCTTAATTCCCAAGAAAGAGAGCCTAATGAGTATGAAAGAGTTTCGGCCAATTAGCCTTTGCAATGTGATTTACAAATCAATCACCAAGATCATTGCTGAGAGACTCAAGGAGTTGATGCCTAAGATTGTCTCACTGAATCAATGTAGCTTTATCAAAGGAAGGCAAGGTTCTGACAACATAATTGTAGCTCAGGAGGTGATCCACTCTATGAGGATCAAGAAAGGGTGCAAGGGTTGGATGATGTTGAAAGTTGATCTGGAAAAAGCTTATGACAGGTTAAGCTGGAAGTTTATACTAGAAACTTTGAAGGATATTGGTCTCCCTGATTCCTTAGTTCAGTTAATTTATAGCTGCATCTCCACCTCCTCTATGAATCTGTTGTGGAATGGAGTAGCCACTAAGAAGTTTCTGCCAGGTAGAGGAATTAGGCAAGGGGATCCCATTTCCCCTTACCTTTTTGTTCTCTGTATAGAGAGGTTAGCACATCTTATAGACTTGGCAGTGGATACTAAAGCCTAGAGACCCATCAGGTTGAGGAAGGATTCCCCTCCCATTTCTCATTTATTCTTTGCGGATGATATCATCCTTTGTGCTGAAGCTAGCTTAGATCAAGCGCATGTGATTAATCAAGTGCTGAAAGTTTTTTCTGAAGCTTCTGGCCAAAAGGCGAGTTGTGATAAAACAAGAGTGTTCTTTTCAAAAAATGTCAGATTTGGGAGAGCTAAAGAAATCAGTGAGTCCTTGGGAGTTGGTATTACTTCTGATCTTGGAAAATACCTTGGTGTCCCTCTCTATCATAAAAGAGTTACTAGAAACACTTTCAGTTATGTGCTTGAGAGGGTTCAAAGAAGATTATCTAATTGGAATAAAGCCTCTCTCTCTCTTGCAGGTCGTTCTACCTTTGCAAAGGCTATCCTGGAGGCTCTTCCAGCTTACACTATGCAGTCTTCTGTGATCCCTGGTGGTGTTTGTAAGGAGGTGGAGAAGCTAACTAGGAGCTTTTTATGGGGATCTTCCAGTAATCAAAGGAAAACCCATTTAGTGAGTTGGAAGAAGGTTTGTAAGCCTAAGGCTGGAGGAGGCTTGGGATTCAGGGAACAAGATAGGATCAACAAAGCTTTTTCTATGAAATTAGGATTTGGCTTGATCTCCAAAAAAGAAGACCTTTGGGTCAAGGTTCTTCGAAGTAAATACAAAGTGAATGGAAACCTCATTCCCCAACTGAACAGCTGTAGGAACAGCTCCAATACTTGGAGAGGAATCCTGAGAGTTTGGGATCAGGTCCATGAGGGATCCAGAATTAGCCTTGGAGATGGGCTAGTACTGACTTCTGGTTTGATTTCTGGGTTCCTAAGTTTGGGAAGCTGATTGACAGGGCTTCAGGTAATATCCCTGAAGAAGTTAGGAGATGGAAGGTGGCTGATTGTGTGGCTGATGGCAACTGGGATATGAATAAACTGAGTCAATTTCTATCCAGTGATACCCTTGCTGTCATTACTGAAGTGGCTCCTCCTAGAGAGAATGAGGGGCAGGATAGAGTGATCTGGAATTTGTCAGTGTCTGGAGAGTTTTCTGTGAAGTCAGCTTACTGCATGTTGTCGTCAAATGATGGGTATCAGAATGTATTTCACTGGGATTTGGTGCGGAAATGGAGTGGTTCGCAGAGAATTAAAATGTTCCTCTGGTTGCTATTAGGCAACAGCTTACTTACAAATGCAGAAAGATTTAGAAGACACATGACAGATTCCTCTTTCTGTCCCAGGTGCCACCACCCTTCTGAGGATATTGATCACATCTTCCAAACTTGCCCTTGGGTTCAGGGAATTTGGAACCTGTGGATTGAATCTGGTGAGCTAAGCTCTTTCCTTAATGTAGATAATGCTGGCTGGTTTAAGCAAAATTTGAAGAATGGTAAACAGAATGCCTCTTGGAGCTTGAAGTTTGAAGTTTGGGGTCATTTGCTGGCTCATCTGGAAAGACAGAAATGATCTGATCTTTAATGATAAGAGTAACTCTCCTCAGGATATATATTATCAGGTATCTAACCTTGTTTCTAGTATTAATCTAGCTAACAGTATTCTGTCTGAGGCAGGACTGAGTGTGTTGAAGCACAAAGAGATCTTCATTTGTTGGAAAGCCCCTCCCCATGGTTGGGTGAAAATTAATTCAGATGGTTCCTTTAAGGACAATGGAGCTAGGATGGCTTGTGGGGGGGGGGGGGGGGGGGGCTAGAGATGCCTCAAGAGGTTGGTTAATAGGTTTTTGTAAAAAGCTCAGTACGGGTTCAATTTTGATGGCTGAATTGAGGGGGATGCTCACAGGTCTAGAATGGGCTTGGGAACAGGGGTTCAAACAAGTTATCTTCGAAGGAGATTCTCTAATGGCGTTTCATCTGTTGGAGAATGGTTACCCCAGATCTCATCCTTGTGTGGATCTTCTGGACAGGATTATTTTGCTCCTATCTTTCTGCTGGAAGTGGAACTAAGCCAAGTCTATAGAGAAGGGAATCAAGTGGCTAAGCCTCCCATGCTGTCCCTATGGATTGGGAAGTACTCTACTTTGATTGTCCTTCTGCTGGGTGTAGGGCCTTGTTGGCGGATGATACTTTAGGCACTGAGGTGCCAAGATGTGTTAGCGTTTAGTTTTGTTTTTTGTTGCTTTCCTTTGTATCAAAAAAAAAATAAAAATTATTTGATATATCAAGAGAAAATGATCACTGCTATATTATTAGTGTGTCATATTCAAGCCGTGAAGGGGCGATCTTTCTTTACACAAAAGTCACCAAGGTGATCTTGGAAGAGCATTGTGCAGTGCCAAATCTCCACCAGATGAGATCTGCGTCAGCACTGGCAGCGTCAAGTTCGAGGTGCACAAGGATGATATCATAGTCCTATGTCTAATAGAAGCTGGGGCCTGGGTGGACTATAGAGTTCCATGACGGCTCATCGCTGGGACAAAGGCCAAAGATGGTGCACCCACGAATTTCGAATGTGAGACTCGCAATGTTTTTGAAAGTCCTGGACAAGTGAACAAGGTGGGGACCACATTAAAAACATTTATTGCGGGCCTCTTCCAACCTTAATTGGAAACAAAGTTGAAGTTGCATGATCCAAAAGCGTGGAGGACTATATTAAGGAAAAATGAGATAGCCCAAGCCACCATGGAGTTACACGGATAAAAATTTATTTAAATGCTGACTATATCAATAAAGCTATGTAACCAGTTAGTCCAACTCCAAGATATGAGCGCGGACTCATCAGAATTGTACGGCTCCACCAGATAAGGTCTTTGCATATCGCGACCGGTGGAGGGCATAGACGAGCTTGGAACGGACTTATAGGGAAGTATTCCCTTTTATTTTAATTTGATTTAACTAATCTAGAATAGATTTAAATGGTGTCAGCCTCCTAGCCTCGGGGATGGGGCTGTTGTTGGTCACAGCTATTTTGTCGATTACTATATTCCATAATTTGTCTACAACTATTCTTTGTATGTGACTACAAAGCTGACCAAGGGTTTGATCCGAGGTGCCATAGACACAGATCTGAAACCAAGCTCAAATAGGGAGGTTCACTGCGGAACTAAAAGGCGCGAGCTCGTCTTTCCGCCTACTACAACTCGGTCATGAAGGATTTCGGCCACAAGTGAATTTTCAGCACAACATATGCAGGCATATTAAAATTTGTTAATTGGAGAGCCTGCTAGCATGGTTGATTCGATTCTGAATTGGCATATCGAGGATCAGTTCTCCGCCATTTAACAGATAAGTAATCCTATTATCATGTTTTCAATTTTTGTAACGTAAGCATCCCAAATAAATTGAATTGGGAGCTTTACGTTTCTTTTAAAATATTATTAGTATGTTTCCTTTTACAACCCACTACCTAATAAATTGGGTAGGAGATACGGTTATGTGAAAAAACTAAGGCTATTGAAAATCCATTAAAGCCATGGCATAATTTGAAAAAGTCCAGCGATGTTTATGTTATATATTGATTATAAATCATACCATGTCTCATCCTCCCAAGAATCAAAACATGTGTGATTGCAATGTCTTACACCGTTATATACTTTTGTTTGGAAATAGTTGCAATATTTAAACTGCAAAATTTGAAATTATATTGAAGTTTATGGAACATATTCATATATGATTACCTAAAAACTTCTTTTTTGTTATATCCTTCTTGGATGATATTAACGAGATCCTTGATTGATTATGAGGATGGGATTACCTACCTCGAACTGTTCTCATATATATAAAATCCATGGAGAATATAACCCGCTTGGGATTGAAGACGTTGGCATCGGAAATACAACTCAGATAACGAGATAATTTCCTTTATGGTAATTCT
Organism: Gastrolobium bilobum; assembly: GCF_033153095.1. Lineage (NCBI taxonomy): Eukaryota > Viridiplantae > Streptophyta > Magnoliopsida > Fabales > Fabaceae > Gastrolobium > Gastrolobium bilobum. The sequence goes on from NW_026898450.1 coordinate 419,397, forward strand.
ATTTTATTTACTTTCAATTGTCACGATATGACATATTGTAAATACACAATCTACTCAAGTAGATAATATTATTGTTGGTAGCTACTAACAATTTTTCCAAACAAAAGATGGGTAACTGATATGCGGGATGAAGAGGAGTTGGTTGAAATTCAAGGCTGGCTTCAAAAAGCATCTTGGCCAACATCCAATAAAAAGCATCTCGGCTAAGTCATAACTAGAGTCGGGATCAGACTTCAATAATTATGACGGTTCGACATTACGACCAAAATCAGGATCAAATTGGAGTGAGAATAACGTTGCAAGAACCGTCCTCTATTGCAAGCAGGATTGTTACAAAATAATAAAGAAGCATTATTTTCCTTACTTTTATATCCCAAAAATTATTATCATATGATGTGAAATTTTCATAAGCATTGATATGCGAGGTGTATAATTTTGAAAGTTGGTCAACAATGTTATGCATATGTTTGGTATTATATGTCGACAAAAGCAGGTCAGCAGATATTTTGAATATTATCGTGACAAAGGAGTTTCGGGTTTCACAATAAAGCCGCATGCCCTAAGTGATGAAGATCAAGAAAATTAGGGAGCATGGAGCTTTATGATGGATGCACAATCAAATCCGATAGCATGAAATACGGTCAACTAAATATTAATTATTGATTGATGCTGGTCAACTATTAATTGTTGATTGCAATTATTATCTGATTAAACATGGATAATTACTGATTGTTGGTTGAAGCAAAATTATTGCTAATTGCCTACTTCATGCTTTATTATGTTGCATTTATTTTTGCAAAAAATAATCAAGCAGGTGGTGTGGAGATCCCTTCTAAAAAAAGGAAGGAGATCCAGATCCACTCAAATAAGGAAGAAAATCCACCTAGATGAATGCAAGATTTGGGCGAAAGAAGCCAAGCTGAAAGAAGAGCCGAGGCATAAGAAGCTGTGCTCGAGAAAATGAAAAGACCACGGCAAATGAAGCCGGGTTCAGATAAAATGGCACCGTAAAAGAAGTGGGGCTCAAATTAAAAAGCCATGCAAGAAGAAGAAGCAATGCAATTCAAAGAGGCAAAATTTGTCTCCTTAAATATAAGGCTTCAACAAAAGAAGCCAAGTTAGAATGAAGACCGGCCCTCCGGGATATAAATGGTTTATTAAATGGAGCCAATCCATCATAAAGACTAGACGAATGTGGGGAGATCCAATTCGAGATAAAAGTTGAAGAAAGAAAGAAATAAAGCAATACAACCATAGAGTCGAGTTCAAATACTCAAAATATAAATTGAGAAAGAACCCGACCAAAGGCCCCTGCATCTGCAAGGCCAACTAATCGACATTCAAACAGATGTGATGGCTAGCAAATATAAAGTTGACAAGCAGAAAATTATAGGCCAGGTGAACATAAACTTGCACCAACGGTCAGATAGTCAACATTTAAATTTTTATCAGCATATTTGATACATTAATTTGTGAAATGATATGAGCACACTAACAATTAATGGGCGAAGCCCATTTGCAAGTGTATTATCTCCATAATTTCAGGACATCTAAAGGAAATTTGGGTAGTCAGCATGCCTTATGTATAAAAATGATGATCCAACAAATTTATTCCTCCTTCAGATGTTCTAGCAGAGAAATAGCAATAGGGCCATAGCCCCCAATAAATAAGCAAACTGGCCATGTAGCCGAAAGCTTTTGACACTAAATTCAAAGATCAAAAGCATTCCGATCACGGCGGGATCCGAGATAAAGAATAAAGACTGGATTGGAAAGATGGGATCTTGGCAAAAATATCACACCCCAATCTGAAATATAAATATGAAGACAAATTGCAATCCTTACGACAGGATGGCACTCAAATCCGGGATAAAGACTGGCCCTCTGGGATATAAATGGTTGACCAGCCCTCAGGGATATAAATGACCCTCAGGGATATAAATGGTTAATTAAACGAAAGATCCGAGATGCAAATCGAAGGTAAATTGGAGATGGATATGGCGAGATCCAATCCAATCCAAGTTGAAGATGGATATGGTGAGATCCAGTCCGGGATAGAAATAAAGATCCGAGATACAAATTGGAAATAAAATGAAGACGGATATAACGAGATCAAATCCGGGATAAATATAAATCATGACGCCTTTGAAATTGAAACTTAGGCAAGAAGCCGATTTGAATATTACGAAACCACGATATACGAATTCGGGTTAAAGTAAATCGAAGGAACAAGTATATACCTTCGTAAATATGGATCCTTGTGTTTTCTGATGCATCAAACATAAATTTGAGATACAAGCGCAATTTGTCATGTTGACTCTGGTCAAGTCAAAATGCTCTGTACTAAGGTCGAAAGACTCAAGTGGGATATGTGACAATACTGCCTTTACCTTGGATAGTACCGGATTACAAAATCCAGGTTATGATTGAAGGCGACAATGATCACCTTTATCAATGCTGACTTAACAAAATGTTAAGTTAAAACAAACATGCGTCACAAAGAGTGACAAAAAGCGAAATCCGTATAATGCTTTGACGTCGGCCAGGTCAATATACCAGAACTCGTAAACTGCACGAGTTGTGAAAATAAGAATTTATTCGAGTTGTAAAAATAACCCGTCTCGGATGAGAAACAACTCGAGTAAGGTTTGATATTCTTAGAAAATTGACTAAGTTACAAACCTAGATAACAAGGATACAAGCTTGTTTATCAAAATCAAGAGAATGCTAAGTCCTTAGAAGTATTTAACGAATACTTCAGGCAACTCTGGAATCTGATGAACCTCAAATACTTAGAAAAATATATCTAAGTTATCAGGGAGGCATAAAACTAGAGATGCGAATATAAAGGCAAAATCATCCAAAGACATGAAATGGATGAAAAGTGTAAGAACTAGATAAGAGGCATCCCGGCCCTGAATTCAGTGGGAGTCTCATCCTGTTCCATTTGAACGTCACGACAATGCAAGCCGGACTCAAAAAGGTGAATGATTCTGATCAAGTCAAAATCTGTGAAAGACACATTATGCACTGTCGGGTTAAAACAAAAGACGATATCACAACGAGATTCAGAAAAAACCGAGCTCAAATAAACAAAGCTACAATATATAAAACTGGGCTAATTATAGCAAGAAGAAATTCAACTCTGCAAACGAAACATGCAAAGAATCGGGAGCAATGCCCGATAATATCAGTTAAAAGGGGCTCAAAGATCCCCAAATCAGAAAAAGAAATTTCAAAGGCAAAGTCGGTATTCCGACATACACAGCTTGGATTAAAGTAATACAGCTTGATAACCCAGATTTCCCGACTGCCGGACTGGTGGGAAAGTGCAGGAATACAACCAAAATTAAAAGAGAAAAACAACAATCCTCATACTTCAAGATCTCGGTAAGACAGACAAAAAGACTGGTCAACTAGTCCGAGCTACATACCTCAGCCAAAAAGGTTGACGGAGGAAGGTTGAAATAGCATACACGGTACCCGACTCATGAAGCCCGGCATCGAAGAAAGAACAAAATAAGAAAAAATAAATCTGAAACACGGATCGACAAGAATCTATGGATTCAGAACATAGATCAATGAATCAATAAAACTTCGGCAAAAAGGTCAAAGGGAAAAAATTTCCTACTTCATATAGAGACCTTGGTCACGGAAGTTTGACCAATAAGATTATGGTTCAATGGACTTCGCTTTGGACACCCAAACTACCGGGTAGGAAAACAAAGGAGGATGTCTGAAGTAAGAATTCAACATGACAAGATAGTTGAAGCCACACATCACATAACAAAGGCTAAACAAGGCTCGGACCATGAACATGGCCGACTTCTAGGCACTGAGAATAAAATATTCACAAAATGCGATCAAGAGCAATGCACAGCAACCCAACTATATATATCAGATATGCACCCCGGACACCCAGACTACCGGATTTGGAGAGATGTGGTCTTGGAAAAAAGATCACACCCCAATCCGTGATAAAATGAAGACGAATTTGGAGAGATGTGGTCTTGCAAAAAGGATCACACCCCAATCCGCGATAAAGTGAAGACGGATTTAGAGAGATGTGGTCTTGGAAAAAGGATCACACCCCAATCCGGGATAAAGACCCATGATAAAATCCAGGATAAAGAATGAAGACAGGTTTGGAGAGATGGAATCCTAGAAAAAGGATCACACCCCAATCCAGGATAAAGACCCAGGATAAAAGTATGGGATAAAAACGGGTTTGGAGAGATGAGATCCTGGAAAAAGGATCACACCCCAATTTGAAATGGCTCATAAGTCAAAACGGCGAAATAAGTCGAAGTCAAAAAATGACACTTTCGCAAGAAGCCGAATCAAATATTATAAAAGCCAAGGTATTGGAAACCTATGTCTAGCAACGTGTAAGAACCTGGATAGAAAATGGGTTAAAAATAAAAAGCACACTGCAGGACTATGGCTTCTAGCTGAGGCATACGAAAACGAAAGGACGCTTCTGAATCCTAAATGTTGTCAAAATAAACAACATGTGTACAAGCTGTGATAAATGAAATCAGGCTTGAAAAATAAGGGGCAGATTGGTACGACCTTGATCAAGTCACCATGACGCCTCAAATTTGAAAACCTAATTAAGAAAATAAGGTTAAAAGCAAAAAGCGAAATCCGCATGAAAGACCTTGGCTAGGTCATTTTGTTCAGTTAATGCTGAAAAGCTAAATCTGAATCAATAAAGCCACAGTGCAAGAAGTTGGGCTCAAAGCGAAAGCCTCGGAAGGAGAAGCCGAGCTCGATGTTGAAAGGAGGCAAACACTGCCTCACCAAAGCACCACCTCAGCCAAAAAAGGTTGAGGGAGAAATACGAAAATAACATATTCAATACTCGGTTCACTAAAGCCGACTGAATGAATGATAGAGATAATAACTGCAATCGCTAACCCAATTAAGTCGGCCAAGGAAAGTTCCAACCCAAAGAAAATTGCTTCAATGAAGATGCCAAGTCAAAGCAAGAATTCGACTGCTAACTTGAAATTCAAATGCAAAGATTACTGCTATTACATGGAAGTATACGACAACTCTTATCCGGGTTATACGAATGATGCTTGGGGGCAACTCACCACTCGCCAGTTGGATCCCAACCACTCAAGCTCATTTGTTACCCAATTATACATGCAGAATATCTTGCTGGGTTCATGCATAACCCATCCACATAATTGACAAAGGAAAATCATTCCCAGTTTCAGAAGAAAGCTACAAGCTCAAGACATGTGCGTATGAATGATGCTTGGGGGAAACTCGCCAGTTGAATCCCAACCACTCAAGCTCATCCCAAACTTGGTATATGAATACGTGAAATATTTTCCATGGTTTATGATCAACCCGCCGAGATAAGGGGCAATGAGGACCCCGATTTAAAAGCATGAGATGTAAGGAACATATATGCAAAAAGTTTACAAAAACTCAAACGCTCTCAGCTCAGCAGAAAACCTGAAGCAAAAGGCAAGACAATTCACCCCGGCAGCCTAGACAACCAAACTATCGGACTGGGGGGCAACTGTTATGGACCTGACAAAGGCCTATATTCTAGAAAGTCTAATAAAGGACAACACAAACAGGAAGATGATCTTCTATTAATGAAGATCCTATCCAGTCAGCTATGCAGCTCACATTCTAGAAGGCCCAAATAGGGCTAACAGCTAAGAGGGAATTAAGAAAATATTTCTTAATTATACTAATCCTACTACGGCAGCAATGGATCAACAATTGGACGCCCAATACTCCTAAGAGGCCCAAAAGTCCACTCCTGCCAGGTAACCCATCTATAAAAAAAGGTTAAACTAATAAGGTACACACACCCTAAACCCTCTATCTTAGCTTGTCACTGTGCACACACCCCACGCCTTGACTATATCGTTTATAATATTGTGCACAGTGAAAAATTCCAATTATTCCAATTTATATTGAAAAATTCCCTATTATTATGGCCCCCTAGAATCAGGTTCCAAATTTCTCGAGCATAAGGGGAGTTCTTGAAGATATAAGTGGAGTTTTCAATAGGGAAAGTACATATAGGGCAGCTCGCATCACTAGACATATGGCGTTTAACTCTCTGGTCGTTGGAGAGAAGATTCCCCCTAATTAGTAGCTAAAGAAAGGTCTTCACTCTAGAGGGGCCTTCCACTTTTTTAGAATCTTAAGACACTGAGGGCTTTGAACATTTGTGAAACCATAGAGATAAATATAAATAGATTTCACTGAGAATTCTCCATTGTTTTAAAGAGACCAAATGGCATGATCATGGCTAACAAAGACTAGGGGGAATAACTCCTGCTATACGGTTGCAGACTGCATTAAGTAAGGATTGATTGAAAAGATTCCATTGCCAACAACCATTCTGAGAAGCAAAGTGGGCATTTTGATTAATAAGGTCTTCTGGGATAGGGCTAGTCACTTGAGGAAAGAGGGGACCATTTCCCTAAAGCCATGGGTCTTTCCATAAATTAGTTGATGCGCCATTTCTTATGTGGATTTTTGATCCACTGATCACCTGAGGCCACACTTTATAGATACCTTTCCAAAGGTTGGACCAATAATTCTTTCTTGAGATAGAGGGAATAATATTATTCCCTACTTTGTATTTGCCTTTGAGAACTTTAACCCAAAGTGCATCCTTCTTCGTTAAGAGATCAAGTTGAAAAAAAGAGATAGTTTTATTGATAAGATTGTGTATTACATCTATATAATTGCTCTCTAATTAAAGAGACTAAATAACCTAATGGGCTAAGCCCAAAGGAGATTCTAGAATGAAAATAAATAAACAAATACTATTATTTACAACACTCCCCCTTAAGCTGAGAAATAGATATTTATCATTCCCAACTTGCTAGTAAGCTCTTGAAACCTTTCTGAGGGAAGTCCCTTTGTCAGAATACAGCTAATTGACGTCCAGAAGGGATGTATGGAGTGGTGATCAACCCGCTATCAAGCTTCTCTTTGATAAAATGGCGGTCGACCTCAATGTGCTTAGTCCGATTATGTTGAACTAGATTATGAGCTATACAAATGGCGGACTTCATAGGTCCAGACTGAAAGATAGAAGGTGATGAATCTATTGAAGAACTTATCCCCCTTGAAGAAGAGGACATGAGAAAAAGGACTCAGATTCATAAAATGTGACATCCATTGAGACAAAGAATTTTCAACTAGCAGAATGATAATACTCTTAGCCTTTCTTATCAGAGGCATAACCAAGAAAGATACATTTGAGGGCCCTAGGATACATTTGACAACACACCCAAATACTCGTGGCTGAAGACTCTGTATAGAGGGAACAGAGGGAAAAAATGAAGTCATTGAGTGAATAAGACTTACATTGTCAAGGACCCGAGAGGGCAAGCTGTTGATTAAGAAAGCTGCAGTAAGAATGGCATCTCCCCAGTAGCATTTGAGTACATGATTCTGAAAAAGTAAAGCACGAGCAACTTCAAGAAGATGACGATTCTTTCTCTCAGCAACTCTATTTTGTTGAGGGGTGTCCACACAAGTAAGTTCATGAATCATGCCCTGATCTTGGATGAATTTGGAAAGATACTGATTGACATATTTGGTACCATTATCAGACCTTAATCTTTTAATTCTTTTTCCAAATTGGGTCTCAATCATTATTAACAATCGAAAGAATAACTGTGGTACCTCAGAATTTTCATGCATTAAATAAACCAAGGTTACACGAGTGCAATCATCAATGAATGAAACAAACCATTTATTACCAGAAGCATGAGGAACTTTAGACGGACCCCAAACATCAGAGTGAACAAGATCAAAAGGCTCAACACTTTTAATGGTACTAGAAGAAAAATAAACACGATGGTGTTTAGCAAACTCACAAACATCACAATGAAAACACTCAATAGACTTAGACAAAAATAATGATGGAAATAAAGACTTAAGCAAACAAAATAGAGGATGCCCCAAGCATTTATGATGGAGCCCAAATCAAAGAGTCGGCAGTAGACTGAGACTGAGTCAACAATGTGTGATCTTTAACATACTTTGCAGAAGATTCTGGTACTAGATAGTACAGTCTACCTTGCTTTTTAGCACCCTTAATCGTCTTCCCCGTGGCGAGATCCTGAAAAATGCAGTGAGTAGGTGTTGGGTCAAAATCTTGTTGGGTGTAAAATATATTATGATGAAGAACGTTCTAGTTCAGTAAGAGAAAACACTTGTGTTTTCTTAATTTCAACCCAAGTGCGCAAGTGCACACATCAAGTAATAAAAGGACTATTAGTGCCCAGATTATCGTTCCCACGAGGATAGAACTCTAATGGATACCTTAAACTATTTTAAAAAGAATGAAAAATGAAAAGAAAAGTTAGTAATTGACTTGTTTGGTTAAACGTCCCCTACTGTCTTGACAATGTTCCACAAGAGCAGTAGGTTCAATCTGGCAGCAAATAGTTCATCGCTTCATTATGTATGATACCCTTCTTGTTGAGAGAAGGAACAACAATATTCATGAGAGGTTTATAGATACAAGATTGAATAAAGAGAAAAAAATACAAATAGTAATAACAGTAATTAAGAGACAACAATGTGGATGGTTTAAAACAGTTTTAACAAAAGGAACAGATCCACTGCTCCATTCTTAAATAACTATTTTCTCTACTCAAGACTTAACACTTTTATTTTTGTTCCAGTCTTTTCACTGCCAACCTCTGATTCCTCAGCTCATGGACTAAATGGCTCACAAGTTTCCATATTCCTATGGCTCCCTTGACTCCAACAGTTACTTAGCACAAGACCTTCAAATGAACGAGGTGGTCCCTTATTCCTAAGGCAACCAGCAGTGTTATTTCCACAACACTGCCTTCCTCCTCTAGTTAAGCTGCCTAAAATTCCTTTCTTATGGAAGTTCCTTTCTCAGTATGTGTTCAATTTCCATTGATACACAATGAATATAACTTACTTAACTAGAGAAATACAAAAGCTCAGTACAAAAGTTTTGAAAATAATTCTTTAAGAACTTTTCAGCTTTTCCGTTTCACAGATAGTTTAGCCCATGGCTACTACTTTAAACATAATTATTCTAAACTGAAATCTCATAGACCCGAGATTCAGTTCAGAGATAACGAGTGAAAAGGAGAGAAATAACACTTGTATATAAATGGAAACAAATTAGGTTACAATAAAATAGAAAGTGGAGAATATGGTTGTTGCTCGTGAGGAGTCTCAAGTAGGTGATACAAAATAGAGAAGAAGTGTTGTCACTTAACTACAACTAAAACTATACAAAAGAAAAACTACAAAATAAACTAAGTGATCTCTTCTTAAGGAATTCGATGACGTTCTTCGTGCTGGGACGTCCTATTTATAGGCAGAAGAGTGAATGGCAAAGTGAGTAATTTCCTTGGAGTTGTTTTCTTGACTGCATGAAAGAGGCGGTGTAAACAATGCTTTGAGGGGCGCAAGCGGCTGGATAGGACAGTTATTATTGAGATTTGTCTTTCCTTCTGATCATCCCCATGCCTTGCTTTCCTCTTAGCCAATAGGTACCGTTTATTCCCTGCTGCGCACGTTTTCTCTTGCTTAATTGCTGCACCGCTTATGCTTTATGGAAATTTCTTTTCAACGTTTCCTGAAAAGTGGTCAGAGAGATTGGCTGAGTGAAGCAGGTGTATTTAATGTTCTCAATCTGTTTCCCTTTTTATATATTTTCCAAAGGATTACGTCACCATCCGTTCCCCACTGTGTTTTTGTCATAAAGATATTAAACATGTGCTTTTAGTGCTAAAGTTGCTTATCAGATGAGGGAACAGATGGTATTTTGCCATCAAAATGGGCTTAGATGGGAATGAATTTTCGTCCCATCAAACACCCAAAAACTAAACTATTGGTTGTCTTTAAACAACTCAGAAATAGTGGCTTAGGCTGCTCAATTTCAAAGAATAGCTCAACTTCATAAACCTGAGCCAGTAAGTAGTCATAATCTTTTCAAAGACTGAACTACTTTCCATAGGTGACAAGTAAAAATAATTTGTTCCAAGGTAAGTGAAGGTTGCTAATCTTCTGTCTCACTATCATTCTGGGCTTGGTGTTTCTCTGTCCATTGTTGGATGTGATTCTTCAAACTTGCTTATTTGCTGCTTTCCTAAGAAGTGCAGGTGTCTTTCATATCAAAGGATCTTTGTGAAAAGGATTGGTGGGGGGTTTTTAGAAATGGATTGGTCACAGGTCTTGGGTCAAGGAACATTTTTCAATTTTTTCTGTTTCGGAGCTGGACTTTTCTGGGTGAGGGAACACCTTGTCTTTGTGTACCTTCTTTTCTTCCTCTGGAGGAATTTTTTTTCCTGGTATCTTCTTCTAAATTCTTTTGAATGGTGGTTTTCTTCTTTGGGGCCTCAGGGCCCTCATCATCATCATCATCATCATCAACAACAACATCACGCCTAAATTCTTCAGGGATTGGCATGTCCATTTCTATATAAGTGCTCCTCAGTCCACTCCAGGTTTTGAAATCGATAACAGACCCCGCCACTCGGTCTTCATCGCTATAAGTCTTTACCCCAGCTCTTAAACAGAGCTTCGTAATTAGGCAGGGAAGGCAGACAGTCGTCTTCCTGATCTTCTTCTTCAGGCTGTCATAGATAAGGGGTACTGCATCAAAAGAAATGTTCCTCATAATGCAGTAGAGTTGCACCTGGAGTGTCCACTTGACAGTGGCATTGTGGGTGGAGGGAGTAAGGTTAGAGTTGGCAAATAAAGCCCTGAATCTGGCTTCGTCTCTCAAGCTTCCCTTGCAGAGGGCTTCTTTAGCATAAACAGGGTTGCCAATGGTGATCAGGTCCTTAACATCCCTTGAGAACTTCGAAACCTCTCTACTCTCTATGTATTCTTGATATGGGTATTTGGAAATGGTGGGGAGATTGCGTACTTCCTTGATGCTGAAGGGGAGAATGATACTTTCTTCCCCCTTATAGTCACCTCATCAGTGGTGTACCCTTCAGGAAACCTTTTCGCATGATACAAGAACTCAGCCACCAAGGCAGTGTTGAGTTCGCATTCATCTGTTGCAAACAAGGTTCACCTGAGTTTGGTTAAAGCCATCTTCACGAATGATGGAAGAGGAGCCTTGTCTTGCAAGAAGATGTTCCTCTATGGGTAGAGAGATACAACTTCTTCAGTGAGTTCTGGCTCATGGCCACGGTCAGCCACAAGGGTGACATTTACTGAAAGTCTAGTCATGGTTATGGAAGAAGAAGAAGTTAGGGCAGAATGCAGGGGAAAGGGTTTAATAAGAGCTAAAGTTTCTAAGTTAGCAGAAGATAGTAAGGCTTTGAAGGAGAAAGAATATGAGTTTAAATAGGCATGCAGAGGAGGGAAAATGAGGAGTTTTTCAGGACATGGAGCTTAAAGACAGGGAGTTAAGGAAGTAGTGGAAGGGGAGCGTTATGGAACGAGCAGTCAAGGTTAGTGGTATTCAACTGCTACTGATGGTGGTAAGGAGGTGGAACGGTTTAGGTTAGAAACGTGGGAGAAAGGGAAATAGGGTAGGGGCAGTTGCATTTATGGCTGAGGAGACAGTTGCTTTTTCAGGGCACATTTTCAAAATCTGCAATGAGTGCAGATTTGATAACGGCTGCTTATATGTAAGTGACTCAGCAGGGACAGGTGTCCTTGTCACTCTTATCTCCTAAGCCAGGGAACGTTCCCTTTGTCTTTTTGCCTATATTTAAATAATAATAATAAACTAACACCCTAATAATAAAAATGCAAATCTATTTAACAGAAGAAACCGAGATATAAATTGCACTATAAAGAAATACTACTTATTTATTAAGATTAATATTTATATATTTATGATTATATATACACACATATATATATATATATATATATATATTAGGAATGTGGGGTTATTGAACCACCCCAAAACTACGTTCCTGGAACGGAACATATTTTACTTATTTGGACTTGGAGTTGAACATCAGACGTTCCCTCCATTTTTGGGAGCTGTGTGGTTAAATTTAACCACCCCAAAACTTTGCTCCTTGTTAGAGGGGAAAGGTATCCACTGAGGTGCCTCCCAGTCAGCGCTTAGTTTAATGTATTTAGCTAGACATGTTACTTACCTCTTAAGTTTCTGGGGAAGATGCTGAGGGAACTTCAGTGTCCCCTGGCAAATTTCCTGGTATCCGAGTGTTGAGGCTGGCAGCTACCTGTCCCAGGTGGGATTCAATATTTCTGACCACAACATCATTCCTGGTGACATATTCTTTGACATAGTTTTCCAAGGTGTTGATGCGTTGGTCATCTCTTTGGAATGGAGCATAATTGGTTCTTCCTTGTAGTTCATATGCTCCATTTCTGTTGCTTTGTTGATATTGCTGCTGTTGATTGTTGTATGGTCTTTGGTTTGTGGGTGGTCTCCATTGAGGATTATGGTTCTGATCTTTCGCTATAGTTCCTCCAAGATTTTGATTATTGTTGCTTCCTGCTTGCTGATTGCCTCTGGATTGGGTGAAGTTTCTGTTCCCAATTTTTTTTTGCATAACACACCAAGGCAGTGGATGAGCAGTCTGCTGAATCATGAAGATCACCACAGGCTGAGCAGGGTTCACTCTCAGTTGCTGTGAGTTGTAAGACTTCCATCCTTGGTTATTCTTGATCAGCTTTTTGATTCTTCACCTCATTCATCAGTGTGTCCAGTTGGGATTCCATGGCAATTTATTTGTCTAATTCTAGCATGCCTGGTTTCCTTACTGGGCTCACCCTGTCTACTGGCCATTGGAGATATCTTTCTACAGTGCCTTCTATGATTTCGTACCTGGATTCAAGAGTTCCTGTAAAGAAATATCCTCTTGCAGCAAAGTCTAAATGTGATTGAGAAGTATGATCAATCCCTTTATAAAAAGACTGTAAAATTCCCCAACTTTTCACCCCATGATTTGGATACTTTCTAATGATGTCCTTATATCTCTCCCATGCTTCATAGATATTTTCTCCATAAAACATTCTAAAATTAGACAGCTCTGCTCTAACATCAGCTTGGCGAGACATAGGGAGAAATCTTTCTATGAACTTATTAGAAAGTTCCTGCTAAGAGTGTATGGAACCAGGGGTGAGAGTTTTCATCCATGTTTTTGCTTTTGAGCCCAAGAAATGAGGAAACAGCCTCATTCTCATACTTTCCTCTGTTACACCCTCAGTTCTAAAATTATCACAGATATCTTGGAAGTTTGTGAGGTGTGTGTAGGGATCTTCTGCAGGGAGTCCATTGAAGACTCATGCTTCCCTGATCATGTGAAACATGATAGGTTTGAGTTCAAAGTTGGGAGCTAATGGGGGAAGGATCACTCCCCTTTCTGGTCTGTTCCTGAAAAGGAGCAGCCAATGCTCTAAAGTTTTGTTTAGGAGGAATTTCATCATTATTGTTGTTATGATTAGCCATATTTTCACAAATATTTTCCCTGAGATCTCTTCTTCTCCTATGTAAAGTGCGTTCTGGTTCAGGGTCAAAGAAGAACTCAGATATTTCAGTGAAGTGGTGAGAATCTGTTTCAGACTCTTCACTCATAAATCATAAAACACAGAGAATATGAACAACAGAATATGTGACCGAATAAAAAAAGAAAAAGAAAACGAAATATATAGAGTATGTACTTAAAACAGTAATAAGGGAAAAATTTAGTGTGTCTATCCTCGGCAACGGCGCCAAAAAATTTATTGGGTCAAAAGCTTGTTGGGTGTAAAATATATTATGATGAAGAACATTCTAGTTCAGTAAGAGAAAATACTTGTGTTCTCTTACTTTCAACCCAAGTGCGCAAGTGCACGCATCAAGTAATAAAGGGACTATTAGTGCCCAGATTATCGTTCCCACGAGGACAGAACTCTAATGGATACCTTAAACTATTTTAAAAAGAATGAAAAATGAAAAGAAAAGTTAGTAATTGAACTGTTTGGTCAAACGTTCCCTACTGTCTTGACAACGTTCCTCAAGAACAGTAGGTTCAATCTGACAGCAAACAGTTCATCGCTTCGTTATGTATGATACCCTTCTTGTTGAGAGAAGGAACAACAATATTCATGAGAGATTTATAGATACAAGATTGAATAAAGAGAAAAAATACAAATAGTAATAACAGAAATTAAGAGACAACAGTGTGGATGGTTTAAAACAGTTTTAACAGAAGGAACGGATCCACTGCTTCATTCTTAAATAGCTATTTTCTCTACTCAAGACTTAACACTTTTATTTTTGTTCCAGTCTCTTCACTGCCAACCTCTGATTCCTCAGCTCATGGACTAAATGGCTCACAAGTTTTCATATTCCTATGCCTCCCTTGACTCCAACAGTTACTTAGCACAGGACCTTCAAATGAACGAGGTGGTCCCTTATTCCTAAGGTAACCAGCATTGTTATTTCCACAACACTGCCTTCCTCTTCTGGTTAACCTGTCTAAAATCCCTTTTTTATGGAAGTTCCTTTTTGAGTATGTGTTCAATTTCCATGATACACAATGAATATAACTTACTTAACCAGAGAAATACAAAAGCTCAGTACAAAAGTTTTGAAAATAATTCTTTAAGAACTTTTCAGCTTTTCCGTTCCACAGATAGTTTAGCCCATGGTTACTACTTTAAACATAATTATTCTAAACTGAAATCCCATAGATCTGAGATTCAGTTCAGAGACAACGAGTGGAAAGGAGAGAAATAACACTTGTATTTAAACGGAAACAAATTAGGTTATAATAAAATAGAAAATGGAGAATATGGTTGTTGCTCGTGAGGAGTCTCAAGTGGGTGATACAAAATAGAGAAGAAGTGTTGTCACTTAACTACAACTAAAACTATACAAAAGAAAAACTATAAAATAAACTAAGTGATCTCTTCTTAAGGAATTCGATGACGTTCTTCGTGCTGGGACGTCCTATTTATAGGCAGAAGAGTGAATGGAAAAGTGAGTAATTCTCGTGGGGTTATTTTCTTGACTGCATGAAAGAGGCGGTGTGAACAGTGCTTTGAGGGACGCAAGTGGCTGGATGAGCCAGTTATTGTTGAGATTTGTCTTTCCTTCTGATCATCCCCATGCCTTGCTTTCCTCTTAGCCAATAGGAACCGTTTATTCCCTGCTGCGCACGTTTCCTCTTGCTTGATTGCTGCACCGCTTATGCTTTATGGAAACTTCTTTTCAACGTTTCCTGAAAAGTGGTCAGAGAGATTGAGTGAGTGAAGCAGGTGTATTTAATGTTCCCAATCCGTTCCCCTTTTTATATATTTTCCAAAGGATTACGTCACCATCTGTTCCCCACTGTGTTTTTGTCATAAAGATATTAAACATGTGCTTTTAGTACTAAAGTTGCTCATAAGATGAGGGAACATATGTTATTTTGCAATCAAAATGGGCTTAGATGGGAACGAATTTTCGTCCATCAGTATGGAAGAAAGTTACAGTGCAATTCAAATCTTTGGTAATTTTATGGATAGTAAGAAGATTAGTGGAGAGTTTGGGAGCATAAAGAATATTTTGGAGATGTAAGGAAGGCTATAAATATATGTTACCAGAACCCGCAACTAATGTTTGTAAGCCATCAACTACAGCTATTGTATGGATGCCAATAGTAGGGTTATAAGAAAGAAAGGAGTCAGCACAACAAGGCATATGATTAGTAGCACCATAATGGATAATCCAAGAATGTTTATAATCAGTACAAGAAGAAAGAAAAGAATGAGTAGTGGAGCTCATACCAGTCATAGCCAATGCACTAGTATTAGATGGCTTACTCAGAGAATCAAGCATAGTACGAATATGCTCCAACTCATCTTGGCGAATAGAAATAAATTCTGAAGATGCACCATTTGAACCCGCCATAATATTGAGGTGAAAATCACTCAAACGTAAATCCAAATGATGTCTAACTAAAGAGAAAACACAGATCTGGGAAGAGGAGACAAAACCAAGCAAGAAAAGTTTTTTTTTAGTGAACAGTACCACATGAACAGTACCAATGAGCAGTGCGCGTGAATAGTACCATGAACAACATTTTTTAAGTTATTCCGGTCATCTGATGAAAAAGAAACCTTCATAGAATGATAGATATGAGAAAACAGAGTGAAACAGGGGTCCTCACGGTCTAAAAGGTCTCAAGAAATTTTTTTTCGACAACGGCTTTGTGGCGGCGAGAGGAAAATAGGGTTTGGTTTTTAAAGGTGGTGATTTGCGGAAGCAGAGTCCTCAGAATGGAGAGCTTCGATACCATGTAAAGTACCAATTTGACCCAAAAGCTTTAGCTGTTAGGTGAGGCTACATTAATGATTTTATATATCTCAACACGCCCCCTCACACGAGAGCCCACTGGGCTTGAAGGGTGGAAAATGCACAGGCCCACCTACCTGTGCGAAGAAAGAAATTTCACTTGAAAGAAAGTAGGGGGTGATGAAGATCGAACCCGGTACACCGCGACTTTGATACCAAGATGAAAAAAGAGATAGTCTTATTGATAAAATTGTGTATTACATCTGTATAATTGCTCTCTATTTAAAGAGACTAAATAACCTAATGGGCTAAGCCCAAAGAAGATTCTAGAATGAAAGTAAATAAACAAATACTATTATTTACAACAGATCATGACCTATCTTCATGGTCATAACTGTCTTTTTGATGAAATTCCAATTGAGTCTATCATAAGCTTTCTAGAGATCAAGTTTCACCACCATCCATCCAAAGTTTTCCTTTTTTTGTCCTTATCGAATGGATCACATCTTGAGTAATGACTATATTGTCAGTGCAACTTCGCCTTGGATTAAGCTACTTTGGTAAGGAGAAACGATTTTCTGCCAATTCTTCCTCAATCTGCCCGTAAGAAACTTGGTAATGGCCTTGTAAGAGACGTTGCAAAGACTAATAGGTCTGAATTCCTTGATGGTTTATGAGTTTTCAGTCTTCGGGATCAAGGAAATCAGAGTTTGATTTATGTCTTTCACCTTGTGAGGAGAGGAAAATATGTCAAGGATTAGTTTGCATAAGGAGTCATATATGATGTGCCATTGGGATTGGTAAAAAGTAGCATGAAGACCATCTGGTCCTAGGGCCTTTAGTTTGCCCATACTGAAGATCGCATCTTTGATCTCAATAACAGAAAGAGAGGCTCTTAGTCTATTCAGGTCTTGAGGCTCAAAGTTGGGGAAAGCACTTGAAATTGGAAAAAAAAATCTATAGCATCGTTAGCAGAATAAATATTTTCGAAAAAAGATATGGTGTGATCAGTGATCTCCTTTTCTTCCTTAAGCCAAATGCCCATGTCATTCTTGAGTGTGGTAATACGGTTACGCCTTCTCCCGGATATGGTGACTGAGTGGAAAAACTTTGAGTTTTTATACCTATAGTTGAACCAGTTGCACCTCTTTGATACCATGTTAGCTCTTCTTGGATAAGAATTGTCTCAAGCTCCTTCCAAAGCCTACGTTGGAGAGCAATAAGGTCTTTATCTTCTTGTTTACTCAGCACATTATCGATGCCACAAAGACTAGCATGGACACAATTTTTTTTCTCTGCTGAGCTTTGAAGGATAATTCATGCCAAAAGGAAGCTTCATTTTCGAAGATATATCTAGCAGTAATCCAGTTCACCTCTTGAGACCAACACCTAGCAACCAGATCACCAAAATCTTCTGCAGTCAGCCACGCAACAAGAAATCTAAAGGGCTTAAGACCATTTAGTTCCTCTCTTCGTCTTTCTTTAAGAATAAGGGTGGGTCTATGGTCAGAGTTATAAAATAGGAGGTGGACTAGGCTTCAATCAGGCCAACATATATTCCACGAATCAGAAGAGACAACTATATCTAGTCTTTCATGTAAAATCCATTTTCCACAAGTGAAGTTAGGGCCTTTATAACCAATATCTGTGAGATTACAATTCTGTAAGCATTGTTGGAACTCAAAGGAACTATTCCAACAGAAAAATCCACCCTTTTTTTTGTTTGGGCAAAGAAGGACATTAAAATCCCGTAGCACAATACACGATTCGTTACAAACAACAAGGTTTTCCAGTTCTAGCCAAAGTTCTCGATGGTCACTCCTCCTAAGGGTACCATAAACGAAAGTTACTAGGTCCACTTTGTTCGAATCATAGTAGGAGACTCTAGTGTGGATCAGTTGATGGCGGGGTTTGTCAATTTGGACACTAACTGCAACATCATCCCACAATAACCAAATGTCCACAAATAGCCGAATAAGATTTTGACAAAAGGAGTTGTTGAATCCTATTTTCTTTACTTTATTTGAAGCAGCTAACCCACTGCCTTTGATTTCCAAAAGAGCCAACATTTTAATATTAAATTTAAATTTTAGATCTCTACTTAGGGCCATAAACCCCTTCTTACCAACCCCCTTACAATTCCAGGCACATAAATTCATAATAAAACTTGATAGAAGAGAGTAAGAGTGGAACCCAATGATCCAAATCAAGAAAAATGTGCTCTGACTCCACCGATGGCAGAGAACATATGGTCAAAGGCATGTTGTTCTTGTTAGTTACACATAATATATCATGTTCATAATTCATAAAATAAGAACATGATAAAGGATCTTGAGAATACATGATTTTCACATACACATAAGAGATAAAAACATACTTGGTCTCGATGATGAGGCGTTAACAACAGTCATCTTGTCAGAAATTGTATTGGGGTAGTTTCTCTCTCTAAGCCTTCTTTACTTTGATATGTATTCTGATGGAGAGAATGACATTAGGGTTGAAGGGGAGAAAGGACCATCCCTAATATATATATTTCATAAATTATAATCTGGTAAGTCCATCATATACCAAATCAATGATATGATTGAGATTAAATGTATCAGTAATTAATTGGGCCATATAATGTTTAATGGGTAATATCAAGAATCTTAATGTTATATTATAATAAAATCCTTTAATATTATAATTGATTCTTAATATTTTTAACATTCTCCCACTTGGCCCGATTAATCTTAATATACATGCATCTCTAATGTTAGTCATCGTAAAAGATAAATTGTCAAGTGTGAGTTATGGCGGTAGTGCGCTATTAATTTAGTACATTCCCTTCCATATACTACAACACCAACAATCCATCATATAAAATTCATAATATAGGAAACATAATGGTTCATATAATGTCTTACAAAGACTTCCTTCTCAAAATTCATAATGTGTATACAACCATAAAATAACAAGGAAACATAATGTATGTCAGAAACACATAGGTGAGCTCAGAGTGTCACACATCAATAATCTTTAATACAACCAAGGCCCATACTTTCAACATGTTCTTTAAATAGCTTTGGGTGTAACCCTTTCGTCAAAGGGTCTTCCATCATGTGTTCAGTTCTCATGTGCATAATCGACACTCTCTGTTTCTGAACCTCCTCTTCAATGGAAAAATACTTTTAACTCTATTTTTTTTGCACCTTTAGAGTATCTCTCGTTCTTAGAGAAGAATACTGCTGCAGAATTATCACAATAAATTTTCTGCGGCCTGCTAATGGTGTCGACAACCGCAAGTCCTGAAATAAAGTTCCGCAGCCATAATGTATGAGTTGGGGCTTCAAAACATGCCACAAATTCTGCCTCCATAGTGGATGAAGCAAGATAGTTTGTTTTTCACTTTTTCATGATATGGCTTCTTGAGCAAACATAAACAAGTAGCCAAAGGTTGACTTTCTACTATCAAGACATCCACCAAAATCTGAATCAGTATATCCAGTTACTTCTAATTCATTGGATCTTTTATACATGAGCATGTTATCCTTCGTGCCTTGAAGGTATCTTAAAACTTTCTTTGCAACTTTCCAATGTTCTATTCCTGGATTACTTTGATATCTGCCCAACATCTCAACTGCAAAACTGATATCCGGCCAAGTACAAGTTTGAGCATACATTAAGCTGCCCACAACAGAGGCATATAGAATTGATTCTATATCTTTTCATTCAACATCATTCTTTGGACATTGCATGAGACTAAATTTATCACCTTTCTGTACAGGAACAACCCTAGGTGAGCATATACTCATATTAAATCTCTCTAGAATTTTCTCAATATATCCTTTCTGAGATAGTCCCAACAATCCTTGTGATCGATCACGGAATATTTCTATTCCAATCACATAGGACGCATTTCCCATATATTTCATTTCAAAATTCTTTGAGAGAAAATCTTTAGTCTCACGCAATATGCTCAAATCATTTGCAGCAAGTAAGATGTCGTCAACATAAAGAACTAAGAAAACAAACTTACTCTCACTGATCTTCTGGTAAATACACCGATCAATATTTTCCTCAAATCCAAAAGATGTAATAATGGTATTGAACTTAATATACCATTGTCGGGATGCTTGCTTAAGTCCATATATTGACCTCTTGAGTTTACACACTAATTTTCTTTCATTTTTCATGGAAAACCCTTCAGGTTGATCCATATAAACTTCCTCCTCTAGGTCACCATTAATAAAGGCTATTTTCACATCCATTTGATGCAGCTCTAAATCATAATGAGCCACCAATGCCACAATTATCCTTAATGTATCTTTTTTCGAGACAGGTGAAAATGTCTCTTTATAATCAATGCCATCTTTCTGAGTATAACCCTTGGCAAAAACTCTAGCTTTATATCGTTCGATATTACCATTAGAGTCACATTTCGTCTTAAACACCCACTTACAACCGACTCTTTTGGAACCTTCAGGTAATTCGACGAGATCCCAGACATCATTCTGATCCATGGATTTTAGCTCTTCTTTCATAGCTTCAATCCATTTATCGGATTCTTTACATTCTATGGCTTGTGAAAACGAAACTGGATCTTTATTGATTCGAATGTCATAATCTAACTCCTGCAGGTAAACCACATAATCATTCAAAATAGCTGGCATACGTTCCCTTTGGGATCTTCTTAATTCTATTTCATGTGGTTCTTGTGCATTAGGATTCTGCAAGTTAGCATCTGCTGGGAGTACTTCTTCATTCAAATGTTGTGCAGTGTTGTTATCTTGTTCTACAACAACTGGAACAACATTAGGGAATTTGGTAGATGGAGTAACAATTATAGGCAATGAGACATTTACACCAGTCTCCTTTATTTCCACAATTTCCCTTTTAGAACTCCCATTAACTTCGCCATTCTCAATGAATCTTGCATTACCAGTTTCCATAATTCTCGGACTATGGTTCGACTATAAAATACATACCCTTTGGACTTCTCAAGATAACCAATAAAGTATCCACTAATCATTCGAGAGTCTGACTTTCGTTCATGTGGATTATAAATCCTTGCTTCAGTTGGGAAACCCCAAACACACAGGTGCTTTAAGCTAGGTTTCCTTCCTGTCCACAATTCAAAGGAGTCTTTTGAACTGCCTTACTAGGAATCCTATTCAGCAAGCAGGTCGCACTTTTAAGCTCATAAGTCCACAAATTTTTGGGTAATGAGGATTTACTCATTATACTCCTGACCATATCCATTAATGTCCGTTTACGCCTTTTTGCCACACCATTTTGTTGTGGTGTTCCTGGCATAGTATACTGTGCACATATTCCATGCTCTTCGAGGAATTTTGCAAATAGACATAGACATTGTCCTGACTCATTATATTTACCATAATATTCACTGCCTCTATCTTACGATTTTCACCTTTTTATCTAACTGCCTCTCAACCTACTTAATGAATATCTCTATGACATTTACAGTTTGAGATTTTTCATGAAGCAAATAGATGTAACCATAACGTGAAAAAACATCAATAAAGGTAATGAAATATTTTTCTTCATTAAAAGCTGGAGTGTCCATAGGTCCGCAAATATCAGTGTGTATAATCTCTAGAAGCTGGGTGCTTCTTGTGGCATCTTTCTTATTATGTTTGGTTTGCTTTCCCTTAATGCAATCCACACATAATTCAAGATCAGTAAAATCTAAATTTGGCAAAATATCATTCTTCACCAATCTTATTATTCTTTCTTTGGATGCATGACCCAATCTTCTATGCCACAAGAAAGCAGAATTCTCATTCCCTATGTTACGCTTAAATCCAACATTATAAACAACATTAAGCAGTGATTCAACATAAGACTTATTCAATTTAAATCTATATAAACCATCAATCAGAATACCAAAATTAACAACATTAGTATTCTTATCTAAATTGAAATAACCAGATCCAAACATAAGTTTATAACCATTAACATCCAACATAGAAACTGAAATAAGGTTCCTAGACTATGAAGGTACATAAAGGATGCGTAATAGGTCTAAATGATAGCCACTATCTAAGACCAGAAGATAAGTCCCTATGTCTTCAATCGAAGATTTCTTTCTGTTTCCTATAAAGAGAAAACAATCATCATTTGGATTTATAATTCGGATCATAACGAATCCCTGCAAGTTGTTGGAAACATTCATCTTAATGAGCATAAAGCTCATCCTGTTACTTCAATTCCATGTCTTATGGTGAGATTTCTCTTCCTCATTATTGGTTTCAGTAATAGCAGAGTCAAGATCCATAACACTTAAATAAAAATTGACTTGTTCACGCCATTCTCAGAAATTCTCACCAGCAAACATAGTAACAGATGAAGCTTGTGAATTCATGGAAAAAGCTGCAATTTAAATAACATACACAAAGACTCATGGATAATCATAAATGTGATTCAGATTAAATCATATAAGCACAAAGTAGCACTCCTTTGGGTAGATACTACAATATACTCATCATAAGCAAATACCAAAATATTAATAGACAAAAAATATTTTTTAATTAAATATATCCATTATCTTTGGATAATCAAAATATATTTAATCACAATACTAATTTGTCATATAATGTCACTAATTATAGAATATGATTCACCTTTGGGTGAATCCCTCATTTCTAATAATCAGCAACGTCAATTTATCCAATTTATTTCAGTAATTGGTATTTCATAAGTACATGAATTAATGACAATTTTATGCATGCGATAACATTCTAGTTTGGCCACTTTGGTGACTAACAAACTATAACCATAATGCACACAAATAAATAACTTTTACGTTATCTACACACTATTAGTTTGGCCACTTTGGTGACTAACAAACTATAACATAATGTGTGAAAATAACTAACAGATCAATTTCATATCATAATAACAATATATTGCATCAATAAAAATTAAAAATGAGTATATATAAGACAACACAATCCATACTTCAGATATACATATTGTAATTTTCATAAACACGAACAATGCAAATCTTCATACTAATGCCTATATAAAAATTCATTCAGCAGCAGCAGAAAATCATGCCATTATACATACCGCATTATTCATAACATAAACTGCATTTTTATTTATTTATTTATTTATTTTATAAACACAAATGATGCAAATCTTCATACTAATAAATAAATAAATAAAATCATTCAGCATCAGCGGAAATCATGCCCATTATACATACCGCATTATTCATAACATAAACTGCATTTTTTTTTATAAACATAAATAATGCAAATCTTCATGCTAATAAATAAATAAATAAAATCATTCAGCAGCAAAGGAAATCATGCCCATAAATACATACCGCATTATTCATAACATAAACAATTGCATATTTTTTTCATAAACTTATCAACGTACTCACATACGCAATCATAATCTATTATGAAATTAATATCCCATCATATATAATTATAAATTTAGACAGTATTTTAAATCCATGAAACCATGACCCAAAAACGATAAGTTGATTCTTTAATCAATTTAAATATCAAATCAATTTGAAATATATATTAAATAAATATATCAAATCAAAATCTTACCTATTCGACCAATTTATATATATCTATATATGTATACAAACCACCGTACGTAACAACAAAAGCAAAACAAATGGATACATATATAAATAAATAATTCAGATATGCGAAACAAATGGAAACGATGTGTTTACGGAAATTTATATATACTGATTCAAATATGCTTTACGGAAACAAATGAAAAGATGTGCTTATTAGTGGATACATAATTCATCGTCAAACCGAACGAATAATAATATAATAATTCAATCGTCAGAATACAGTCCATCAATAATATAATAATTCAATTTGATATACATTTGTCAAACTGAACGAATTGAAAAGCTAAATGGATGGTTTCGACATATTTAAAAAATATCAAAATCGCAGCAACACAATGTTTGCAGGAATCTTCATCGAACATAATTTTTCGAAATAACTTTAATTGAAATCAAATTGAAAACTTTTAATCGCATATTCTCAATTTAAAATTTTAGAAATCCTGATTTTCCAAGAATCAAGAATTAATTTATAACCATACATGGAAAAACATGAATTCTCAAACACAGCTCTGATACCACATGTTTTTTTTTTTTAATGTAAATACCACATGTTAGTTGCACATAATATATCATGTTCATAATTCATAAAATAAGAACATGATAAAGAATCTTGGAAATACATGATTTTCACATACAGATAAGAGATAAAGACATACCTGATCTCGATGATGAGGCGTTAACAGCAGTCATCTTGTCAGAAATTATATTGGGGTAGTAACAGAAGTCATCTTGTCAGAAATTATATTGAGGTAGTTTCTCTCTCTAAGCTTTCTTTACTTTGATATGTATTCTGATGGAGAGAATGACATTAGGGTCGAAGGGGAGAGAGGACCGTCCCTAATATATATATTCCATAACTTATAATCTAGTAAGTCCATCATATACCAAATCAATGATATGATTGAGATTAAATGTATCAGTAATTAACTGGGTCATACAATGTTTAATAGGTAATACGAAGAATCTTAATATTAAAATTATAATAAAATCCTTTTAATATTATAATTAATTCTTAATATTTCTAACTGTTCTGTGGAGAGAGAATTCAAAAGAAAAAGAAACTTCTTTGTCTATCCTCACCTGTTGTAGGTGTAGCCATATGTGGCTTTTTTGCAATTCTCTCAGCAATGTTTTCACGTAAGGGGGTAGTTTCCATATTGGTCTCTTCATGGTTAAGGTTAGCAACATGCGCTGATTGGACATTTTAGCAAGAGTCCCATTACGAGGAGCACTTTTGCAGGGGGGGCGGGTTTCTTGATGTCACTTCGTGAGAGATAGTCTCAGGAATCGATCTTAACTTCCTACCCTTTGATTTCCTTTTCACAAGCAATCGATTGCCAAATGCTTCTGCCTTTTCATTTACATCACAGTTCTTTTGGGTGGACAACTCTGCTTGGGGGCTTCTCCGAACCTTGCATCCTTTTTCTTCATTGCCGTGAGGAGTCACATAGTTAGCTATAGCATTACACGATTCTTTTCGATGGGCCAAATTTACCACACGAGAAGCAAATCAAATGCAAAGCTTCATAGCCAACCTGGAGGACTTTAGGACTTATCTTGAACTTTGAGAGCAAACTCTTTCTTAAACCAACTTCACGCAAATTCTGGCATAGTGGGCTTTGTCCACTTTCAAGGTTCGTCTGAATATGTTTCCTATTCTTCAGAGATGCCTAGTGGTGTAGAATTCAAGCGGTAGGCCAAGGATTCTTAGCCAAACTGCCATTTTCTTGATATTGTCTTCGTAGGGATCGAAGAGGGGTCTCCAACGTTGGACTGTGAGATAGTGCTCAACAACTATCCACACCCCTTCATGTAGAACGTTAGTGTAATCTTTCTCCTCCTTGAATCTTAGTAGGATTAGGATATACCCATTGTCCAAATGTATGAGTTCATAAGAGCCTATGAGACCCCACATTTTCTAAAGCCTACTCATTAGAAAATTCGTATTCATTTTCTTCCCTAGTAGCTTTATAACGAGGGAATTTCTCCATTGCTGGAAATCCTCTTTGAGTTGTTTTTTTGGAAAAGAAATAAGGAGGACAAAGAGGGTCTTACTCCTTAGAAGGGTCATCTCTTATTTCATCATCGAAATCATCTTCCTCTTCTCTTCTTTGCTTACATATCCAGTCCTCCTCTTCACTGTCCTCTCCATCTCTATAGCCATTGAGACATAATGCCTTATTTTTGTAAGATATTGTTCTTGAGCCTATAGTGCTAAGATTCTTCTTTTCTGCAACCGGAGCCATCTCTTTATCCAGCTCCTTATGAGAAGCTTCCTTTTCCGTTCTCGTTTTCCCTTCTTTCTCCAGCATTTCCTTATCCATGGTAGTATATTCATTTTATCCCCTTTCGGTTTCTTGACATTACGAGCCAAAAGGTCATGTTCATCCGTTGCTAGTTATCTCATTTCTTTTTCTTTTTCCACCTCCATTAATGATTATAACATACTAAAATGTTTACACTTCTAAATTAATTATTGTTAGAATATCAAATTGGAGATATATGCATTGCTTTAGTAATTTTGACTTGATGTGGTTAAAGTCAAAGCTATTCTTAAGAATACTTATCCAATGACTAAACTTTCAACTTTAAAAATCATTATAATCACTTTAACCACGGCCACCAACACTGTTGCAACTCGGCAAGTGCACCAGTCGTTAAGTAATAAAGTGTACCAGAGTAAGAGATCGTTCCCACGAGGATTGCCTTCAAGCACTAGTTCACTAATTGCAGTTTAGTTGGACAAAAAAGATTGAGATGACGAGAATTGAAATTTAAAAAATTAAATAACATGTAAATTTAGAATTAGAAATAATTAAAAAGACGAGTTGTTTAATTATCAAGAACGAGCGTAGTTAGGATTTCAAATATAGAATAGTCAAGAATCTGCTCTTAATATAATGCCAATCAATTCTTTCTAAGTTAATTAAGGCTCAATTCCTTGTTACCCTAATTCTATGTAATCTTGAAAGAATCCTAGTTCTCCGGTTGTTCATCAAGAAAACATGCATTAAAATCAAGAATTTAAAGATTGCACAATTGACCTATGTCTATCCCTATATCACAAGGATTATGATGAACTTATCAAATCAGGGTTCATGCACCAACATCCCTATTGTCATACAATTCCCCTAAATTAATCTATAAGAAGCAAACTCATAGAAAGCATTAAAAACAGATAAATTCATTCAAATATAGAAAGAGAAGAATTCAGAGATAACTTAATTCATAACAGAGAGATTCAATTGGGTTTCATCTTCCCCTAACTACATAAAAACTTAGCCTAACATATTGAAATAAAAAACAATTGGAACGAAAATAAATCCACAAGACTTCATTGATGTGATGTTGTCTTGAATCTTCACTGCTCCAATGCTCCACAATAGGATTCCTCCTCTTGACTTTTCAAAACGCCCTCCTTTGATTCTGAATGAACCCTTTATTTATAGTGAAGAAACCATATCTTTTAATTTCCCATAGGATCTTACGGAATCATCACTGAAATCTCAAATGATACTTTCAATTGGAAGATTTTATAATTTGAATCTGAATAGCATCGCAACAGGACATTCAAATATTGATAAGCGCGTTCAAAAATTGATCAGCGCGTTCAAATGTTGATCAACGCATTCCCCCTGTTAGATGACATTTTAATGTTGGAATTAACATTTAAACACGCTCCTTGGCTATGGTTTCTTTCTTGCTAGCGCGTTCAAATGTTGACTAGAGCGTTTAAATGCTGGATGGCGTTTAAGTGTTGTCTAGAGCATTTGAATGTTCTCAGCGTGGGGAAAATTGCTAGTGATAGCGCATTTGAATGTTGAAAGTGACATTAAAATGCGCTCCAACAGAGGTTTTTCTTCACGTTTGAGCATTTGAATGTTGATCAATGACATTTGAATGTTCTCTTCCATAAACTTCTTCTTAGATGAACATTGATCTTCCAATTCCAACTTCAATCTTTAAATCCATTCTTGCTCAAATTTGTATTAATTTGCCTTCAAAACCAATAAGAACAAGATATGTTAGCTGGAAATCTAATTTTCATGATTTTTAATATAAAACCTAAGTATTCAAGTTCTTGACTATATAATTCATGCAATATTGGCCCTATAAACATGATGAATGTAACAACACATTATGTACCGGTATTGTTAACATTGATTATGATATTAAGCGCAGTTACAATCACAACAGTTCATTTATAAAAATACGAGTAAACATTTTTCTTTTCATTACGGAAGCATTTAAAATAATAATAAAACGTAATGAATAAAAGTTGTGATCATAACTGAAAAATTAAACGCGGAATAATTATAAATACTGCCTAAATATCATATAAAGCTCCTCTCAAGTCACTAAAGGGTTCCCATAAACCCACTTAGCATAATTCTCACTTTTACAGTTTTTACAAAACTGAACATGGCTCAGTAATCTGAATATTACGAGAGAACCGCATGGCGCGAACCTACCATATTTTAGTGTATTATTATAGACTTAATTATCTTTCCAACAGGCTATCACACACTCCATAAAGTTCTCGTTTGCTCCGGTTATCACCGTTTGAAGTTGGACAAGCAAAACTGCCAGCCATCTCAAACTGAGCTCCAAACAACCTTTACTCTTTCCACGATTTTGGATAAACTACTCCACCAATTGCTCTTAAATTTTTATACAGTAAATTAGATACCTTAATATTGAATTTGACATATAATGGGCCTAATTTTATCAAGAATTGAGGTAGGAATAAATTCCCCAACTCAGTAACCTGACAGCCCCATGTGCAGGGCAATTCTGGGCAGTCCCTATTCAAACGCCTCTACAGGTCTTCGTACAACTACAATGACTACCAAATTTTTACACAACATAGTTGACATCTCAATCTTCAAAATGGTTTATGGCACGTCCCTATAGGACTTCTTTGGAGGGAGATATGCTCTCCCAAAGTTCACCCAAAATCTGCCATTTTCTAGAAAATTCGACGGTATCTCCTTTGTTTATTCAACCTATCCCCACTTTATCAAAAGTGTATTAACTATCATCAATGGTACCTAATATAGAAGGGTGGAACTCAAGGACCAGCAATGCCTTGGTGCTCTTACAACCCACAACAATTTATATCAATTTACTCAATTTACATCTCATTGCTTATATTTTCAAAACTTAATATATTTCAATCACCTTAATCCATTTTGCATGCATTCTTTCTACATACACATAATCATTAACTAAAATAGGCCTATTTCTCTTTCATCGTACATCATCCTTCAATAATACACAAGGTCCAATATTACAATTACAATTCTCCAATGTAAATCATAATACAATAAATTCTCCAAATACAACATAATGAATTAAATCTCAAAGTAAAGCATAACAAATGTACAACTAGACTTAGGCATAAAGATGGTATGAACAAATATGACAATATGCATAAACCTAAATCCATGTACAATGTTCATGCCCTAAGTCTAGCCTAGGCCAAGTGGCCTCAAAATGCAAAACAAGCTCTATGTCCATATGCTCATCCTACGGCCTCTTGCCCACAACATCTGCTCCACTGCTACTACCTGAAATAAAGTCCCTAAAACGGGGTGAGATATACGAATATATCTCAGTAACCCATAGGTTCTGGAGATTACTCCTCCCAATGACTCACTCAGATGTAAATCAATAACATATTACAACAACCAAAGGGGGATAAGGCAAGGGATTTAGTGAAGTAGGGATGTGTAGGGAGTAAAAATACGATGAAGTTGAAATGATCAATGTCAAAGCCACGCAACAACTGGCCTATTGGCCTCGGCATATAGTCTACGGGTTCTCATCCAAGAAAGTGTTCCCAGAACATCAACCAAGGCACCCTCCATCCATATACACCCGAGAAATTCCTAGAGTGCTCCTCAACGAATGACACCCCATGACCCCAGGTCAATTGGAACTCCCTCGTAGAGACCTATCCAGTGAAAGTCTGTAACGCCCGAAGACAACAGTTTACTGGCCAGAGACATGGTACATCCTATATACCACTATACACATATTTATGCATGAACATGTTATAACATACTATCAGCATACACCTCCAACCACTACCCCCAAGGGACATCGTGGAGCACACACAGGGACAACCCCAGTACCAAAGGATTACCTGATGGAAGCTCCCTCTCTAGGTAGATCCAAAGCAAAACACCACCGAGCTTGGTCCAACAAGAAATGCCTACATATAGGCCATTCCCATTTCAATATAACCAAAAAGAACATATACATGGTTATTCAAGTACTCATGAATTTTTACATAATTACTCACCACAATCCTTTTGGTAAATGATCAAAGGCAACCCACGAAGCTCACCATTCCAAGTTCACATCTGTGGGAGGCAACCTACACAAGGATCATCAACACCATGGTGCAAACAAATCAAAACACAAAGCACCACACTCCCACCCACACATACATAGGTTCGGCCAAATGGTCCAAAATAACTAGTCATATTCTTAATTTTATTTCAAGCTTCCAATAGCTTCCTAAGCATACCACAATTGTCGTATGTCTATCCCTAGATCACAAGAATTATGATGAATTTATCAAATCAGGGTTCATGCACCAACATCCCTATCGTCATACAATTCCCCTAAATCAATCTATAAGGAGCAAACTCATAGAAAGCATTAAAAACAGATAAATTCATTCAAATATAGAAAGAGAAGAATTCAGAGACAATTTAATTCATAACAGAGAGATTCAATTAGGTTTCATCTTCCCCTAACTGCATAAAAATATAGCCTAGGATATTGAAATAAAAAACAATTGGAAAGAAAATAAATCCCCAAGACTCCATTGATGTGATGTTGTCTTGAATCTTCACTGCTCTAATGCTCCACAATAGGATTCCTCCTCTTGACTCTTCAAAATGCCCTCATTTGATTCTGAATGAACCTAATCTGGATAAAATATGATAGGCCCATCAGAGGCCCAAATACATAGAATAAGGCCCAAACACACAAGGCCTAGAGTGGGGTGCGATGGCTTCCACTGCGCAAAGCAGGGCGCGATGCCACCATCGCGCATGAAATTGCCATTTAACATAACTTCAGAGATAAGGAAGCAATCTCAGGGACTAATAAAGGTTCACCGCGCTTGTGTGCAAGTAAACAGAAGACATCACCAGCTTGCAACCACTCTATCAAGGTAGCCTGACATCAAAAGATAAGACTATAGAAGCACCAGCAGAACCTGCAGCCCGTAAACAACCAATCAGAGGCCATACTGCCTTCCTAAGGTGGCATCAGAACCTTTATATAAATAGAGGGTACATGTCCAGGTATTATCATCTAATTCAGTAAGAATACGCATAAACCTGACATTGATACTGACTTGAACGTCAGAGTGTCATTGCTGGTACCCCTAGTCAGGCCCACCGCGCCGAAGAAGGCTTATCATCATCATCATCAATAACCACCAACCCAAAAGCCTTCTAGCTTCAACTGTGTGTGATTTGGCCCAGTACACTTTGGCCAGCCCATATTGTACTTGGTCTGATCATTGGCGCCGTCTGTGGGAATCTATCATTTAAAACCCATCTATTCACAATTTAAAAACATGGTTGATACCAAAAACAAATCCGAGAATGATTCCAAATGGAAGCATAAAGAGACACCTGCCTCCCGTGAATCTGATCAAGGTCCAGAATTACGTTATCAACAGATCAAAAAAGTGGCTTTTGCGCTCATTCTAATGTCTCGTCGCTTGTGACATTACTTCCAAGGGCACACCATCAAAGTCAGAACTAATCAGCCACTTAGACAAGTCTTAAATCAACTTGATTTGGCTGGACGAATGATTACCTGGTCAATAGAATTATCAGGATACGACATTGTTTACGAATCGCGCCAGACTGTTAAAGCCCAGGTATTAGCTGATCTTCTTGTGGAAATGACGTACTCCCAAGTTCCCAACAAACTCGGACAGACGATGATTGGACAATCTTCGTGGATAGATCTTCCAATCTTAAACGAAGTGGGGCAGGAGTCATTGTTGAAAGTCCTCAAGGCGTCACTGTGGAGCATTATATCCATTTTGGATTCAAAGCCTCCAACAATCAAGCTGAGTATGATGCAATTCTCGCTGGACTCGTAATGGCAAAAGACTTGGGAGCAACAAGAATAATCCTAAAAAATGGCTCACAACTAGTGGTAGCACAGGTACAAGGAACCTACCAAGCAAAGGAGGCTCTAATGGAAAAATACTTGGATAAGGTATGTTTGTTATTAGCTGACTTTGAAGGTTTTAAAATTGAGCACAACCCCAGGGAAAAGAACTCCATGGCTGATATTTTATCTAAACTTGCTAGCACAAAGGGACCTGGAAATAATAGATCGGTCATTCAGCAAAGTGTTCCCAATCCAAGCATCGAGATGGCCGCTACCAAACGTAAAGCTAGTCCCTCTCATGATGCAGAACACATGATAGTTGATGATGAGATACAACCTAATGATAGAGAAACTTGGTTGACTCCAATTTGGAATTATTTGACTAAAGGAATGATGCCTCCAGAACCGCGCTCAGCTAGGAAATTAGCGCGCAAGGCTTCATTTTATACCATTGTCAATAATTAGCAGTACAAAAAGGGATTTTCTTCCTCCATGCTAAAATATTTGGACCCACAACAAGCTCAGTATGTCATCACTAAGGATCACGAAGGAATCAGTGGTCACCACATGGGGGTAAATCTCTATCCAGAAAGCTGCTTCGCGTAGGGTATTTCTGGCCCACTATGGAAGAAGACTCTAAACAACATGTACGATATTGTATCAAATGTCAAGAGCACCCAGATTTACTCCATGCTCCTTGTAAGAACCCGTACCGTTATTTAAGGAAGTTAATTAAGTAATTCTGAGAAATTAGGAAATGATCCCATAATTGACCCTAATAATTATATTGAGGCTTTAATAATCATGATAAGTGGATAATAATGCTGAAAGTTGCTTTTCTGACAAGAAGTGCAGATACCGATTCTGCTACTCGGTATAAATGTGTACCGATGAAGTATCTCGGAAAATTATAATAAGTGCATGAATATTCCTAGAATATTATATAGGACTTGTAAAACAAGTTTCAAGTCGAAATAATAAGAACGGGTGCCAGAACTGATACTGGCTATGGAAAAGCGCGTACCAGAAAGGTGCTGCGAAAAATAAAATAAAAATATTACAAATCTTAGAAAAATGAGTAGGTTAAGATTTCAAAGTTTGGGATTAAAATACTAAGCGTAGCAATTAGCGCTAATACTGTGCGATTAAGGCTTAAGTGACTATAAATACTCATTTTAGGCCCAAAACCCTAGGCACCTTGCATTCCTACGTGACTTGTTGGGGTGGTTGATCAGTTGCTACTGTTCCATTGGTTCTCTTCACCTTTTCTTGAGCCAAAGGCCATTTTCTTCTATTTCTCTTCTCCTAAACACTTGGTGTGTGTGTGAGTTATCATTGGGGGTAGGTTGTGAGCTTGTTGTTGAGTTCTGGACTCTGGTTTGGTGGAGTGGAAGGTCTGTTTTCAGAGTTTGGTTAAGAGGGAGCTTTTATCTTGGCATTTTATGCTTCAAGGAGTGACCTTTGGTGTGAAAGAACCTCTCTTGATCACCATTTTCGTGGGTTGTGCTTAGCCTGACTTTGGGAGCTTCAAGTGAGCTCCAAGAGCCTTTGTTGCTTATGTTTTGAAGCTTTGGGTATGTTCCCTAACTTGATCATGAGTTTTAATGGGTTAAAGCTTGAGTCTTGCCATGTTTAATGAGTTAAACAAGTATGTAATCAGTATATGAACCTAAAAGAGGTTAAAAATGTATGCTTTAACGTTGGAATGGGTTAAAAACCCAACCTTTGGAGTGATATCTTGCAAAATGCAGAACTGCATTCTGTCGCGAAATATCCAGATATTGATATCCGGATATAGGGTCTGTTGATATCCGGATATTGATATCTGGATATTGCCCCGACAAATATTTGGATATTCTGGGTTTTCGTGAACAGTGAAGGTACTGTTCACACAGAATGCTATTTTGGGTTTGTGGACCTATGATTGGCTATTGTGGACTTCTGTAATGATTATGTAAGTCAGAATCTAAGGGATTAAGGGCTTGTGGCTTTGTGAGGAGCCTAAAGACGTAAAACGTAAAAGAAAGGCGTTGTCTTTGTGTCTTATGCTTGTTAAGCATGAATATTGATATATTGTTGGTCCAAAACAGATTGTGATTCTGCTGTGTTTGGGCTTTGAGATTGGTTGGACTCTTGGCTTGGATTGTTAGCTTGCAAGGTAAGCTTTCGTGTCCTCGATTTAGCCATTGTTGGTTTCACCATGCCCCATGGGGTATGGTTATATGCATGATGTTGTTTTCATGATATATTGATTTGTGAAATGCTGTTGAGTTGTTATATACGAGTGCATTTATGATATGCTTGTGGTGTTCCACCTATACGGTAAGCCTGAGTATGTGGTACATACAAGAGGGTGAGGTTGTGGGTGAGGTGCAAGCGGTGTTCCTTGTACTTATTGTGGGGTTGTAGACGTACGTCCTGCATTTCTCTGGCCAGTAGAATAGTTAAAACACACATGACATGAATATCTGTTGCACTGCATAGTTTTGGAACTTATACTGTTAAATTCTTTTGAACTTATATTGCTCGTGTAAGTGAGCTTGGGGTGGAAGATCCTTGAGGACCCCTTGTCTTGCTGAGATTTCTTTTTAGAGATCTCACCCTACGTTTGGGGCACATATTTCAGGTTCAGGTAATGCGGGGGTTGAGACCTCCAGCGGCAAGAGGCCGGAGCTTAGCTGATTATATGCTGTTATGCTGCTTATGTTGGATGCTGGATATTGACTGTTGCCTTTTATGCTTTTAGTTTCATGATGTTATTGTTGAGACTCCTGGGGGGCTAGTGCCTTATTCGGTGAGCATGGGGATTGTCCATGCCACTTTGACTTGACTTTATGCTTAGTTGTTTCTAGTTGTAATTAATAATGTATCAGGATATTGTCCGGACTACATGTTGTAGATCCGTGACTTAGATACTCACATCTATGTTATGAAGTATTTCAGTTAGCTGTCTTTTGCAATTTACATACAGGCGATGTTTTACGAAATGAATTAAGTAATTCAACTTGGCTAATGATAATGACGTCATAATTGAACAGAAAAAGATATTCTGCATTTTTAAATTAAGCGTGGCTTAATACGATGATATGATAACAACCAGATATATACGGGGTGTTACACTCATCCTGAGGAGTTATCATCACTCATATCCCCATGGTCGTTCTACCAATGGGTTATGGTTATATTAGGACCATTTTCGATTGCGGTAGGGGTAGTAAAATGGATAATAGTTGCGATTGACTATTTCACCAAATGGATTGAGGCTGAGGCTTTAGCCATAATATCAGCTAACAAGATCCGCCGATTCTTTTATCGCAAGATCATATGCAAATTTGGTGTCCCTAATACCATTGTAACTGATAATGGAACACAGTTTGCGGACAAAAAGTTCAATCAAGTGCTTCAAGATCTGCACATCAAACACAGATATACATATGTTGAACATCCCTAAACAAACGATTTAGCTGAAGCCGCGAATAGAGTCTTAAAATGAGGATTGGAGAGAAGATTGGATGCTGCAAAAGGAGAATGGCCGGAGCAGTTGGACTATGTATTATGGGGCTACAGAATCACTCCACATTCAACCACTGGTGAGACTCCATTTTGCATGGTTTATAGGAGTGAAGTCATGATTCCAGTCAAAATTGGAGAGCCATCTTGGAGAAAGAAGTATGCAACTCAAAAAGGAAATTCTCAGGCATTACTGCACAACTTAGATACAATCAATGAAATGCGCGAGATTGCCGATGTCAAGGAAGCATCATTGAAACAGAGAATAACAGCGCGCTATAACTCAAAAGTCATTAAACGAAGTTTCAATGTGGGAGAGTTAGTCCTACGCAGAGCAAACATTGGCAATAAAAATGCGCGACAA
The DNA here is from genome assembly GCF_033153095.1 of Gastrolobium bilobum. NCBI lineage: Eukaryota > Viridiplantae > Streptophyta > Magnoliopsida > Fabales > Fabaceae > Gastrolobium > Gastrolobium bilobum. Next base: position 455,274 of record NW_026898450.1, read on the forward strand.
GAAAAATTGGCCGCTAAGTGGGAAGGGCCATATCGCGTCCAAGGCAAGACCGACAGAGGCGCATACGTCATTGAGACGTTATCTGGACTCACAATTCCATGTACATGGAATGCAGATAAATTTAAAATATTTTATAGTTGAGTCCTTTCTTTAATTCAATATATGTATTTTTTGGTCATCATTTTGTACAAATAAAGCTTGCAGGTTTATACATGATCATGTCATTCATCGCACATAACACATAATATATTACCGGTTAAAACTTCCTTCAAGCGCGATGAAGCAAAGGGAAGGTAAAGCCTTAACTGATTAAAACTTCCTTCAAGATAAAGGAAGGTAAAGCCTTAACTGGTTAAAACTTTCTTCAAGCGCGATGAAGCAAAGGGAAGGTAAAGTCTTAACTGGTTAAAACTTCCTTCAAGCGCGATGAAGAAAAAGGAAGGTAAAGCCTTAACTGGTTAAAACTTCCTCCAAAATTAAGGAAGGTAAAACCTTAACAGGTTAAAACTTACTCCAAGACAAAAGGGAAGGTAAAGCCTTAACTGGTTAAAACTTCCCCCAAGCGCAATGAAGAAAGCGGGAAGGTAAAACCCTAACTGGTTAAAACTGCCTCCAAAAGAACAATGAAGATTCAAAGTGATAAAGAAAGATCTAGATAAAAGAAGAGAAGAAGAACGAGGAGGGTAACAACCCTCAACGGTTTTAACTTTCTGACGTTGCCAACGCAGCAACCTCCTTTGATTATGGCGAAACTTCATATGACGATAAGGTACGATGAATATCCATTGTTTTAAATTGGCACTCCTTTAAGGACATTAAAGTTATTTGTGAAGATAGATGCCTTGATATACACCAAGATAGATCAAAAATCATCCTACGTAATGGTATATGCATAGTATGCAGTCATAAAGAATCGTTTAGAAGAAAAATAAACTCATATGTTTAGCCTGCGACATAACAGATCGCGACATAGTGATGAAAATCTTAGAAACGTTAGCCATTTTTTAATGATAATACAACAAAACATTCATAGGAAAACCCATTTACAGACTAGATTTTGAAATAGTCAAAACAAAGGTTTGAAATTGTTTGGATGGACATATCCTGAGGATCCTTATTTACAACCGAGAGGTCCCTATCTTCAGTGGCTGGCCCTGGAGTAGATGGCTCTTGAGTGGATGGCGCGGTTGTTCGGGGCGGAGTCTCTGTATCCATCGCGCTCACTAAATCCACCGGTACCTTTTCATCATTATCATTCAAAGTCATTAGCTGGCCATCTTTGATGAAATGAAGATAATGGACGTTTTCCAGCTTCACAGTTGGATTGAAGAGACGCACTTGCTTCAGGATATTCAAGTAGGTTCTTTTGGCCTCCTTTTCAAATAAATTCTGAAACTTCTTGACCTCATTATTCAAATGAGTCTTCTCTTCCTCCCAAGTATCAGCACCAGCCTCGAGATCCATGACGTGTTTGGTTAGATCGATTTTTTCAGTCTTCGGTTCTTTATTACTTGTTTTCTAGTCCTTTACCTCCTACACCAACTTTGCTTGGTCATCTTCAGCCTTTTTCAACTTTTCTTCGAACTCAGTGCGCAAGATGGCATTTTCACCCTTCAGGTCCACGATCCGTTCCTTCAGATAGGAAACCGTACCTGCCACATAGAAAATATTATGTCAAAAGGTCAAAACCAAGTTTTATACACACAAAAGACATATAGTGATACTTACCAGGAAAAGACATGATATACTGGTTGGCAACGCTAAGCTTCCCAGATGTAGTCAGCCATTTGTCCATCGAAAACCGTCTCCCTTCCTTTCGCGAACAAGTCTGCATCAAACCCCTGACCATCCCCAAAATAGATTAACTCAAGAAAACCCTCACCAGTCTCTGTGGATTTTCTCTTCTGCCACGTGGTGAGTTTACCACTTCTTTCTTTTTGGGGGAGGAGATGTGGGTAGCTGCAGACGGTCCACGCGACTTAAAATGCGTAGCGGCACCATGAATTGATTCGGCACCAGTTGGAGAAGTAGGGATTAATGGCACATTAGGATCAGAAGGGGTGGCATCTTCAGCAGCTCGCCTCGCCATTATTGCTTGCAGTCTGATAATGTGGCAGACATCGAACTATCTGAAAACCAAAGGACAAAGAGTGCGCGTTAGAAATGAACAGTTATATATAAAGGATTCATTTAGATAACACTGAAACAGTAGAAACAAACTTACCCAAAAAAGCCCTGATATCATCATCAATATATTCATTTAAAATAGTATAAGTGCTTAGGTAATCTGTACTAGAAGCTTCTCGCGCAATATTGGATAAAGTGGTCACAGTATGTTGCTCGTAATCACTCAAATCATCAAAATTGTAGCTCAACTTTTGACCCTCTAATGGTTGTTGAGTGCAATATAAAGGAAAAATGGGGGAATCATCTTCTTTTTTCAAGAAAAACGCTTGGGAATCTTTTGTGGGGAAATCTTTGAAGTAGTCTGTGGACCATTTGTGAACCTTTCTTTGATAGGAAGCACAAAACTTGAATTTATCCTTACCTCTGAAAGAGACCCAGCTGGAACGTGGCCCCATAACACTATACAAACATAAAAAAGACTCTGGGGATTGAAATAGATTATAGGCCTTACAAACCATCTCGTATACCTTTATGAAATCCCAGGCATTTGGAGCTAATTGTGAGGGCGCCACATTAATATGCGCTAGCAACCTACAGATAAAGGATGAAAAAGGCAGACGTACTCCTAACATCAAAAAGAAATGGGCGTACATCATTATGAAATGTCTGGAAGCCTTCAGCGCACGCGGAACATATGCGTTCATTTAAAGGAAAGACATCTAACTCCCACTTGTCATCATGAGATTTCCCTGGGGTAACATGGATGGTTGCCTTCAATTGCGCCAATTCTTCTGGAGAACTGTATATCGAGAAAGTGTCCAAAACGATGTCAGATACCCAATTCAGAGTTTCTTCATCCCGAATACCATGCTTGACCAGTCCAGTTGCTTCGGGATCAAGCTGTTGTTTTTTCTTTGCATCCGAGTTAATCTTTTGCTTTTTCTTTGCATCACTAGACCTCGCCTGGCCATAATTTCTTTAAGTTTAGGCGAGATAAAATCTGGTTCAGGAGAGGAGGAATTAGTAGAGGAGGAATTAGTAGAGGCAGAAGAGTCAGAAGAAGAAGAGACAACAAATGCAGATTTAAAATTGTCAAAATTCCTTTTCTTATATGGGTACCCAGCTGGGTAAATAACATTCAAAGGCAAGGGGCTTGGACTCCTTTGGCTAGGTTGGTCTTGCGCGATGGAAGGAGGAGTATCACGCGATGAAATTGAAAGGGAAAGTTGGAGTTTAGGGTATTAACAGACTTATGACTACAATCATAATTTGAGGTAGAATCGCTCGATATGAAAATAGGATTGGTCATTTTAAAAGGAACTTTTGGGAAAAGGGACGAACTTTGTTGCGACAAAGTTCTGGTTATCCCGCAGCTAGGTTCTTGAGAGGAAGAACCTATTTCAAACCGTCGAACAGAAGACGCACATTTATTGTTCAATATCACCCTCTTCCAGGGGGTAGCACACTTACTAGTAAGCCATGATTCCCCGGTTCCTAAAGACCTCGACCTAGGTAAGGACCTGGGTGGAGGACTAGAAGAGCCAGACTGTTCGGCAATTTTGATAAAATTCATAAATTTGCTATTATCAGACATACCCAAAGCTTGAATGCAAGAAAAACACAAACAAACAAAGCAGAACACGAAGGATACAAAATTGAAGAAAGAACATACCTGAAATATATACTTCAATGAAGGGGAGTAGGACTTTTCAACACTAGAAGAGGAAAAGCAGAAATTGAATGCTGATGAAGAAAGGTCTTTCACAGCAACGGTGAGTGCTTCGCGTAATTTCCCTCCAAACCAAGTAGTTCAATACAAATATGAAAACTTTACCAAGCGGAAACCCAAAAGGTTAAAACGTGTTGAGTAAAACGGATAAAAAGGAAGACACGTGGAGAGAAGGTAAAACGTTTAGACTTTAAAACAGCCCACGATTGTCATTAAGCACCCATGTAATTACGGTGGCATTAAATGCATCTGATAGTTAAACATCTAATTAAACATTTTTAAGCGGCTAAGTAATGATGATTTTTCGGCATGATTATTCAAACATCAAGTGAACGTGCCAAAGAAACACATCGCGCATAAAAAAATATCTATATCTCTCAGCTTTGCCACATGCCAAACCTACGAGCTAGGGGACAATTGATCTGGATAAAATATGATAGGCCCATCAGAGGCCCAAATGCATAGAATAAGGCCCAAACCCACAAGGCCCAGAGTGGGGCGCGATGGCTTTCACCGTGCATAACAGGGCGCGATGCCACCATCGCGCTTGAAACCGCCCTTTAACATAACTTTAGAGATAAGGAAGCAATCTCAGGGACTAATAAAGGTCCATCGTGCTTGTGTGCAAGTAAACAGAAGATAGCACCAGCTTGCCAACACTCTATCAAGGTAGCCTAGCATCAAGAGATAAGGCTATAGAAGCACCAGCAGAACCTGCAGCCCATAAACAACCAACCAGAGGTCATACCGTCTTCCTAAGGCGGCATCAGAACCACTATATAAACAGAGGGTATGATAACACATATTTTGTTACACTTATTTATTACTCTTGGTTGGTATTTTTAGGTTTTATTTCAATTAAATAAAGGTCTTTTGGGTTAAATAAGAATTCTAGATTTTAATTGAGTTAAATTGATTTTCGTCATAATTTTCCAGATTTACACTACTTTTGTATTTTGGCCATATCTCACTCTACAGATGTCTGATTAACTCTGTTCTTGTTGCGTTTTGCAGCTAACAGGAAGGGACACAATTGCTATTTCAGTTACTGAAGCCCAATTCGGATAGAAAGATGGTTGAAACCTGAGCCCAAGATGGACGTGTTTTGCTGGAAATTTATTTTTACGCTTGAACTTAAGTTATAATTTTGAACCCAATGTACACGAGGCCCAGAGCCAATATTTCTGTTTTGAAGCCCTGCTTGATTAGGGGTTAAAAATGCGAGAGTAGGGACCTTGTGGATCATCTTTTTCGTTTGAATTTGAATTTTACAGTTTTGAAATGAAGAGAATTTTCGTCTTTTCTCTCTCCTCTTTTCTTTAATCAACCTAAGGGTTTAGGATTCCATGGTTGAATCCTGAGGACCTGCGCCTCATTTTGAACCAAATTCATTTCTCTTTCCAACTCGGTTTGACATCGCGCGATTGTGGGTGTTCAATCTGAGATATGCGATTGCGTTCTTAGGAAAGAGATTAACCATTGGATTTAATGGTTAGGTTGATTATGTTGGGCTTCCTCCTTCAATGCTAAGCCCAAGCCCATTTGAGGGGTTTCCTAAAAACCCTAACCCTAATTTCCACCTCCTCTATACTCATTGTTGTGGGTGGAGGCTAGGTTAGATTTGAGAGGTCAGATTTGAGAGAACAAATTTGAGAGAAAAAATTGTTTGATTGTTTGAGTAAAGCTTTATGCTTTGCATTTGAGAGATCTCTAGAGAGAGTTTGAGTGAAACATCTCTAGGGTAGTTTGATTATCACCATTGTTGGAGAGGTTGAGTTAACCACCACATTGGTGTATTTGATTATTTGTAACCATTATTTTCATAGTGGATTTCTGATCTGGACTAGGTCCCGTGGGTTTTTACTTCTTCATTCAAGAAGGTTTTCCCACGTTAAAACTGGTTGTGTTCTTCTTCTCTCTCTCTCTCTCCTATTTTGATTTTTTCATTTTTGATTGTTCCGCTGCGCTGCCTGACCTGGTGAAGTTCAGGCTGAGGTATTGCCGAGATCCGAGATCAGGATCTTGTTGATTGACTTCCGCACAAAGGCTGCTTAGCCGAGCTTGAGGGAACCGAGTTTTCCCAACAGTGGTATCAGAGCCTCGGCCACATGAGCGAGAAAGGGCTCCAGATCCTGAACAAGAAAGGATTATTGACCGGGTTGAAAGGCCAAGCGTTGGAGAGTTGCACGCACTGCCTAGCTGGAAAGCAGCACCGGGTTTCTTTTGTGAGACCGGATCAACCTAGACGACACAGGTATATTCTTGACCTCGTTCATACTGATGTCTGCTCCATGTCGGAAAGATCCCTTGGAGGAGCTCAGTACTTTGTTTCATTTATTGATGACCATTCCCGCAAAGTGTGGGTATATTTGTTGAAAACTAAAGACCAGGTACTCCAATCATTTAAAGAATTCCATGCAATGGTTGAAAGGGAGACTAGCAAGAAATTGAAGGTGGTCCGATCTGATAATGGTGGTGAGTATTGCGGCCCATTTGATGCATACTGCAGAGCGGCTGGGATTCGACTAGAGAAGACGCCCCCCAAGACACCTCAGCTGAATGGACTGGTTGAGCAGATGAACAGAACTATTGAAGAAAAGGTCCAAAGCATGTTATCCAATGCCGGATTGCCGAAATTATTCTGGGGAGAAGCCGTCAAAACAGCTGTTGATTTAATCAACCTCTCACCATCACGGCCACTTGAAGGAGAATTTCCAGAAGAAGTCTGGACAGGTCGGAAAGCGGCCTACAATCAATTGAAAGTTTTTGGATGCCGAGCTTTCGTGCATATCCCTAAAGATGAAAGGGCCAAACTTGATGCAAAGACAAAAGAATGCATCTATCTCGGTTCACCAAAATCCGAGTTCGGGTTCCGACTTTGGGATCCAATCAATAAGAAGATAGTGAGAAGCCGAGATGTGATCTTTCATGAGCATGAGAACATTTATGACATCTCGAAGCCCAAAGTCCGGGTTACTGTCAGACATGAAGAACCCATCCCTCCTGTCCGAGCTGAAGCAGGGGGGAAATCAAGAAATTGATGACCAGCAACAAGCTGAAGATGACCAAGACACTGAGGTCCGAGTTGAAGATGAGATCCGGGATGAAATTGATGAACCAGGTTCTCAAGCTGAAGAACAGCCGAGATATCCAACTCGAGAAAGAAGACCCTCTACAAGATACCCATCCGATGAATACACCGTTGTTGCTGAAGACGGTGAGCCTCAGAGTTATGATGAGGCTGTAACGAGCTCAGAGAAAGAAGAATGGAAAAAGGCAATGCAAGACGAGATGAAGTCTCTGCACGAGAATCAAACTTATGAGCTGACTGAGTTGCCAAAAGGAAGACGAGCTCTGAAGAATAAATGGGTCTACAAGATTAAGAATGAAGAGAACGGGCAAAAGCCGAGATACAAAGCCCGGATTGTAGTGAAAGGCTGCAATCAGAAGAAAGGAGTTGATTTTGAGGAGATCTTTTCTCCTGTGGTGAAAATGACCTCGGTCCGAACCGTGTTAGCCATGGCAGCTTCAATGGACCTCGAGGTAGAACAAATGGACGTGAAGACGGCATTTCTTCACGGTGACTTAGAAGAAGAAATATATATGGAGCAACCAGAAGGATTCCAAGCTCCAGACCAAGAAGACTTGGTATGTCGGTTGAATAAGAGCCTCTATGGCTTGAAGCAAGCACCTCGGCAGTGGTACAAGAAGTTTGAATCATTCATGACTGATCATAAGTTTGAGAAGACTGAAGCCGACCACTGCGTATTTGTGAAGAGGTATGAGGCAGGAGATTTTTTGATTTTGTTGTTATATGTTGACGACATGCTTATTGTAGGGAAAGACAAATCGAGGATAGTCGCCCTGAAAAAGGCGTTGAGCTCGTCCTTCGTAATGAAGGACCTCGGCCCTGCAAAGCAGATTCTCGGAATCAAGATCATCCGAGATAGACAGAAGAAGCTACTGTGGCTAAGTCAAGAGAAGCACATTGAGAAGATATTGAAGAGATTCAGCATGAACAAAGCCAAAACAGTGAGCACCCCCCTTGCCGGACACATAAAGCTGAACCAGAAGCAATGTCTGAGATCTGATGAAAACAAAGATGAGATGATGAAGGTCCCGTACCAATCCGCCGTCGGAAGCTTGATGTATGCAATGGTTTGCACTAGACCCGACTTGGCGTATGCTGTTGGAATGGTAAGCCGGTATTTGTCAAACCCCGACAAAGAGCACTGGGAAGCAGTGAAGTGGATCTTCAAGTACCTCTGAGGTACGACAGACTTATGTCTCCGATTTGGAGAAGGCAAAGCCGAGTTGCAAGGCTACTCGGATTCTGATTTAGGGGGAGACGCCGACTCGAGGAAGTCGACGACGGGATACATGATGAGATTTGCCGAAGGAGCTGTCTCTTGGCAATCAAGACTTCAGAAATGTGTTGCACTATCGACAACTGAGGCTGAGTACATTAGCGCTACTGAGGCAAGGAAAGAGATGCTGTGGATGAAGAAGTTCCTCATGGAACTCGGCCATGATCAAGACAAGTACGAGCTGGGTTGTGACAATCAAAGCGCAATCCATCTTGCGAAGAATTCAACCTACCACTCCCGCACTAAGCATATTGATGTGAGGTATCACTGGATCCGGGATGTGGTGGAAGGTGGTGAGCTCGAACTCGTCAAGGTGCACACTGACCAAAATTGGTCCGACATGATGACGAAGCCGGTTCCAACAAGAAAATTTGAAGACTGCTGTGAAGGAGCCGGGTTGATGCTGAAGCCGACGCATTGAAGTCGGAGGGGGAGATTTGTTGGGCTTCCTCCTTCAATGCTAAGCCCAAGCCCATTTGAGGGGTTTCCTAAAAACCCTAACCCTAATTTCCACCTCCTCTATATATACTCATTGTTGTGGGTGGAGGCTAGGTTAGATTTGAGAGGTCAGATTTGAGAGAACAAATTTGAGAGAAAAAATTGTTTGATTGTTTGAGTAAAGCTTTATGCTTTGCATTTGAGAGATCTCTAGAGAGAGTTTGAGTGAAACATCTCTAGGGTAGTTTGATTATCACCATTGTTGGAGAGGTTGAGTTAACCACCACATTGGTGTATTTGATTATTTGTAACCATTATTTTCATAGTGGATTTCTGATCTGGACTAGGTCCCGTGGGTTTTTACTTCTTCATTCAAGAAAGTTTTCCCAAGTTAAAACTGGTTGTGTTCTTCTTCTCTCTCTCTCCTATTTTGATTTTTTCATTTTTGATTGTTCCGCTGCGCTGCCTGACCTGGTGAAGTTCAGGCCGAGGTATTGCCGAGATCCGAGATCAGGATCTTGTTGATTGACTTCCGCACGAAGGCTGCTTAGCCGAGCTTGAGGGAACCGAGTTTTCCCAACAGATTAACCCAATGAACTCAAGTCGAACGGGTTGATACTCCGCGATTGCGTGAGTAGACGCGCCGTATTCGACCAAACACTAAGCGATCGCTTAGAGAGGGTTCTCAATTGGAAATAAGGATTCTGATTCAATTGAGATCAATCACGATTTGGTAATTATTTGTCCAATTATGGATATCTTTGGAATCCTAATTCTTGGGTTGATTGCTTTTAATTTGATTATTTTTTTTTTCATTTCCGTTTAAATTTACAATCATATTCAAACCCCCCATTTTAGTTTCCGTTTTTCTTTAATTTCTGTTTCTCCTTATTTTCTCTTTTTATTTAGTTTCCATTTTTATTTGGTTTCTGTTTTCATTTGGTTTCCATTTATATTTATATTTTTATTTTATTTTTTTATAATTGAGTGATTGAGTTCATTGCAAACTCCTTGAGAGACGACTCAGGTTGACGCTTTACTACAAAATTTTAATATACCTGATTTAATTAATTTGTGCGAGTTCGACAGCTCGTGTCAGGGTACATGCCCAGGTATTATCATCTAATTCAGTAAGAATACACATAAACCTTACATTGATACTTACTTAAGAATCAGAGTGTCATTGCAGGTACCCCCAGTCAGGCTCACCGTGCCGAAGGAGAACCAAAGTCTTATCATCATCATCATCAATAACCACCAGCCTAAAAGACAGATTACCCAAAAGCCTTCTAGCTTCAACTGTGAGTGATTTGGCCCAGTACACTTTGGCCAGCCCATATTGTACTTGGTCTGATCAGAACCCTTTATTTATAATGAAGAAACCATATCTTTTAATTTTCCATAGGATCTTATGGAATTATCACTGAAATCTCAAATCATATCTTCAATTGGATGATTTTATAATTTGAATCTGAATTGCATCGCAACTGGACATTCAAATGTTGATAAGCGCGTTCAAATGTTGATTAGCGCATTCAAATGTTGATCAACGCATTTTCCCCCTGTTAGATGGCGTTTTAATGTTGGAATTAACATTTAAATGCGCTTCTTGGCTGTGGTTTCTTTCATGCTAGCGCGTACAAATGTTGACTAGAGTTTTTAAATGCTGGAGAGCGTTTAAATGCTGGAGAGCGTTTAAATGTTGTCTAGAGCATTTGAATGTTCTCAGCGCAGGGAAAATTGCTAATGACAGCGTGTTTGAATGTTGACAGTGACATTAAAATGCGCTCCAATAGAGGTTTTTCTTCACGTTTGAATGTTGATCTTCCAGAAACTTCTTCTTGGATGAACATTGATCTTCCATTTCCAATTTCAATCTTTAAATCCATTCTTGCTGAAATTTGTATTAATTTGCCTTCAAAACCAATAACAACAAGATATGTTAGCTAGAAATATAATTTCCATGATTTTTAATATAAAACCTAAGTATTCATGATGTTGACTATATAATTCATGCAATATTAGCCCTATAAACTTGATAAAATAGAGGTTTATCAAACACCCATTGAATAGAATAAAGGATTTCAAAGCCTATCGAGATTACATCTATTATAGAAAAATTCTCAAGAAAGATGCTTTGCTAGGACTGCTTTGCAAGTTGTTTGTATTAAGAACACTTTTATGTGATTTTAATTCTCCACCCTCTAATCCTTCGAGAATGATTTGTTATACTTGATGGAAGCTTCACAAATTGATCTAATGTTTTCCAGGAATCACATAATGTCCGTTGATGTCTTTTTCTAGGAATCCTTCTAGTTTTTTTTTTTTGTAAATCTGGAGAGACGATGGATAGAAGATGAGAAACAATTGAAAAGTGAATAAAAAAAGGAAAGAAATAGAATTTATTAGAATCGTTAAATCTAAAATTGATCTAAGGGTTAATAATAATGACTTAAATTCGGACCCGTGTTCTGTATACGGTCAAGGTCCAAGCAATATCATTAAACTTGGCTCGACCCGGTCAGATTAACTCGAAAACTCATGAACCGGTTCTCTAATCGTTTCCAGTTAGCCAGTGAAAATCAGTTTGACTTGTCAAAATCGGTGACCCGGTTATGTCATGCATTTTTTTAAAAATAAAATAAGAGTAAATACCTTTTTTGGTCCTCAACAAATTTTGCGATACTCGCTTTAGTCCCTAGCAAATAAAAAGGCCTATTGTGGTCCCTAAGAAATTCAAAATGGACCCATTTTAGTCCTTTTAGGGACTAATATGGGTCTTTTTTGAATTTTGAGGGACCACGATTTCAACTAAATGGGTCAATTTTGAATTTTTTAGGGACCAAGATGGGCCTTTTTATTTGCTAGGGACTAAAACGAGCATCGTGAAATTTGTTGAGGACCAAAAAGGGTATTTACTCATAAAATAAAATGAAATGACGTTATTTTTTAAGCAGTAACCAAATGTAAAATCCCTAAATTGCAGTCCACCAATTTCAACTCACATATACACATATCAAACACAAAAAATAAAACATGATTAAACATTTAAACTTAATGAGAATGAAATTGAAATGAAAAGTGAAAACTCTAAGAGTGTGCATGACAACCATTCTGTTCCCAGACATTGTTTTCGAAAAGAAACAATTTTTTTCTATTTCTGTTCCTTGGAACAATTTCTGAGAAAAAAATGTTTGATAACACAAAAAAATAATAGAATAAAAAATTATTCCTAAAAGCATAAAAAAATTTCAAGTCATCGCTTTTCTTTTCATATGGTGTGGTGGTGGTGATGGAGGCGGTGGTGGTAATGTTGGTGGTATTAGTAGTGGCGTCGTGGTGGTGGTGGTGGTGGTGGTGGAGGTGATGGTATGGTGGTGGCAGCGATGGCAGTAGTGGTGACGGTAGTGGCTACGGCGATGGTGGTAATGATGGTGGCGGTGGTGGTAGTGATAGTGGTGATGGTGATGGTAGTGGTGGTGGTGGTGGTGATGTGGCGGTGGCGGTGGCGATGGTGTAGGAGTGGTAACGGTGGCATAGTGGCGGCGGCGATGGCGATAGTGGTGGTGGTGGTGGAGGTGATGGCAGTGGCTGCCACAATGGTGATGATGACGACATGGTGGCAGCGGCAGCGGCGATAATGGTGGTGGCGGTGGCGGCGATGTTAGTGATGGTGGTGACAGCAATGGCTACGACGATGGTGATGACACGGTGGCGGCGACATGGTAGCGGCGGTGGTGGTAGTGGTGACAGTAGTGGTGGTGGTGATGGTAGTGACTATGGCGATGGTGGTGGTGATGGTGGCGGTGGTGATAGTGATAATGGTGGTGACAGTGATGGTAGTGGTGGTGGTGATAGTGGCAGTGACGTAGAGGTGGCGGTGGTGATAGTAGTGGCCGCAGCAGTGGTGGTGATAATGGTGGTGGTGATGGTGATGACATGGTGGTGGTGGTGGCGATGGTGTAGTGGTGGTAACGGTGGAATAGTGGCGGAGGCGACGGTGATATGGGTGGTGGTGGTGGTGACGGCAGTGGCTGCCACAATGGTGATGATGATGACATGGTGGCGGCGGCGGCAATGGTGGTGGCGGTGGCGGCGATAGTAGTGGTGGCGTCGTGGTGGTGGCAGTGGCTACGATGATGGTGGTGGTGGTTGGTGATGGTGGTAGTGATAATGGTGGTGTCAGTGATGATAGTGGTGGTTGTGGTGGTGGTGATGACGTGGAGGTGGTGGTGGTTGTACGACGATGGTGGCAGTGGTCTTGTCGGGTTGGTGGTGGCGGTGGTGATGATGGTAGTGGTGAAGAGTAATTGAGAGAGATAAGTGTTTCTCATTTTGTGTCCGGAAACAAAAAAACAGAAATTTTTTTATTCTTTTTCTGTTCCCCAGCACAAAAATTATATCGGTTTATCCCGGGAACTAAAAAATATACCGATTTTACCAAACGAGTTTTCTATCCATTTCTGTTCCTTGAAGCAGAAATTAAAAAAAAAAAATGATTTCGGGAAGGTTGTCATGCACACCCTAAGTAAGTAGGATTGAAATTTGAAATAGACTAGGGAAAGAACTAATTTGAAAATTGACAAATGATATTAATTTTATTTTTTAATAATGATCCTTTGGTTACTTTTTTTTTTTGTTTCTTAATTAGGGAGGCCCTAAGTCAAAAATATAAATTACAAAGATGTAAGAGTTCCCTAATTATGATAAGCAAGTAAATTCCAGTAAACTAATCATTTGATGAGGAGGTTGGTCACAGATGATGATATCCTCTACCATGCCAATGCCTTGTTTCGCAAACCAGTTTGCATATTTGTTGCCCGACATAATTTTGAATAATTCTAGATAGACATAATTATGGATTTTGCTAAACAAAATAGAAGTTATTATGAAGAAATTTTGAATAAAATATCAATTTATATACATCTTTTTGGATCATGCCGTTCAACTAATGACTTACTGGTTAAATCAATAACTCAATACCCTTAGTGAATCAATGACTTGTAAGGTCTGAACTAAAAAATGTTTCTTATGCCTGGTGGATATGTGTGTGCTCTGAGATCGTTACTTACGAGTGTACAATCTATTTTTTAATTTGTGCGGCCAGTTAGTTTGTCAGAAGTTGTTCAATGTTTAGAAAGCAACTATTCTTTCTTATCATTTCGGCTAACACGCACAATTCGTATCAAACAAAGCTAGAATATTCTGATAACAAATTGTGGGGTGCGATAATAGTGAAGATCGAAGGACATGTAGGAAATCGATGCTATTTAAAAAAAAAAAAAAAAAAAAAAAAAAAAAAAAGGACATGTAGGAAAAACAGTTAAAAACTCACTATATATCTCTCACTAAAATAATTATAAGACTTTTTGATTTAAATCAATATTTTGTAAATAACATAATGCTTTTTATCTGTATAATCTGCTTAAAAAATAGCTATCATAAAACATTCACTATCCTGGGCATTAATGAGTATGAATCAGATATAAGAACTAACATAACCAAAACATACTTACTGGAATTACTAAAGTTTCTACACGTACAGTTTGCTAAACCCGCCCATGAATATCCACAATTAAATAAAGGCTCAATTACAGCTTCATTTTGAACATTCTTGTTCTCTTGTACTATCTAAATGGCACAATCAAACAACTGTAAACTACAACCGAGATTACATTGTAATCTGCGTTGTGATTAGGAAACACCCCCACTTCCCTTCTCAAAATTTCCAACCAGAGAACCCCTATCTATATGTATATATATGTCATTTCTGAAACCCCAAATGCACATATCTCAACCATTATCTTAGTTTTCCTGAGCCCCAGCCTTTAAACTTGGTAAATATTCTAATTAACCATGTCTTCCTCTACTTTCAAAGTTCTCTCACTGATTATATCAGCTTTTGCCATTGTGCAAATAACAAGGGCAGGTGACCCTGACATACTCACTGATTTCGTAGCACCAATTGGCTTCCCAGTTGATGCGAACTTCTTTACCTATACGGGTTTTCGTGTCGTTATTGGACAAAACACACCACTCCTAGAATTTAAGGTATTGAAGGCAAGCATGATAGAATTCCCTGCTCTCATTGGACAGAGTGTGTCATATGCTGTCCTTCAATTCCCTGCTGGTAGCATTAACCCACCTCACACACACCCTCGCTCTGCTGAGCTACTCTTTGTTGCTCAGGGTACCCTTCAAGTTGGGTTTGTAGACACAACCAATAAGCTTTTCACACAGATTCTTGAAACTGGGGACTTGTTCATATTTCCAAAGGGTCTTGTGCACTTCCAACAGAATGTTCACCCTAAGATTCCTGCTCTCGCTATATCAGCTTTTGGTAGTGCCAATGCTGGGACAATTTCACTTCCCAACACACTGTTCAATACCACCATTGATGACACTGTCTTGGCTTTGGCCTTCAAGACTAATGTTTCTATCATTGAAACTTTGAAGAAAGGTTTTGCTCCCTAGGCCTTATGATGGGTAGAACTTAAAAGTTCAACATTTGTGCGTGCTATATTTCATGTGATTTTCTATTTCCCTTTTATTATTTTTTTTACTTTTTCTTTTTAATTTGGTTTTCGTCTTTTTATTGTTCAATAAGTGCTTCTACGTAAGGCGGCGCATTATTCGATCTGTCTGTTGCTATATTTGTAAGGATCGAAAATAAACTCATCAAGAACATTAGTGATTTTACCATTTTACTTTGGGTTGCTGATATACGGCTTCATTCTTCCTGAAATTCCATTAAAAATGAGTAAGACGAGAGAATATTAAATGAGAATAGGTTATACATACTTGCATACACTACACAATAGTATTATGTCAATTAAATCATGCATGATGTTTCATTTTTATAATAAATAAAGAGAAAAATTATAAGTGCAATCTCGTTTTCCTTACAACCATTTTTATGGTTGATGGATCAAAATCAAATCAACATTTATAAAATGACATTAAACAAGAGTTGTAGATTTAATTTCAATCTAACAATTACAAAGTGATTGTAAGAATTTGTAAGAAAAAAAATATTGTAAATATAACCTTTTTCGTAAATATTGATTGTGTTGTTCTCAATTTGTTTTTTAAAAAAGATATTTTTATTCTTTTGTCTTTGTCTTTTTTTTTTGTGTGTGGAGATATTTTGTCTTTGATTTGGTAGATCTCATTACATACAGTGGCGGAGCCACGTGATTGCTGGGTGTGGCCTTGGCCTGGGCTAAATTTTGACAAATTGTACTTATTATATATAATTATATAATTAATTATAATTTGGCCCAGTCTAAAATTGTAATTTGGCCCGGGCTAAAATTAATAATTTGACCCTATCAAAAAATTAAAATATATTTGGTTAGAGATTTAGGTAAGTTATATTAAGTTATGTGTTTCATTTCCATTTATATAAAAAAATTAAAATATTTTCAATAAAATTTAAAAATATTTAATAAAATTATAATTCTTTTGATGCTTCCTGCTCAAGTGTTTTATATTTAAATATATTATGATATGAACTAACTAAAATTAAAAAAAAAATAAGAGTAAATACCTTTTTTGTTCCTCAGCAAATTTCATGATGTCAGCTTTAGTCCCTAGCAAATAAAAAGGCTATTCGTGGTCCCTAAGAAATTCAAAATGGACCCATTTAGTTGAAATCGTGGTCCCTCATAAATTCAAAAAAGATCCACATTAAAGAACTAAAATTGATCCACTTTGAATTTCTTAGGGACCACAAATAATCTTTTTATTTGCTAGGAACTAAAATGAGTATCGTAAAATTTTTTAGGACCGAAAATAATATTTACTCAAAAAATAAATATACATTAAATTTTTTGGCCCGGGTTTCAGTTGAAGCCCGGCTCCGCCACTGATTATATATTGAATAAATTATAGGTTTAATTTATTCTTTTCACGCAATTTCACTTTTCTATCCTTTGTCTAATTTAGGATTTAGTTTTTTACACGAGAGTAATTTTTCATTTGAAAATGAGTCAAACACTTTTTTTTATATTACATCTTGTCCCGGCGGTATAAAGGCGTACATGTTAGAAACCAGAGTTTGTGTGTGAACAATGTTAAATGAGAAAACATCTGTTTATAATTTTTTTTACAAATTTTTACAAATTACATTATGTATTCTCGGAAGTACATAATATAATGGGAAAATTGTTTCTGCAGTTAATGCAGATAAGTTATCTGTATTTATTCCCAAAACGACGTCATTTTGATATTGAAATCTTAAAAAATTATAAATATAAAGACTATTATAACTCTAAAATAAATTAAGATTACAAAATATCATGATTTCCGTTCCAAAACGACGTCGTATTGGACTTACTGCAGATAACTTATCTGCAGTAACTGCACAAAAAACGAACCCTAATATAATTTAGTGTAGAGAATACATAATGTAAGTTGTAAGAGTTTATAAATACAAAATTTGTAAATATAACCCTCTACATGTTAAATTATATTTGAAAGATGTAAAATAATGAACATTTGAATAAATTATACATAAAAGAATATTAAGGGGTCGCAATATAAAAGTAGAGATATATAATGAGATATATTATTCTACCTATTTTTGCCTATCAATCTTCAAGAGTATTGGAAAATAATAAGCAAAAACTGGCAGAAAAATAAGTAGGTAGAATAACGTGTCTCATATATAATATACATATTGTGTCCAATACAATGTCCATCCTCGTTCCTCCTAAATGAGCGTTTGGTAGAGAAAAATTGTTTTTACCATAGAAATACAATTATTGGAAAATGGTGGGCAAATGAATTTTCTAGAAAAGTTAAAAAAAAGTTGTTTGGTAGGTCAAAATATTACCAAAAAAATTGGATTAAAGGTAAACTTCTTTTTGCATTTTGCTAGTAATCCAAAAATATCACCTTCTGGTGGTTTTTAGGAGATACCTAGGCATCATAGATAGGTATTCTTTGTTGTCCACGTTTGGTTCAAAATATTACAAAATTTTGGTAGAAAACACATTTCCTTAGACTTTGACTTGTGTGTAAAATGGAAAGAAAATCATTGTTCAATAAAACCACTTCAAATGTGGTATTGTGAGTTAGACTGCTAAATGGATAAAAGGCAACGAAAAATCTGACCATAATACCATTTTCTAACCTATGTAGCGAGAAAGTGAGACTTCACCATAGTGCAAGCAAGTTCAGTTTCCTTCATAAATCTTCTCCTTCTCCTACTCTTCTTTGCCCTCTTCTTCCTTTCCTCTACTCTCTTATCTCTCCTTCTGCTGTAAATCTATAAAGTGCTTAACAATAACCCTCCTTCAAATGAATTTCTATATCAGTATTCTGAACGTGGAACCCTTTTTAATTTTTGCATTGCACTACATATCAGAATGTATGATTATGTTAGCAAATACATGCCCCTAAATTTTTGTTTGCTTGAGACTTATGCTCAAACTGCAGATGTCTTTTTTGAAGCATTTTCTAGGTGACAGAATGCAATTTCCATACTAATTTTGCATTTGCAGTTGTTGTCTGGCGCTTTTTTTTTTAAATCAGGGAAATATCATAAAAACTAAAACAGGTTACAAAGTCTTGGGCAAGTTGCACCCTGCAAGTCTCTATTTAAGAGATCTCTACATTCCCTAGGAATTTCTACATGCATCTGCACATCCCAAGAGTCTAACTGACTTCCCATTCGAGCCATGGCATCAGCAACTGAATTTCCTTCGCGAAAAGTATGGTTAAAGATAATCTCCCAATTCCTACTTAATAGGCTTCTGATATGATTAACCAAGGGGGCTAATGAATGACAAGTAGCGCAAGAATCCTGTATGAGGAGAATAGCCACTTTTGAATCAGACTCCTCGCACACCTTCTTGTAGCCTAGCTCCCAAGCCACGAGCATCCCCTGTAGATACCCCAGACCTCCGCTCTCAAGGACGAGCCTGCTCCCAGCTTCTTGCAGAATCCCCCCAGCCAGCTCCCTGCATCATCCCGGAGAACTCCTCCACAGCTAGATAACTGGCCTCCCAAGCTACTCGATCCATCTGTATTCAGTTTCACCCAGTCTGCAGCAGGGTTCCACTTGATGAATCGCTCCTCTGTTACCCTTTTATGTACACCTTGGAAGTCGAGCCTTTGACGAGCAGCAAGGAAATTTGAGGTGTAAATATTAGCTTGCCTAATCAAGGATTCCTGAGTTGCTTCTTTGTTGTTGAATATGAAGTCATTTCTATATTTCCAGGTCAGCCAGCAAACAACACCAAAGAGGAGATGCCAATGTTGATAGCCAAAAGTATATGGAGGCGATTCAAGATTAAACTGCAGCCATTGGCGAAGTTGAAGATCAAAAAAATGAGGCAGATGCTCGGTGGGGAGAAGGCGAATCCAAATATTTCTGGGCCATGAGCAGTCTCGAAGCACATGGAGAATGTCCTCTGGATGGCATGCACATCTAGTACAAAGATTGCATGTTGTTAACTTCCTCTTTTCCCTATTGAGGTTTGTCATCAGATGATTCCCAAGCGCTTTCCAAATAAACATCTGGATTCTATTCGGACCTTTCCATTTCCAAGGGATCAGGTCGGCATGATTAGTCTGCAATAAGGGATCACCATCGAGCATGAAGAAGGCCGATTTAACCGAGAAAGCTCCATTACTCGAACCTGCCCAAGTAACTCGGTCATTACCATTGGAAGGAGAAGGGGGAAAAATACTAGCCAAACAACTCGGAGACTGTGGGGAGACATATTGTTCCAGAGAGTTCCAATTCCACATTCCATCTTCTTCAACACAGTCGCCCACTGTCCAATTCTCCACTTCTCCAGTAATGATAACTGAATCTTTGGCCTTCACCAACTCATTTCCTAGGATCCATCTATCCTCCCAAAATCTGTTCCTCTCCCCATTTCCAACCTGGATAATCGAACCAAGCTTCACCTTAGGCCACACCTTCTGGATACCCCTCCACAAAGTTTGAGCCTTGTTTTGTTCTTTGTAACTCCGGGATTAAATCTTCTCCAACCTTGTACTTATTTCGTAACACCCTTACCCATAAACTCTTCGTCTGGGTTAACATTCTGTGGCCCACTTTCATGAGGAGAGCCTGATTCATCAGTCTCAAGTTTCGAAAACCTAGACCTCCGTTGTCTTTAGGATGACAAATTCTATCCCAGGAAACAACATCAAAGCTTTCTTATCAGCAGAGACACCCCAAAGGAAATTGCGGATTTTCCTCTCAATGTCATCGCAAGTTTTCAACGGAAGAAGACACGATTGCATAGGGTAAACCGGTATGGATGACAGAACAGACTGGGAGAGGGTTGCTCGACCCGCTAGGGAGAGGGTCTTCATATTCCAAACCGACAACTTGTTTTCCATTCTCTGTAGGATGAAGTTAAAAGTTGTGGTTCTCACCCTCTCATGCATTAGAGGAATACCCAAGTACTTCCCCAAATCCGGAGTTGTGGAGAATCCCATGGCTTGAGCAATCTCCTCGGCTCTCAAATTGTGCACATTTCTAGAGAAAAGCACCCTAGACTTGTCAACATATACTGTCTGCCCAGAGGAGTCACAAAAACAGGACATAATTTTTTTAATAAGAACCGCCTGTTCCAAAGAAGCTTTCGTAAACAGTAAGAGATCATCCGCGAAGAATAAGTGGCTGATTGGCGGACTGTTCTTCCTAAGGACAATAGGCTTCCAATACTTTTTTGAAGTAGCCTCACAAATTTGATGGCTTAACCGTTCCATGCAAAGGACGAAAATGTAAGAACCTGCACCGTTAATTAAGGAACTTTAATCAATAAATTATGAGAAAATAGGAAATGATTCCATAATTGACCCTAATAATTATTATGAGGCTTTAATAATTATAGTAAGTGATTAAGAATGTTGAAAGCCGCTTTTCGGAAGAAAAGTGCAGGTACCGGTTCTGCTAGTCGGTATAAATGTGTATCGAAAAAGTATCCCAGAAAATTAAAGTAAGTTCATGATAATTACTAGAATAATATGTAGGACTTGTAAAACGAGTTTCAAGTCCAAATAATGAGAACTGGTGCCAGAATCTGATACTGGCTATGAAAAGCGCGTACCGAAAAGGTGCTCCGAAAATTATAAGAAAAATATGATAATTCTTGTAAAATTGAGTAGGTTAAGAATCCAAAGTTTGGGATTAAAATGCTAAGCATAGCAATTAAAGTTAATACTGTGTGATTTAATTGAAAGTGGCTATATATACTCTAATCATTGGGCACAAAACCCTAGACCAGATTTCCTACATGCCTCCATGTTGTGAAACACCTCTAGCCACCCTTTGCCACCTTCTCCTCCATTGTGGTGAGCCAAGGAGCTTCCTTTCTCCTTGATTTCTTCTCCAAATACCTTGGGGCTTGTGAGAGCTTGCTTGGTGAGGAAGTGTGGGGGCTTTTCTGAGTTCTTGTCACTGTGAGTGAGGTGGAGAGGTTCTGAGTTTGTGAGTTGAGTGTTGTGAGCCTTAGTTATGGCACTTTGAGGTCCAAGTGGTGACCTTTGGTGAGAAAGAACCAACCTTTGTGAAGTCATTTTCGTTCTTGTACAAGTCAGTACCTTGGGAGCTGGTTGTGAGCTCCAAGAGCATCCCTTTGTCTCTGTTTTAGACTTTAGTGAGTTGTACCAATCTTGATCATGTGTTTTGTTGAATAAAAGAGGTGTCTTTGCATGTTTAAAGAGTTAAACAAGTAACCAACAGTGGTATGACCCTTAAACAGTATAAATATGCATGCTTTAACGCTTGATAGTGATAAAAATGGAACCTTGAAGGATATCTTCACGAAATGCAATTTCTGCATTCTGTCGTGAAATATCCAGATATTTGCCCGTGGAATATTCGGATATCTGCCCGTGGAATATCCGGATATTGGATATTGGATATCCGGATATGATATCCGGATATAGGGCGTTTCATTTTCAATTAGCATCTCCTAAAAATGCTTAATTTTAGATTTATAAAACTTAAAAAACAAAACGAATCTCTCAAGTAATGGAACAGAATAATATTCGGAAGAAATAAATAATTCCAATGCTTACAATTTTACATCTCAAATACTCATACTTTGGCTATGCCGCGGTGAAGACTTCAAGTTCGGAGTTATTTTCCTGATCAATGACATCAAGAAAGACAGGATCAACGGTGACGCGGCTATCCACGTGGACCTTAAACTTATGGTCCCACCAGAGAACCCTGGCGGTGCCAGCGATGTCGACGGCGGCGTCGAGCACCATCTCGCGCCTAGCGAAGTCGGCGACGAAGCTAGTTGCGTGGTGAGCGAGCTCGAGGCCGTGGAGGCGGGCGGGAAGGCGGAGAAGCTGGCAGGAGCGTGGTGGCTGAGAACCGGCTTCGACCTGAGCTGAGCCGAGGAGAGAGCCTTGGTAGAAGATGGACATGGTGGTGGAGGAGTAGTGGATAGGGGCGATGTTAGGGTTCGTGACGTGGACGGTGAGGAGTAGCTCGGCGTCAAGGAGTGGAAGGTTGAGCTTAAGGGCGGTGAACTTGATGGATATGAGGTGGAAGGTTGGGTCCTTGGGTTTTGCGGATATCGCCGCCGTCGCTGCCACCGCCGTTGCTGCTCCGATTAGCGCCGAGCTCCAGCTCCATTTTACCTTTTTGCCCATCGCAAAGTGACCAACCAATCAGTGGATGGAGTTTTCAGTTGGAGAGTCAAAACAACACTCAACAACTTGTGATAGTGAGACACACCGATACTGATTGGGAAACAGATGTCAAGGACATCGGGACTTAGAGCCCGTTTGGTTACCCTTCTTGAAAATATTTGATTTTTGAAAAAAATATTTAATTTTTAACTTCTATTTTTTTTGGAAGTTATAAATTTTAGCTTATGAAAAAAAGTAGATTTTTAATTTTTTTGTGACTTCTTTTTTTAAAATCAGACATCCAAATGAACTAAAAACAAGAAGTGCTTTTTTTCTTGAAAAAAAGTAACTTTTGAAGGAAAAAAAACTCATCCAAACGAGCCCTTATAATGTGATTTTACAATAAAGCCCTTAATCTGTAAGATGATCACGTGCCGTTCATTGGTGAATTTTCAATGAATATTGAGAAGTTGAGACTTAGCAAAAAAATTAATTTATTGCAAATTAAATAAAAATTATAAATTTATTGATGTTTTCAAATTTTTTACGAGTGTATTGCAGGATGTCACGTCCAATGTAGGCATCATACCTTATAAGAACACGTCTAAAAAAGACGTCAGAGGCATCATACCCTATAAGAACACGTCTAAAAAAGACGTCACACCAACTACGCCTCAAAAAGGCGTAACGCAATCATGAGTCACTCATGTAAGAGGCGTGACCTTGTTAGTATGGAAATTGCAAAGAGATGTTTGATGAATGAATGCACAATGAGGGCATGTTTGATACATAGTATATGATAAGACCTGATAGTTTAAGACCCGATAGTTTAAGACCCGATTGTATAAGACCTGTTTAAATTTTAATACTATCTAGCGTTTGACATGATATTATATAAAATAATATATTGTATAAGATAATATCATCTAATGTTTGATAATACATTCTAATACTAGATAGGTTAAAATTAAATATTTTTGTCAAAAATACCTTTTAATAATGAATTTATATAATTCTTACAAATATATTAGATAATATTATTTTTTATAGAAATATGTTGATCAGTGTGTCCAAAAATATATTAATTTTTATAAAAATAAAAATCTCCAATATTTTAGAAAACTATATATTGAAAAATTATTTTTTATTTTAATATACTAATATTAAAATAATATATTAATTCTTGAGAATTGCATTAGTTAATACATCAACCCCTTATCAGGCCTAATCCTACCTTCTTAGACCTAATTAAGTTATACATCATTTTGATGTATAAAGGAATCCAGCTATATAAGTTTATACTATACAATCGTCACACCAAACAACTAAAAAAGTCATAACATATAGTATAAGCTTATATTATCGGGCCTTATACATCACACCAAAGAGGCCTGAGAGTATTTCCTTCATGCCTTTCCTTTCTTTTGGTCTATTTATCATGGTAAGTGAAGTTCGTCTATTCCTCATGCCTATAGTTTTCTTTTTGACAAAAGGTAAGACGTAATTATTATTAAAATACATATCAAGTTTAAAAAATATATCAAGTGAAGTGACAAATAATTATTCTTTGATGAATTTATTATTTAATATTTACATTTATAATTATATTTTTTATTGTTTTCATGTTAAAATGTAAATTATCGAAATGTTATTGTTTGAGATATGTCATGTACTTATTTTAGCTAGTATCATACGTTCATATTACGTTGCAGTTTAATTGGACAATAAAAAACGATCATACATTTATACATTTATCAGGCATGACATCCTGCAATACACTCATAAATAATCTGAAAATAAAAATAAATTTGTAATAAAAATATTTAATTTGCAATAAATTAATTTTTTTGCCGTAAGTACTTTTCATTTCGCCTTCGTTTCCTTAATTTAAAGCACTTTAATAAATAATTTATTGAATCGAGATAGTTTCAACTTTCATTCTCTCGATATATATATGGGAAAAAAGTATCTAATGTTACTTTAGATAAATTTGTCTAATGTTCTTCGAAACGACGTTGTTTTGAAGTTGAAAAATTAAAAAATTAGAATGACAAAGACTATTATAACCCTGAAATAAATTAAAAATACAAAAATACCATAATTTATGCCCCAAAACGACGTCGTTTCAATGAACATTAAATAAAGTTATATAAAGTAACTTTAGAAAAAACAAACCCTATATATATATGAAAATACTTTTCTTATGTTGTAGGAAAAAAGTTACCTAATGTTATAAAAATAAAATTATAAGTGAGATCCACATATAAGAAGAGAGAAAAAAAAGTGAGACCCAATCCTTTTTTGTGTGTGTATGAACGTTATTTATCTCATGTAAAATGAGATAAACATAACCATATATATGTATATATATATATGTATATATACATATATATGTACATATATAGATATATAGATATACATACATATATATATATATATGCATGCATATATATATGTATGTATATCTATGCATGCATATATATATGCATGCATATATATATGTATGTATATCTATATATATATATATATATATATATATATATATATATATATATATGTATATGTATATATGTATATATGTGTATATATATATATGTATATATATACATATATACATATATATGTATATACATATATATGTATATACATATATATAAGGTAAATATTTCTACAGCCACTTTAGATAAGGTTATCTACAGCTACTCCAAAAATTACGTCATTTATATTAATGAAAGGTGTTTCTATAATTTTAGGTGAATTAATGAAGGGTGTTTCCATAATTTTCTTTATTTATTTATCATATGAATTTTACTGAAACACTCTTCATTAATTCACCTAAAATTATAGAAACAACCTTCATTAATTTAAACGATGTAGTTTTTGGATAGATGTAGATAACCTTATCTAAAGTGGTTGTAGAAATATTTTTTTATTATATGGGGTTAGGGCTGTGCATGGGTCAGGTCGAGTCAGGTTTTTGTGCCGACTCGACCCAACTTGATTTTTGTAGGTCAGGTAATTTGACCCGACCCGCTTTAATTTGATCAAAATCAGGTCTGACTTGGTTTGGATTTTTTTGAACAAGTTCAGAACCGGGTCGGATCTGACCTGACTTGGTTTCTGATGTGGGTCTGACTTGGTTTCTAAAGTGGGTCAAATCTGACCTGACCCATTTTTGACTTGGTTTCGTCACAAAATTTCGTTGAAATTTTTACGTTGCAAACGACAAAAATTTCGTCACAATTATTTTTTCGTCGGAATATTTTTTGTCGAAAAGCGACAAAAATTTTTCTCTAATAAAATTTTTTACAAAAATAAATTTTCTATCGAAATTTAGTTTCCGTCAAAAGTTTTGACGAAAATGATTTCCTCCATCAAAAGTTTTAAACGAAAAAAGAATTCAGTCAAAAATTTTAACGAAATGTTTTTCGTTCAAAATTTCGATGGGAAGTGTTCTGACAAAAATTTCGATGGAAATTGTTTTGAGGGAAATGTTTCTTTCGAAACTTTCGACGAAATTTAGATTCTCTAAATATATTTTGACAGAATATTTTTTCCGACAAAATTATTTATCGAAATACTTTTTGTCAAAAAATTTTACCAAAAATTTTGACAGAAATGTGTTCCGTTGAAAATTTTGATCGAAATATTTTTTATCAAAAAACTTGACGAAATTATTTTGTTGAAAATTTTCGATGAAAATGTGTTTCGCTAAAAATTTTGACGAAAATTTTTTTTGGTCAAAAAGTTTAACGAAAATATTTTCGTCGAAAACTTTCACCGAAATTTGAATTCTGTAAAGAATTTTGATGAAATTGTTTTCCTTCAAAAAATTTCTATAAAAATGTGTTTCGTCGAAATTTTTGATGAATATGTTTTTTTGTGAAATATTTTGACGAAATTTAGATTCCATAAAAAAATTTGACAAAAAATTTTTTCCGTCAAATTTTTTTACTAAAATGTTTTTAGTCACAAATTTTGATGAAAATATTTTTCGTCAAAAATTTTGATGGAAATAATTTCTGTAAAAATTTTTGACGTAATGATTTTACGTTAAAACTTTTCTTTTAATGTAATTGTGATTTTTTTTTCACGTAATAGGTATCGGTCAAGTTTTGGGTCAATAGGTCATTATTAAAACAAGTCAGATCTAAAACTGATCCAAATAAAAGTGGGTCAGTATTTAAACCAGTTAAAAAAAATAGGTATTTATGGGTCAGGTCAAGGTCAGAGCAAGGGCAGGGCAAGTGAACCAGTTTTTTTGCACACCCCTATATGGGGTTTGCATTTCTGCAGCTGCTGTATGTGCACCAATCAAATACTTGCCACATATATACTTGAAAGCATTAAATGCGGGGAATCAAAACCATACAAAGGATGAAAGCATTAAATGTGAGGAATGATAATCATACACCTGTCATTGTTGTACGTAAAGCGACTGCAGAAATGATTTTACCATATATATAAATATATATATATGGGGTTTGCATTTGTCATTTAACATGACACGAAAAAATTTCCTACACACACAACATTTTGTGGGGCCCACACTTTTTGAAAAAAAAAAAACTAAGGCACGCAAAACAAATCTCTATAACATTACACAATCACTTTTCCTACAACATAACTCTTATAAAATCGTATATATATATATATATATATATATACATATATATAGGAGAGAAATCATTTGACTCCAGAGTAAGACTTATAAGTCTTACTCCCTATCCTAGCCGTTGATTTCCGTCCATCCAACGGTTATAGTTTAGGAAGTTATATTAATTAATTAATTATTAATTACGCTATAAATGACAACCGTTGATTTTCGACCATCAACGGCTGAGATGGGGAGTAAGACTTTTCTAGAGTCAAAAGAACCCTCCCCATATATATATATATATGGGGAAGGATATTGTAACAACCAATTAGTGTTACTACCAATGTTACTACCAATCAATTTCACTGTTAGATCGATTATGTTGATCCAACAGTTATATTTATTTCCGTCTTTATATGGTTATGATTTCCCATATTTAATGCTTTATATTTATTTTCACCTTTGTATGATTATGATTCCCCATATTTAATGCGAAAACATTAAATATGGGGAATCATAACCATACAAAGATAGAAATAAATATAACCGTTGGATCAACATAATCGATCTAACGGTAAAATTGATTGGTAGTAACACTAATTGATTGTTATAATATCCTACCTATATATATATTGGGAAATATGAGTATAATGTTATAGGATGCTATATAGGTCATGTTACAAACTCAAAAAAATATGGGGCCCACTTTGTTCTGGAGAGAGAATTTGTTTTTGAAGTAGGCCCCACCTTTTTTTTAGTCTACAACATAACCTATGTTACATCTTACAACATTATATTTAGGGGTGTAAATAGGCTAGGTTAGGCTAGGCTTTGACTTAAATAGGCTAGACCTGTGTAAAAAAATATTGGGTATGGCCTGGTCTATTAGCCTGCGTAAGCCCCAAATTATAAGTCTGGTCTGACCTATATTTAAAAAAAAAATCTTTGGCTTATGTAAGAACCCGCACCGTTAATTAAGGTATTTAATTAATTAATTATGCAAAATTAGGAAATGATTCTATAATTGACCCTAATAATTATTATGAGGCTTTAATAATTATAGTAAGTGAGTAATAATGCTGAAAGTCGCTTTTCGGAAGAAAAGTGCAGATACCGGTTCTGCTAGTCGGTATAAATGCGTGCCGAAAAAGTATCCCGGAAAATTATAATAAGTGCATGAAAATTACTAGAATAATATCTAGGACTTGTAAAGCGAGTTTCAACTCCAGATAATGAGAACTGGTACTAGAAACAGGTACTGGCTTGGAAAAGAGCGTACCGGAAAGGTGCTCAGAAAATTACAAAAAAAATATGATAATTCTTAGAAAAATGTCTAGTTTCAGAATCCAAAGTTTGGGATTAAAATGCTAAGCGTAGAAATTAAAGTTAATACTGTGTGTTAATCTTTAAGTGGGCTATATATACCCTTATTAAGGGCACAAAACCCTAGAAAACAGTTTCTCTACGTGGGTGAGGGGCTGGTCAGCTGCTGGTTCCACTGTTACATTGCTTTACCACCATTTTGTGAGCTTTGTGACCTCTCTTCCTCCTTTTCTCTTCACTTTGTACCTTGGGTGAGTGGGAGAGATCATTGTGAGTGTGAAAGGAGCTCTTTTCCTGAGTGTGGTGGCTGTGTGGAGGCTGTTTGGAGTCTGGACTGCCTTGTGGGAGTGTGTGAGCTTCTTCCTTGAGTTGTTGGAGCTCCAAGGAGCAACCTTTGTGAAGAAAGGACCCTACTTGGTATGTATTTTCGTGTTCTGTGAGAGACAGAACCTTGGAGCTGTTGTGTGAGCTCCAAGAGCACCCTTTTTCTGAGTTTGAGCTTTGGTAAGCCTTGTCACCTTTGATCATGAGTTTAATGCTTAAAAATGAAAGCTTGATGCATGTTAAGGCTTAAAGATGATAAATTGTTGTTGGGTAATGTTGAACACACCTAGAAATGCATGTTTAGGTGCCTTAAATCGTTGAAAACCCAACCTTGGAAGGATATCTTCACGAAATGCATTTTCTGCATTCTGTCGTGAAATATCCGGATATGTGCCCGATGAATATTCAGATATGTGATATCCGGATATGGGTTTTGAGTATCCGGATATGGGATTCTGGATATCCGGATATTGCATATCGGGATATGTCTAGTGAGATATCCGGATATTGCATATCCGGATATGGTCCCGAGGAATATCCGGATATTCTGGGATGTCATAGAACAGTAGCTGTGTTGTGTGTACAGTAGGCTATTGGGGGTTTGTGGACCCTAGATTGATGAAGTTGAACTTCTGTAATTTATGAACTAAGTCAGAATCGTTGTGATTAATGACTTATGGCTTGGTATGGAGCCTTAAGACGTAAAACGTAAGGAGAGGCGTTGTTTTTAAGTTATATGCTTGTGTTGCATTATTATTGATATAGTATTGGTCTATAACATATTGTGAATCTGATGTGTTTGGACTTTGAGCTGTGGACTCTTGGCTTTTGGAGTTAGCTTGCAAGGTAAGCTTTCGTGTCCTCGGTTTAGCCATGTTGTGGTTCCACCATGTCCCATGGGGGTATGGTTTATGCATGTTGTGTACATGCTTTTGGATATTTGATATGTTGATTGAACTTTACATGTAATGGCTTTTAATATGCATGTGTTGTTTCATCTTGACGGGAAGCCTGAGTATGTAGCGCCATACAAGACGGTGTACCAGGGTGAATGCAAGTGGTACTTGCACGATGTGTAGGTGATAGACGTATACCTGCACTGTCTCTGGCCAGTAGATTAGTATTGACACACATGGCATGATTATCTGCTGCATTGCATTGCTTTAGAAATGATAAATGATAAACTGTTTTTGAACTTATATTGCACATGTAAGTGAGCTTGGGGTGGAAGATCCTTGAGGACTCACTGACTTACTGAGATTTCTAGATTAGAGATCTTACCCCACGTTCGGGGAATGCTTATTTTAGGATCAGGTAGTATGGGTATTGATGCCTCAGGCGGCAGGAGGCCGGAGCTTAGCTGATTATGTTGCTTCTGCTTATTTGTTAGCATGACTGGATATTGATGCTAATTATGTTTTATGCCTTTTATAATTATGTTGTTGTAGAGATTGATGTTGGGCATGTTGCCTTATTTGAGTGAGCATGGGGATTGTCCATGACACTTTCTGTTAGTACTTGTAGTTTGGAGTTGTATAAACTGTTAGATGGTCCGGTCTACGATGTTGTAGTTCCGTGACTAGAGCCACATTTATATTATCTATGTTATGAGGTATTTCAGTTAGCTGTTTTATTGCAATTACATACATGCGATGTTTTATTAATTGATTATTAAGTAAGTTGGTAATGTTAATGGCATCATAATTGAAAAGAAAAATTAATTCCGCATTTTAATTAAGCGCAGCTTAATACGATATTATGATAACATTACTGGATATATACGGGGTGTTACATTTATGGTATCAGAGCAATGGTTCGAGGGAAAAGCCTGTATGTATTGCAATTGCTAGGTTGTTTGGTTGTGTCTGTCTTTGTGTTTACTCCGTCGAATTTTATTATGATGATGTATATGTGATCACATTGCGTGGGCCTGATCAACTCATAATTTGTGTAACTTGTGCAGAGTCATGGTAAGGTCCGGGAGAACACGAGAGACTTCTGAGGATCAATCTGATCCTATCCTGACTGCATTGGCTGAGATGCAGGCGGCTAGGATAGCCGATCAGGAGGCCACTAGATTAGCCAACGCGGCAATGATGGAAGCTGTTCGCGAGGCGAACCGGATAGCCGCAGCTGAGGTTCGTGAAGCGAACCGGAGGACCACTGAGGAAGTCCTCGAGGCGAACAGGATGGCGAACATGACGATGATGAGAGTCATGTTGGAGGAGATGAGAGCTGGTCCTGCTATTGGCCAGGCTCCACCACCACCGCCACCACCGCCACCGCCTCCACCTAGTGTTCAAGAGGAGAGCCATAGTCACATCGACAGTGCTACTCATGCCGCTGAGACGGGGGAGCCCCTTGTGGGGATTGCTGAGGATCGTGATGTGATCGATCGCCGGCTGAATGCTTTCAGGAAGCATAAGCCACCTGTGTTTGAGGGGTCTTTGGATCCTATTGCTGCTGCGAGATGGCTAGAGTCGCTGGACAAGATTTTTCGGGTCATGCAATGTACAGACCCACAGAAGCTGATGTTTTCGACCTACATGCTGGAGGGCGATGCCCATGAGTGGTGGACGCACACCTCTCGTGCTTTTGAGAGGCAGGGTCATGTCATGACGTGGCCATTCTTTGAGGAGTGCTTTATGGGCCGATACTTTCCCTATGATGCGCAGGAGAAGAAGCAGGGAGAGTTTGATCGTTTGGTACAGGGCTCGATGTCTGTTGATGAGTACCTGGCTAAGTTTAATGAGCTAGTGAAGTTTGCACACTTCCGGATGGTTCCTCCTACTCCGTTGTTTTTGGCAGCTAAGTTCCGCAGGGGACTTAGTGAGGTGATTGCTGAGCATCTTGTTGGTGCTGCTTCGAGGGACTTTGGTACACTGGTTCAGTAGTGTAAGGACATCGAGGATGTTTGCGTGGCAAGCAAGGCCAAGGTTGAGGAGGGAAAGGGAACAGGTGGTTCCACTCCTGCTCCTACTCCTTGGAAGGACATGAGGTTTGCTTATAAGAGCAAGGGAAAGAAGTTAGCGACTAGGCAGGCGCCTGGTCAGTTCAAGAGAGTTGTTTCACATTAGGGGAGTTCTGCTAGGCCTCCTACCACTCCGAGATGTTCGGGATGTGGGAAGGAGCATGTGGGACGCTGTGCTACAGGGCAGTTGCTGTGCTTCAAGTGTGGCAAGGAGGGCCACTTCTCTAGAGATTGTCCGTCGTCGACGGCGAGAGCTGCAGCTGTTCAGGCAGTTCCTTTGCAGATGGTTCCGATGGCATCTTCTTCGGCACCTGCAGTGCCACCTTCTGTTGAGAGAGTGTATACACTAGATAGGCAGCAGTCGGACCGCGCTCCGAACCTTGTCAGAGGTACTGTGTCTATTGGTGATTCTTTTGTCGATGCTATCTTTGATTCCGGGGCTACTCATTCGTTTTTTGCTACCCCTATTGCTTTGGGGCTTGAGTTGCCCAGTGTTGTGCTTTCTCCACCGTTGCGGGTGACTACCGCCACCGGAGAGATTTGTGATTCTACCACTGTACATCGCGATGTAGCGTTTCAGTGGGATGGCCGTGAGTTCTCGGTAGATCTGATAGGGTTGCCGATGGCCAACCTTGAGATTATTCTGGGCATGGATTGGTTGTCTAGAAACTGTGCATTGATTGATTGTTGTGCAAAGCGCGTGGTGATGTCTCCGTGTGATTCCACAGCTAGTTCCTCGCCATACATTTCACTGCGAGCAGGGGTATTGGGTTATGTCATGTTGGGTGGTTTGGTGAGTGGGACACAGGAGGATATCACTGGCATTCCTGTGGTGGGGGAGTTCCTTGAGGTGTTTCCTGAGGAGATTCCTGAGTTTCCGCCACAGCGGGAGATAGAGTTCTCCATTGACTTGTTCCCGGTGTGGGGTCGATTTCTTTAGCTCCTTATCGGATGTCGCCACCGGAGTTGGCTGAGCTTAAGAAGCATATTGAGGATCTTTCGGCGAAAGATTTCATTAGACCGAGTGTGTCTCCTTGGGGAGCACCAGTTATCTTTGTGAAGAAGAAGGACGAGACAATGCGATTGTGCACCGACTACAGGCAGTTGAACAAGGTGACAATCAAGAACAAGTATCCCCTTCCTCGGATTGATGATCTGTTGGATCAGCTCAGGGGTGCTTGTGTGTATTCCAAGATTGATCTCCAGTCCGGATACCATCAGATTCGGGTGAAGCCGGAGGATGTCCCGAAGACCGCGTTTCATTCGAGATACGATCATTTTGAGTATTTGGTGATTCCGTTTGGACTCACAAATGCGCCGGCAGTGTTCATGGATTACATGAGCAGGATTTTCCAGCCGTATCTGGATCAGTTTGTGATTGTCTTCATTGATGATATTATGATCTACTCCAAGACTGAGGAGGAGCATGCAGAGCATCTGAGGATAGTTCTGCAAGTGCTGAAAGAGAAAAAGCTTTATGCTAAACCTTCTAAGTGTGAGTTTTGGCTCAAATCAGTCAAGTTTCTGGGGCATGTGATTTCAGCATATGGAGTTCCAGTGGATCCCAACAAGATTGAGGCCGTGTTGGATTGGGAGAGACCCAAGACAGCTACGGAGGTGAGGAGCTTCTTAGGTTTGGCAGGTTACTATCGGAGGTTCATCAAGGGTTTTTCCACGATGGTTCTCCCTTTGACTCGCCTTACCCGAAAGGAGACTCCATTTGTGTGGACTCACGAGTGTGAGGCGTGCTTTCAGGAGTTGAAGGAGAGATTGACTTCTTCACATGTGTTGATCCTTCCTGATCCTGAGGAGCAGTTTGAGCTTTACTGTGATGCTTCTGGAAAGGGGCTGGGCTGTGTGCTAATGCAGTCTGGTAGAGCTGTTGCTTTTGCTTCGAGGCAGTTGAAGCCTCATGAGGAGAACTACCCGACTCATGATTTGGAGTTGGCTGCGGTTGTGTTTGCTTTCAAGATTTGGAGGAATTATCTTTTTGGTTTGAGGTTTGTGGTGTTCAGTGACCACAAGAGTTTGAAGTACCTGTTCGACCAGAAGGAGTTGAACATGAGGCAGAGGAGATGGATGGAGTTCATAAAGGACTACGACTTTGAACTAAGGTATCATCCTGGCAAGGCCAATGTGGTAGCCGATGCTTTGAGTCGGAAATCCAGTAGTTCATCCAGTTTTCTACTTGGTAACTTTGATGTGGTTGAGAAGTTTCGCCAGTTGGCAGTGACTGCTCCGTGTGCGAGCGTACTTCTCGGGTTGGAAGCATCAAATGTTGTGAACGAGCTGCTAGAAAAGATCAAAGAGGCACAAGTTCAGAGAGAGTGTCTGAATTATGTGAAGAACCAAGACGGTGTGTCTTGGAATGATGATGGATTGCTTTTGTTCCAGCGGAGGATTGTGGTTCCTCGAGGTCCGTTGACAGAAGAGGTTATGGCAGAAGGCCATAAGGGTCAGTTTTCTATCCACCCTGGTGCTACTAAGATGTATCAAGACTTGAAGAAGAACTTCTGGTGGCCGGGCATGAAGGAAGATGTTGCTATCTTTGTGTCCAAGTGTTTGGTTTGCCAGAAAGTGAAGATTGAACACCAGAAGCCGTCTGGTAAACTTCAACCTCTTGAGATTCCAGAGTGGAAATGGGAGAGCATTTCCATGGACTTCGTTGTGGGTTTGCCGAAGACTCAGGTTGGCTGTGACTCGATATGGGTCATTGTGGACAGACTGACGAAGTCTGCCCATTTTCTTCCAGTGAAGGTGAGCTTCACTACAGAGCAGTTGGCCAAACTGTATGTTCGCGAGATTGTGAGGCTTCATGGGGTGCCCGTGAGCATCATCAGTGATAGGGACCTGAAGTTCACATCTCGGTTCTGGAAGGCGCTGCAGGGAGCTTTTGGTACGCAGTTGAGATTGAGTACCGCCTATCACCCTCAGACTGATGGACAGACTGAGCGGACTATCCAGACCTTGGAGGACATGTTGCGGGCTTGCACGTTGGAGCAGGGCTCGGCATAGGATAGGTACCTTCCATTGGTAGAGTTTTCTTATAACAACAGTTTCCATGCTAGCCTGGGCATGGCACCCTGCGAGGCGCTCTACGGTAGGAGGTGTCGTACACCTACCTGCTGGTCGGAGGTTGGGGATCGTGAGTTGTTTGGCTTGGATTTTGTCCAAGATACAACCCTGCAAATCCAGATGATCAGGGAAAAGCTGAAGCAGGCGCAGAATCGTCAGAAGAGCTACTACGATGTCAAGCATCGACCACTGGAGTTCAGTGAGGATGAGCACGTGTTTGTGAGACTTTCACCTGTCACCGGTGATGGATGGGCACTCGGAGTGAGGAAGCTGAGCCCGCGCTTTATTGGGCCATACCAGATTCTTGGTAGAGTAGGACCTGTTGCCTACCGGCTTGCCTTGCCCCCGAACCTGGCCAACATCCACGACGTGTTTCACGTGTCTCAGCTTCGGAGGTACATAGCAGATCCTTCGCACGTGGTGCAACTGGATGATGTGGAAGTTCGGGAGAACTTAAAGACTCCCGTAGGTCCACTAAAGATTCTCAATCGTGGCGAGAAGCAGCTGAGGAGCAAGATCATTCTGATGGTCAAGGTGCAGTGGACCGGAAGGACTCCTGAGGAGTGTACTTGGGAGCGTGAGGACGAGCTTCTCCGGCAGTACCCCGAGTTTCGACCAAGTATGTTTCTGATTTTGAGGTCAAAATCCTAAAAAGGTGGGGTGAATGTAAGAACCCGCACCGTTAATTAAGGTATTTAATTAATTAATTATGCAAAATTAGGAAATGATTCCATAATTGACCCTAATAATTATTATGAGGCTTTAATAATTATAGTAAGTGAGTAATAATGCTGAAAGTCGCTTTTCGGAAGAAAAGTGCATATACCGGTTCTGCTAGTCGGTATAAATGCGTGCCGAAAAAGTATCCCGAAAAATTATAATAAGTGCATGAAAATTACTAGAATAATATTTAGGACTTGTAAAACGAGTTTCAAGTCCAGATAATGAGAAATGGTACTAGAAACCGGTACTGGCTTGGAAAAGTGCGTACCGGAAAGGTGCTCAGAAAATTACGAAAAAATATGATAATTCTTAGAAAAATGTCTAGTTTCAGAATCCAAAGTTTGGGATTAAAATTCTAAGCGTAGAAATTAAAGTTAATACTGTGTGTTAATCTTTAAGTGGGCTATATATACCCTTATTAAGGGCACAAAACCCTAGAAAATAGTTTCTCTACGTGGGTGAGGGGCTGGTCAGCTGCTGGTTCCACTGTTACATTGCTTTACCACCATTTTGTGAGCTTTGTGACCTCTCTTCCTCCTTTTCTCTTCACTTTGTACCTTGGGTGAGTGGGAGAGATCATTGTGAGTGTGAAAGGAGCTCTTTTCCTGAGTGTGGTGGCTGTGTGGAGGCTGTTTGGAGTCTAGACTGCCTTGTGGGAGTGTGTGAGCTTCTTCCTTGAGTTGTTGGAGCTCCAAGGAGCAACCTTTGTGAAGAAAGGACCCTACTTGGTATGTATTTTCGTGTTCTGTGAGAGACAGAACCTTGGAGCTGTTGTGTGAGCTCCAAGAGCACCCTTTTCTGAGTTTGAGATTTGGTAAGCCTTGTCACCTTTGATCATGAGTTTAATGCTTAAAAATGAAAGCTTGATGCATGTTAAGGCTTAAAGATGATAACTTGTTGTTGGGTAATGTTGAACACACCTAGAAATGCATGTTTAGGTGCCTTAAATCGTTGAAAACCCAACCTTGGAAGGATATCTTCACGAAATGCATTTTCTGCATTCTGTCGTGAAATATCTGGATATGTGCCCGATGAATTTCCGGATATGTGATATCCGGATATGGGTTTTGAGTATCCGGATAATAGATATCCGGATATGGGATTCTGGATATCCGGATATTGCATATCTGGATATGTCCAGTGAGATATCCGGATATTGCATATCCAGATATGGTCCCGAGGAATATCCAGATATTCTGGGATTTCGTAGAACAGTAGCTGTGTTGTGTGTACAGTAGGCTATTGGGGGTTTGTGGACCCTAGATTGATGAAGTTGAACTTCTGTAATTTATGAACTAAGTCAGAATCGTTGTGATTAATGACTTATGGCTTGGTATGGAGCCTTAAGACGTAAAACGTAAGGAGAGGCGTTTTCTTTAAGTTATATGCTTGTGTTGCATTATTATTGATATAGTATTGTTCCATAACAGATTGTGAATCTGCTGTGTTTGGACTTTGAGCTGTGGACTCTTGGCTTTTGGAGTTAGCTTGCAAGGTAAGCTTTCGTGTCCTCGGTTTAGCCATGTTGTGGTTCCACCATGTCCCATGGGGGTATGGTTTATGCATGCTGTGTACATGCTTTTGGATATTTGATATGTTGATTGAACTTTACATGTAATTGCTTTTAATATGCATGTGTTGTTTCATCTTGACGGGAAGCCTGAGTATGTAGCGCCATACAAGACGGTGTACCGGGGTGAATGCAAGTGGTACTTGCACGGTGTGTAGGTGGTAGACGTATACCTGCACTGTCTCTGGCCAGTAGATTAGTATTGACACACATGGCATGATTATCTGCTGCATTGCATTGCTTTAGAAATGATAAATGATAAACTGTTTTTGGACTTATATTGCACATGTAAGTGAGCTTGGGGTGGAAGATCCTTGAGGACTCACTGACTTACTGAGATTTCTAGATTAGAGATCTTACCCCACGTTTGAGGAATGCTTATTTTAGGATTAGGTAGTATAGGTACTGATGCCTCAGGCGGCAGGAGGCCGGAGCTTAGCTGATTATGTTGCTTCTGCTTATTTGTTAGCATGACTGGATATTGATGTCAATTATGTTTTATGCCTTTTATAATTATGTTGTTGTAGAGATTGATGTTGGGCATGTTGCCTTATTTGAGTGAGCATGGGGATTGTCCATGACACTTTCTGTTAGTACTTGTAGTTTGGAGTTGTATAAACTGTTAGATGGTCCGGTCTACGATGTTGTAGTTCCGTGACTAGAGCCACACTTATATTATCTATGTTATGATGTATTTCAGTTAGCTGTTTTATTGCAATTACATACAGGCGATGTTTTATTAATTGATTAT
Source organism: Gastrolobium bilobum (assembly GCF_033153095.1). Taxonomy (NCBI): domain Eukaryota; kingdom Viridiplantae; phylum Streptophyta; class Magnoliopsida; order Fabales; family Fabaceae; genus Gastrolobium; species Gastrolobium bilobum. Next base: position 492,880 of record NW_026898450.1, read on the forward strand.
TAAGCAAGTTGGTAATGTTAATGGCATCATAATTGAAAAGAAAAAGTAATTCCGCATTTTAATTAAGCGCAGCTTAATACGATATTATGATAACATTACCGGATATATACGGGGTGTTACAGCTTAGGTCTGTTAGCCTGTTTAAGCCTATTAAACATTCAACAATTAAAAGAATAACTAAAATAATATTACTTTATTATTCAAAATTATTAAAATACTAATTTTAATTTTATTTAAAATAAATAATATGATATAGGCCAGTATGTAGGCTTATAGGCTCGACATGTACAAAAAAAACTATGGCCTCTTTTCTAAATAGGTTTTCTTAAAAACCTAGGTCTGTTCTATTTTATTATTTATAATAGGCCAAGTCTGGCCTAATATAGGATAGGCCCTAGGCCCCTGTAGGCCGGCCTAGCTTATTTACACTTTTAATTATATTCATATTAGGAAGGGATCTATTGACTCTAATATAAGATTTAGAAGTCTTACTCCATATTCTAACCATTGATTTCTGTCTATCTAACGGCTATAGTTTATTAAGTTATATTAATTAATTATTAATTTTAAATAAATGACAACCGTTAGATGGACAGAAATCAACGAATAGGATGAAAAGTAAAACTTTTAAATCTTGCACTGAAATCAAAAGATCCCTCTCATACACACACACACATATATATATATATATAATTCTTGAGTCACAACTTTCCATTTTTCTTTCTTTTAAAGAATTTTTAAGAAATAATTTATTAAATTGGAATAGTTTTAACTTTCAAAACTTTTTTGTTTTAATTTGAGGGGTTTTTTTTTTTCAAACACAAATAAGGAAATTCATCTCAAAGGCATTATTTTATTTTTTGACCGTACTCTAATGTAAATAATTGCTAACCTGCATGACTTTTTCTAGATAGTCACGTAAATTTGCACCTTCTATGTGCCAAGCTTCCTATTTAATCCAACCCTTATTCTTCACTTCTTCTTCCCTATCTCTTCTGCCTTTAAAATTTTCTTTACACTTATTTTTTTTTTCTTAAATTCTAAAAATAAGTGACATAATACTATAATATTGGCATATATATAGTTTAGGTGCGGTACTTTTTCTTTTTATTTATTTATATTAATGTATTTTTTACATCAAATATAAATTTAATAGAATGATTATCAATAACTTTTAATTCAATCAACATTAATAGATTTTTTTTTGGTAAGGAATATTAATAGATTTTAATAATATGGATTTTTTCAATTTTACAAAAATTTAATATTGCTTTATATTTCACTAAACAATATTTCTCTACACATATTAGATTATACGAGATCTCTACATATTAGCACATTCTTGTTTTTTCTCTTAGATTTTAAGAATAATTTTAAATTTATCTTCTTCCTTCCTGCTCTAGCATTTCTCCCACTACTTCAAGTTTATAAATTATGTCAATTCAAATCAGCCTCCCAAATCCGTCAAAATTTATAAAAAATATATCAATAAAATAAGATGTTTATATTATTAAATTCAAGATTTACACATAGATTTATCAACAAACACATATACATATATAATCACAAAGTAAGCATATCTCCTGCTTCCCACCAGCTACAACTCAGACATCAGCACGACCGAAAGGACAGTTAGGTATTCCGGCTCTATGGGATGCAGTCCAAACCAGCGTACACTCAGCATAGTCCGCAGGCTTTCCAGGAGTATGTGTGCGCTAGACTTGCGGACCTGTGCCAGCAGCGTGACATAGTAACACATCTTTCGATCACGCACCGTATACTGGATCTGAGGAGGAGAATGCATTTACTTCTCCACACCGGCTACTACTACTGCTGCGATTACAGATGCAGTCGATCCACCTGTTACTGCAGGAGATGACGAGGGAGCTAATGACATTTAGGAGGACTCGACCGATATTGTGGATCTATACTATTACTGATGGAGAGGATATATTAGAGTAACTCAGTTATATCAGTTTATATTCTGTAAAATCAGTTACAACAAAGTAACTGACTTGTAAGCAATTGTAACTGAATTGTAAGCAATTGTAACTGAATTAGTTTTCTGTTAGATTCTAACTCAGTGAGTTAATATTGTATAGTTAATTAACTCTTTGAAGTTAGCATAGTTTAGTAAGTCTATAAATAGACCTCTGTGTAATTCTCTAAATTGACGTCATCATTTTTCACAATTCTAATATTCAGCTTCTTTCAGATTCTCTAATCCTCTCTTCCTTACTTTGATTCTTTGTTTATGGTATCAGAGCTCCATTCTTGGGCCCTAATCCATTTTTTTCTTTCTTCCATGGCTTCCGCTACAGAAAACACTCCAAATTCAGCGTCATCTGCAAATCAAAATGCTTTAGGTAATTCCAAATTGCCTATATTGTTCAACATGCAATTGTCTGTGAAATTAACTAGCAAGAACTTCCTATTATGGAAGAAGATTTTTGAACCACCAATAATAGCTCATCAATTGGAACGCTATCTTGTTAATCCATAAATTCCTTTTCGATTTAAATCAGAGGAAGATCGAGTTGCTAAAATAGTTAATCCAGCGTTCGTTGAATGGGACAAAACAGACAAGATGCTCCTTACATGGCTTCAATCCACTCTTTCTGAAGAAATCATCAATAAAATTCTTGGTGTGCGTCAATCTCATCAAGCATGGGACAAGATCCACAAATATTTCGATTCAGTAACCAAAGTAAAGGCCAACCAAGTCAGATCTGAGTTACTGAACATCAAGAAAGGTGACAAGAACATCGAAGAATTCTTAGCTCGAGTGAAAGCTCTCAGTGATATGTTGATAACGATAGGTGATCCTTTCTCCGATCGAGAACTTATTCAAACTGTTCTTGAGGGACTTCTTGAAGATTATGGTCCGTTCATCACTTACTTCGGAGGAAGAGATTCTATTTGTTTCGAAGATCTTGAATCACAACTCCTAGCTCAAGAAGCTATGCTCGCAAAATTTCAAGCAAGTACGTTATCTCTGAACTCAATTAATGTAGCACATAATAGTCCTCTGTTCACCCCTGTTTTAGGAACTCAAGAACAAAGGAACACCAGACAATTACAAACTTCTTTACGAGGACCTTTTGATTAAGAAAATAACTCAAGAAGTTACGTTCAACCTGTGAGAGGTGGATGGCGGTGGTTGTGGCCAAAATCGTGGTGGAAGAACTGGTGGCAGATTTCCCGTGACTTGTCAACTTTGCCTGAAAAATGGCCATGAGGCTGCCAACTGCTGGTGGAGGTTCAACACAGGCTTCACACCTCCACAATCAACTTAGGCTCATTTTCTGACCACTGCAAACTTTCCGTCGAACTTTCTGACGAACTCTCCGGTGAGTTTTCCGGCGACAGCAAATTTGACAGTCTCTCAAATTCCAGCTCGTCCAAATTGGAATCCTTTACCTACTACTCCTACTTCCTAGAATTCTTTACCTGCTACACCTAATTACATGCAATCTCAATCTCAAGCTTCATCTTTTCAAGGTCGACTTCCACATGCTTCATCTTTTCAAGGTGGACTTCCATATGCACTTGCTGCATCTACTAGTGGCCAGTTAGCTCTTGACTGGTATCCTGACTCAGGAGCTTCACACCATGTCACTGCTGATCCAGGCAATTTAATGCAAAGCACTCAGTATGATGGTCCAGAACAGATTTTTGTTGGAAATGGGCAAGGTTTATGTATTACTTTTGTTGGTTCCAGAAGCTTTCTATCTCCTTTTAAACCACAAACTTCTCTATATCTACATAATCTTCTTCTTGTTCCAAAAATTACCAAAAATCTTATAAGTGTCAGCCAATTTGCTAGAGATAACAAAGTTTACTTTGAATTTCATTCAACTTACTGTTTTGTTAAATCACAAGAGTCCCAGGAGATCTTACTTGAAGGCTTTCTTGGACAAGATGGTCTGTATAAATTCAAGGGACTCCAAGCTTCTACTCCAGTCCCATCAAATAATTCTACTTGTCATTCAAATAATTCAGTTTGTAACTCTCTGTCATGTAATAAAGTCTTTCATAATCAAATTTCTGTAAATGATGTATCAAGGAGCTATAGTCTTTGGCATTCCAGATTAGGACATCCTCACTTTGAAGCTTTACGAAGAGTATTATCTCATTGTAATATACCAATTGGAAACAAAATGATTTCTGATTTTTGTACAGCTTATTGTATGGGAAAGTCTCATAGATTACCATATTTTCCTTCTTCCACAGATATAATGAGCTCTTTGCAATTATTTTTAGTGATTTGTGGGGACCTGCACCCATTTCCTCATCTCAAGGCTTCATGTATTATATTACATTTGTTGATGTTACAACAAGATATACATGAATTTATCCCCTCAAACAAAAATTAGAATCATTAAACATTTTCAAACAGTTTCACTCCTTTGTTTCCACTCAATTTCAACACAGTGTCAAATCTGTTCAAATTGACTGGGGTGGTGACTTTAGACCCTTCACAAAATTTCTTATAGAATTGGGAATCATTCATAGACTCATTTGTCCTCATACTCATCATCAAAATGGGTTAGTTGAGAGAAAACATAGACAAATTGTTGACATGGGACTCACTCTTCTTGCACATGCTTCCCTTCCTCTTAAGTACTGGGATCATGCTTTTCTTACAGCTGTCTATTTGATAAATAGACTGCCTACACCACCTTTACTATGAACTTTACAAAACATTTACTGATTACAAATTCCTTCGCACATTTAGATGTGCTTGTTTTCCTCTACTTTGTCCATACAATAAGCACAAATTTGATTTCAGATCTCATGAATGTGTTTTTCTAGGATACTCACCCAATCACAAAGGTCATAAATGCCTCCATCCTGATGGAAAAATTTACATATCTAAAGATGTACTCTTTAATGAACACGGATTCCCTTTTCCATTCATATTTTCGTCAACCTCATCAAGCATCCCAAGTAATTCCACTTACTCAAGCAATATCATCCCACTAACTTCTACTTCTCCTAATACATTCTCTCCATCACTTCCTCAGAAGACCACTGCCTCAGAGTCACCAACTGCAGCAAACAGAACCAATTCGAATGTTTCATTCTCTGGACATACCAATAACTCTGCTCCTAACTTGTTACATGATACATTATTTCCTTCTTCTGATAGTGCTATACTTTCTGACAGTGCAGTACCATCCTCTATTTCACCTCACTCTAATTCCTCACATAATAGAGTCAGTTCACCTCAACCTTCTACTACTGCTGATAAATCCTCTAACACCAGTTTTACTATCAGTCCCTCTCAATCTTCTAACTCTGGTTCCCCACCCTTAAATACTGCAGTGCAGTCACCTGTGTCCAATGTTTCTCCTGTGTCTTTATCTTCTTCTCCACCTTCATCAGGATCTGAATACAGACCCTATAAATCTCTTAAAATACATTCTCCTTCTCACATATAGTAATATATTGGTACTCGAGTGGTGGAAGTGGTGTTGGACTACATTTGGTTAGAGTTGGATTTGAAGTTGTTTGATTCGTTCCTTTCCGTTGGTTGCTTATACTGAAATAGCTTTGATCCATGGCTCTGCTACATTTGGGCGCAAAATGTCGAAGCCCATCACATATAGTATCATGATCCATAGTAATTTAACAAGTCAAAGAGTTGAGTGAGTTTGATGAACAAAAATCAATGAACCGAGAATCAAAACCACGCGCGGATTCGGCGGCCAAAAATGTTACCAATAAATGAATGTTACATTGATTAAGGTATCGAACCAAAACGGAAGTGGATCCTCTCATGTGAAAAAGTGGTCATGTCATGTTATTTGATCTCAACCACTCATTGATGATGAGGTAAGAGAGAAAAGTATATAAATTTTAAATGAGTGGTTATGATCAAATAACATGACCACATAATCACTTTTTCAGATGAGAGAATCCACTCCCAACCAAAACACATATCTCTAGCTGAGAATTACACATTTTAATTACAAAACTGTAAAATTATTATATTTTATCCTTTTGTGAAAGGCTGAAAGGCCAAGTTTGAGGACAAAGATATTTACATATTAAAATATTTGTATTGTTTTATATCATTTTATATTGAGGGAAAATAGAGAAAAAAATTTATTCAAATACATTTTATTTATTTAATTATCAAACAATTAAGGGATATAAGAATGATGGAAAATAAAATTTGTGTGTAAAGTTCAACTACTCCAAACATAGACCCTACAATGAAGGTTTTAATGCACGCCTAATATATAGAAGAAGCCTAATACATTCATCTATAATCATCTCATAATTAATTAAAGTAGAAAAACACTTCAATTTAGTCTCGGTTCTATCTCGCGGATAAAAAAAATGCCTATTTTGAGCTATTTTACATCAACATTTATCGTACCTTCTAGTGGCGTAGTCACGTTGAAACTAGCAAATGCCTTAGCATTCACTGGTTTTAAAAGATGAGGAGCTTCCTGGATGGAAGTTTGTTATGGGTGATGCATTTAGGGAGCTTGATTGCTCAAGGCTTCTCTGTGTGATGGTTGGGCATGGGGTTCAGATTCTTGGAATGTCATGGAGACCTTCCTCTATCTCTTCCGTCCTTGTGATCAGCCACTTGTCCTTCTCGGACACACTTTCTTTGACTTTGAAATACTCACACTTCTCTCCACTTTCAACGTCTTCGTTGTTTTCCTCACTAGTGTCGACTTTATCCTCGTCTTCGCCCTCATACTTGCATGGTGTCGGCATGTCACTGTCATCTACCTCCTTGGCGCCTTCCTCATCCCCGAAGATCTTTCCTTGACGAACAGGATAACTCCCATCGAAGCCAAGGCCGCCCGATTTTTTTCCTTCTTCAGCACTCCTGCTATCGTCGTTGCCTCTGCCGTCGTTCCCATCGTTACCAACTGCGGTTGAGGGTGAATCGATTTGATCTAGTAACGATAACGGTGTCCGTCATTTGATCCATTGAATTTTTGTACTTGGAAGCAAAAATCAATGTTTGAATTCCTTGATTTGTGTTGCTAAATTCGATTATACATAGGAAGCTTTGTTTTTGTTTTGGATTTTTGCTCACTTTATGTATTAAAAAAATCTTTCTTGTTAAAAGAAAAATTATTTTGGCATTGTCTATTTTTTTTGTGTGGCTCCGCCATTGATATCTTCGTTGTTTCAGCTTAACGAAAGTTTTAAGTTCATTGAAAATTTTAGAAGTTGCAATTAAGTTTTCTGATTTCAAATTAATCTAACCATAATTTTTGACTATTTTCTAGTTTGTGAGAAGCTCACGAAACTGTATTATAATATAAATGTGAAGGTAATTCTGTAAGGCTCATTGAGGCCACGTAGCACTTGATCTGGTGTTATAATTTTAAATGATTGGATAATCTTTTCTGAAAGATTATTAATTGGGCTCTATGGACCAGGGCCAGGTCCAGAATACTCTTCCTTACTTCCTGAATCTTAGTTGTTTCACTAATATGTCCCTTGTTTCTATATAAATTCTTGAGAAACATTATTCAACCAAGGTTGTTACTTGTTATTATACTTCCGTGAAAAAAAATATTGAATTACATTTTATTAAAATATTCAAACTATTATCATTTATATATATATATATATATATATATATATATATATATATATATATATATATATATATATATATATCATGCCTTGTTTTATTGAGTTAAAATACTAAAAGATAATGATAATTTATAAAGGGAAAAAAATCTCTAAAGTTACTTTAGAGAACTCTTTCTGCCGTTCACATAAACGACACTGTTTTTGTCTTTTTATAAAAAACAAATAAAAAACTAAAATTCTTCTTCTCCTTTCTTGTTCAGTTTCAGCGTGGGAAAAGCAAGCAAAAGAGAGACCAAGACCTTCTACCACTACTCTCACATAGGATTAGTTCATCTCATGGAAGCTCCAGAAGGTTTTTCTTTCTCTCGCTTTCCTTATTACTTAAGGGAAAAGTATTTCTCCGGTCACTAAAGATAAAGTTATCTTCAACGAGCTTAAAAGACGTTATTTTGGGTTATAAGATTAAAAAATTATAAGGATAAAGACTAATATAATTGATGTGCCTCTGGCAGATGTAGTTTTCCAGGCTAAAAATGATGAGAATTAAGTCATAGAAGAGCACTTTTTATACATATTTGTTTAATATATTGACTTTTCCATCTCAATGACATTTCTCACCTATTTGTTATGTTTAAATAGGGAGAAGAGGTAGAAACTACGAAAAGCTTGGTGATGCGACTCTACACGGGTGGAAATTCCATGCTACATCGAATTGCTGGGTCAAAATTCCAGGGAAGTGACACAACTTAGCGCCACACTGGTGCAAGTTAGCGCTGCGTGCACAGGCCAAATATTAGAGAAATGGCGCGGTTTTGCGCCAGACACTTACTCCTGTGATGCATCAAATTATGCTAGGCCATTTTTCTAGAGATCTGGCGCGTTTTAGCGCCACAGTGATTGGCTAGGTACTTTTTATTGTACACTTACACCTTTCATCTTGTTCTTCCAATTCCATTTATTAGTTTATGTTGAATATTGATATTTTAGCCATGATCATGGTTGGCTAGGTACTTTTTATTGTAGTTAGGGTCACAAACCCTATGTGAACCCTTGTTACAACGGATTGGTTTGCATTTACTCGTTTATATAATTATCTTTATTTCTACTCTGTACGTAATTTCTATCCTCTTTATTAGAACTGATCAATCTGATAGTTAATGATAGTTTGAGGGTTAGAACCCTAGATAGGAATATTGAGGTTTTTAGTCTTGAAAGAGAGTAGGATAACAATTGCTATGCGTGCTAGGAATAGACGTATATTTGATTGTAGATGCTTAAATTATCATGTTCGTTGCTTAAATCCATGAGGAACATTGCAATGAAATGGGGTTCCAATTGGGGTTTAAAGGGTTAATCTTGAAAGGAATTGAGGGTTAACTACTAATATTTTTAGATGATAATTTATCTGAGTATTTATGTAAATGAGTATTGTAAATCAATCCTGAGAAGAAGCGGGGATCATTTGGTGAGTGTACGCTAGCTACAATGCTTTCTCATATCTTTACAAATCAATCTCTATTTTTATTTATTTCATAACAAAAATTCTAAAAATATGTTTTTGCATTTAGTCTTATTTTTACTCAAATCAACAACAATTTTCACACACCTATTTGAATTCCTTCCATCTTAAAAGGACAATTATTTGATATTCGATTCCAATCCCTGTGAAGACGATACTTTCTTATCATTATATTACTTGTGCGATCAGTACACTTGCCGGTGAGCATCAAGATTTTGGCGCCATTGCCGAGGATTGGCGTTTCTTATATAATATAATCTTGATTTTTAAGATTGGATTTTGTGAATACTTTTATTTTATTTTATTTATTTTTATTTGAAAAGTGCTGCTAATCTCTTTTATGAGTTGTATGCGAGGCAAAACTGTAGAATTTCCATTTGATTTGGAGATTCCGAAGACTGAAAAGAGAAACAGAAAACTCGCTCGGAAGAAGCTTGCATTCAACGAGTTAGAAACTCTTCCTGAAGAACCACAAATCATGGCAGAAAATAATGATGCAGACAATCCATTCATGGATACAATCCTTACTCCATCATTTAACAGGCCCAACTTGAGCATTGTTCAGCCTACTATTGCTAACAACACTTGGGAGCTCAAGTCTTCTAATATTCAATTGGTGGAGAGAGCTCAGTTTGGAGGAGAGGAGAATGAAGATCCTCACAGGTTCATAGACAGATTCTTGATGATCTGTGACTCAACCAAACACCCTCAAGTGTCCAATGATGCAATCCGGTTGAGGTTGTTCCCTTTTGCTGTTAAGGGAAAGTCTCTTAGTTGGTTGGAAAGGCAGCCTGCAAGAAGCATTCCTACATGGGATGATTTGTCTCAAAAGTTCTTTGCTGAGTTCTTCTCGATGGAGAGATACAATCAGATGGTGAATAATATCACCAATTTCACTCAATCAGAGGGTGAAACTATGTGTGCAGCATGGAACATATTCAAGGATTTAATGAGGAGGTGTCCTCATTATAACTTGACTGCTGACAACCAAGTGATAATCTTCTTCAACGGTTGTAAACCTGAGGTTCGGATGGTGCTGAATGGTGTAGCAGGTGGCACTATTAAATCTTTGAGGGCAAATGATACTCTTGAGCTGATTGAGAGAATGGCTGCTAATGAAAACGAAAGGGTGTCATCTAAGCCTAAGAGAGGAATCCTTCAGCTGGAAGGTAATGATGTGGTGTTAGCTGAAAATAAATTATTATCTCAGCAAATGGAAACTCTGACAGAGAGACTTGATAAGATGCAACTTTCTAGTGTTCAGACTAAAGCTGTTGCAGTGGTATGTGAATATTGCCAGGACAATCATGAGTCTAATGAATGTCCTTCTTTGCTGTCTTCTGATCCTCCTCAGCAAATGCATGTGAATGGCATTTGGTATGATCAAAGACCTCTGCCAAAAAATATTCCAAGAAATTAGAATTTTCCTTCTGGAAGTAATAATTTTCAGAGGAGGGTGCAGGGAACTGGTCTTGATTTCAAGTCAAACAACTACTTGCAGCCTCCACCAATCCAGTCCAAGGAACCTTCTGATTTAGAGAAGTTAGTAGGACAAATGGCTCAACACTCAAATGCTTTCATGAAGGAGACTAGAGCCAATACCAAAAACACAAATGCCTCTATCAGGAATTTGGAGAATCAAATTGGCCAACTGGCTAAGCAAATTGCTGATAGAGCTCCAGGTACTTTTCCTAGTAACACAGTTACTAATCCAAAGGAGGATTGTTTGGCCATTACAACTAGAAGTGGCAAAGTACTTCAATCTTCTGAAGTAAAGAAGAGACTTGATGAGGCAGGTAAGCCTGAAAAAGAAAGTGAAAAACCTGCTGAAGTAGTAAAGCCTGCTGAAAAGGAAATTGAAAAAAGAAAGAATGTGATTGCTGAAAAGAAGCATGAATTGAGTCCAGAGTATATGAGAGTTATGGCACCCTATCCTGAAAGATTCAAGCAGGATGCTCAGAAGCAGCAGTATGCCAGGTTCCTTGAAATATTCAAAAAGCTTCACATCAATATTCCATTTGCTGAAACCTTGGCTAATATGTCCAATTATGCCAAGTTTATGAAGGACCTTATCAAGAAAACACAAGTTGCAGGAATGTCAGACAGTAACACTCATTGAGGAGTGTAGTGCCAAAATACAGAAGAAGTTTCCTCCCAAGCTTCGTGATCCAGGGAGCTTCAACATTCCAATTGTTATTGGTAACACTGATGTCGGCAAGGCCTTATGTGATCTTGGGGCAAGTATAAATCTGATGTCATTATCTGTTTGAAATCTCTGGGAATTACTGAATTGAAGCCCACTATGGTCTCTCTTCAACTTGCTGATAGATCTTTGAGGAGGCCAAGTGGTATTGTTGAAAATGTTCTTGTTAAAGTGGATAAGTTTATCTTTCTAGCAGATTTTGTGGTATTGGACATAGAAGAGAGAACTGAAATGCCTCTTTTGTTGGGTAGACCTTTCTTGGCCACTGCTAGGGCCACGATCGATGTTGAAAACAGAAAGCTGGAGTTAAGGATGAATGATGAGACCATTACCATCAACGTCTTTGACTCTATGAAACAATCTTCTGACAAAGGCGATTGTTTTAGACTTGATGTTTTAGAGAAAGTGGTGGAAGAGGAAAAATCTTCTAGTCAAGAGCTTGATGAAGAACTTGGGGCGCGAGAGATTGTCCCTTTTAAGGAAGAAAAGAATGTAGCGTTTGAAGTTCTTGAGAAGAAAGATAATGACAAAGATGATGGTGCCCCTAAAGTGGAGTTGAAGGAACTTCCTGAAACTCTTAAATATACCTTCTTGGGTGATGAGGAGACTTACCCTGTTATCATCAATAAGGGATTGTCTTCTGAGCAAGAAAGAAGATTGATTGAAGTGCTGAAAAACCATAAGACTGCCATAGGGTGGTCTATTTCTGATTTGAAGGGTATAAATCCCTCATTTTGTACCCACAAAATCCTCATGGAGGATGATGTCAGACCAGTGAGGCAGCCTCAGAGGAGGCTTAATCCTACAATGAAGGAGGCAGTAAGAAAAGAAGTGGTGAAACTTCTGGATGCGGGCATGATCTATCTGATTTCGGATACTACTTGGGTGAGTCCAGTGCAAACTGTCCCAAAGAAGGGAGGCGTCACTGTAGTCCACAATGATAAAAATGAATTAATTCCCACCAGAACTATAACTGGTTAGAGAATGTGTGTGGACTACCAGAGGTTGAATGCTGCCACAAGGAAGGACCATTTTCCACTTCCTTTTGTGGACCAGATGTTAGAAAGGTTAGCTAGACACACCTATTACTGTTTCCTGGATGGATACTCTGGGTACAACCAAATTCCAGTGGCACGAGAGGACCAGGAGAAAACAACCTTCACTTGCTCGTTTGGAGTATTTGCATAAAGACAGATGCCATTTGGTCTATGCAATGCACCTGCTACGTTTCAGAGGTGCATGCTCTCCATCTTTTCTGACATGGTGGAGAAAAATCTTGAGGTATTATGGATGACTTTTCCGTTTTTGGCTCTTGTTTTGATTTATGTTTGCATAATTTGATTCATGTTTTAAAAAGATGCCAAGAAACTAATCTTGTACTGAATTGGGAGAAATGTCATTTCATGGTACAAGAGGGAATTGTATTAAGCCATAAGATATCTGGGAATGGGATTGAGGTTGATGAAGCAAAACTCATGTTGATTGAAAAACTTCCTCATCTTGTTAATGTAACTAGTGTTAAAAGTTTTTTAGGACATGCTGGGTTTTATAGGAGATTTATCAAAGACTTTTCTAAAATAGCTAAACCATTGAGCCAACTTTTAGAAAAGGATTCTGAATTTCATTTTGATGATGCATGTCTTAAAGCTTTTAATTTGTTAAAAGAAAAGCTCACTACAGCTCCCATCCTTGTAGCTCCTGATTGGAGTTTACCTTTTGAGCTTATGTGTGATGCTAGTGCTTATGCAATTGGTGCAGTCCTTGGCCAACGTAAGAATAAATTGTTACATGTCATATACTATGCTAGCAAGATTTTAAATGAGGCACAAGTAAATTATGCCACAACCGAAAAAGATATGCTAGCAGTAGTGTATGCACTGGACAAATTTAGGTCTTACCTGTTGGGTTCCAAGGTGATTGTTTTTACTGACCACTCTGCTATCAAGTATTTGATGACTAAGCAGGATGCCAAGCCTCGTTTGCTAAGGTGGATGCTCTTGTTTCAAGAGTTTGACTTGGAGATCAGAGATAAGGCTGGTGTAGAAAACAAAGTGGCCGACCATTTGTCCAGAATTCAGGAGAAGTAATAGCAATCCCTGATGAAAGAGTAATGGCTATCTTTGTACCTCCTTGGTTTGCGGATATTGCCAACTACAAGGTAATACGAGAGTTGCCTCCTAATCTTACTAGGCAACAACAGAAAAAGTTTTTGTGGGATGCAAGGAGATTTTATTGGGATGATCCTTACTTGTATTTCCAATGTACTGATGGAATCATAAGGAGGTGTGTACCAGAATTTGAAGTACATGAGATCTTGTGGCATTGCCATGCATCAGACTACGGAGGACACTTTGGAGGTAATAGAACTGCTCAAAAAGTTTTACAGAGTGGTTATTATTGGCCTACATTGTTTAAAGATGCTAAGGAGTATGTTGAAAGATGTGACAAGTGTCAAAGAGCTGGAAATATTTCCCACAAGGATGAAATGCCTCTAAATAGCATATTAGAGGTAGAACTTTGTGATGTGTGGGGTATAGATTTCGTGGGACCATTTCTCTCATCTTATTCCAACTAGTATATCCTTGTCGCTGTTGACTATGTTTCCAAGTGGGTGGAGGCTGTGGCTCTTCCCACCAATGATGCCAAGGTGGTTGTGAATTTCTTGAGAAAGAATATTTTCACAAGGTTTGGTGTACCTAGAGCTATAATAAATGATGGAGGCACTCATTTTTGTAACAAGCAGTTTGATAATCTACTGGATAAATACGGTGTTAACCATAAGGTGGCTACACCTTATCATCCTCAAACCAGTGGCCAAGTAAAGGTTTCTAACAGAGAATTGAAGCGGATTCTTGAGAAGACTGTTGGAAACTCTTTAAAAGATTGGTCTAAGAGGTTAGATGATTCACTGTGGGCATACAAGACTGCCTTTAAGACTCCTATTGGTATGTCACCTTATCAATTGGTATTTGGAATTGATCCAACAAAATGGTCTTGAGAAAAGAAAGATTCAATTAAGTGAGCTTGATAAGTTCATAAATTCTGCATATGAGAGTGCCAGAATCTACAAGGAGAAAACAAAGAAGTGGCAAGATAGCAGGATCATTCACAAAGAGTTTGAGCCTGGCCAACAGGTTTTGTTGTATAATTCTCGCCTGAGATTGTTTCCAGGTAAATTGAAATCAAGATGGTCTGGTCCTTATGTGGTGAAATCGGTTTTTCCTTATGATACAATAGAAATATCACCATTGGATGAAGATAGACCTTTCAAGGTGAATGGTTCAAGGTTGAAGTTCTATCAAGGAGGGCTTGTGTCACAAAATATTGTGGCTCAATATCATAACTCTGTTGGTACATAAACAGGTAATCGTCAGGCTCGTGACGTTAAACACGCGCTAATTGGGAGGCAACCCAATTTAGAGTTTATCTTTTCTGTACTATCTTTATTTCTAAAAAAAAAATGCACAGTACAAGCACCAGTGAAATGGCGCAACTTAGCGCCAAAGTGGCGCAAGTTGGCGCCGCGGTGCGGTATCACGGGCAGAAGAATGGCGTGGTCCAGCGCCATAGTGGCGCAGACCCGCACCAGTTGTTATTTTTTTTTTTTAAAAAACCGCAGCATTTAGCTGCTTGCCCTATTTCTTCTCTTCATAATTTTTCTTATACCCACGCCGCCCCACCCCCTCATTTCTTCCAGTTTTCTTCTACTTTTCTTTTTCTCTTTATTTCTTCTCTTCTTCTCCTTTCTTCTCCTCACGCCCCCTCCCCATCTTTATTTTCTTTTATTGCAAACACTACAAGTTACTCACACACCAAGCACATCTTCCATATATTTTTCATTGTTCATGGCACCCAAGGTAATTTCTTCTTCTTTTTGAATTTGTTATTTTGGTTGTATTAATTATGGGCATGATTGTATCTCAGCATTTGTGAATTTGATGTAAATTTTCATATCTATGATGTATCTGGGTATGGATGATCTGTGTGTGGGTGTGAGAGTTTCATTGTGGGTGTTTGAGGGTTTTCATGGTTATATAGTATTTCGTATCATATATGTATATGTGTGGTTGGAAATTTTGATGCATGCTGTGATGAATATTTTGCTCGGTGATTTTATTTGCGAGTAATTTGGGTATATTTCTATGATATAATTTGAGATTAAATCTGGGAATGGTAGGTACATTAATCAACAGAAGGTGATGGGAGGTTTTGGTTAATTATGATGCACCAGCTTCCGGTTCACTTGTCAAGGAGTTCTGTGAAAATGCAGAACTAGACAATTTACAATCGACCAAGACATCCTGGGTTCGAGGGGTTGAGGTTCATTTTGATGCAGCCACAATTGAGTTCTACATTCTGTCGAGTTTCATTCAAAATACTTCTTGTGAGTATGTTTCTTTGTATAACAGAATGCAGCCCTCAACACAGGCTGTACAGAGATGACTTCCCTCAACTAACAGAGATGGTGCAGACAGGGATTACTAGCCCATACTCAAAGTGGTAAACTAAGGCTGGTTGCATCCCTGAAAAGTTGAATATGAAAGAGCTGACTGGTGAATGCCGCTTTTGGCATACTTTTATGAATGCCAACATCCTGCCATCTTCTAACCTATCAGATGTGAATATAGAGTGGGCCTCTTTGTTGTATATCCTTACTGGGGAGGAGAGACTGAATATTGCTGCAGTATTATCTGATAGGATTTGTCACATGGTGCAAGGAGGTAGAAAGAAAGAGCTTCTGGGATTTGCTTCCCTTATTAATCAATTGTGTACTAGGGCCGGGGTTTATCTCTTTGATGATGAGGAGTTGGATGTTAAGCCTGCCCCAGAGATGACTCTATACGTACGAAGATTACTGCTCTAAATCTGAGGTTGCGTTCACAAAAAAGAGCCAAAAATGCTGGAAGGCCTGCTTCTCCACGAGTACCATATATGCCTATTCCACTTCCTGTACCTGAGCTTGATTCTCCTGAAGGTCATGATGCTCATGCTGATCCTACTGCTCCACAAGGCATCCCTCCTGGATTTGATTTTTATGGACTACAACAACAGTTTTCTCGAATCTCGATCCAGAATGATGTGCTCATTATGCAGGGGGAGTATACTCATCGTTTCCTGGAGCATGCTTATCATAGCATACCATTCAGTACATTTCAGCCTGTGTACCCTCAGATTCCTCCTCCGTATGTTTATCAAGAACCTTATCCTGCTCCAGTTCCAGCTGATGTTCCCATGCCATCACAGTCATTCATGGATCCACAGATGTATCGTCCTGCCACTGACTCATTCCATGCTGCTAGGAGGATGGTCATGGATGATAGTGACGATGAGGACGAGTGATGTCTACTTGCTGATGGAGATGTCTTGTATATTAGTTTAGTTTATGTTTTAGTACTTTTACTGTTTTATTATGACCATAGGTTGATGTTAGGGTCATTAAGCTAAATTGAGTTGGTATATTTCTCAAACACTCTGATGTTTTATTGTGCGCATTATAGTTTCTCCTATATGCTGCTGTTTGTTCCATGATGCAGGTTTTTCATCCATCTTTTGTTTTGACTATTGCTGGGGACAGCAATTCTTTAAATCTGGGAATGGTAGGCTTTCGGAAAACACCTTGGAAATGCACTTCTTCTATCAGGGGAGATATTCTAAACTCTTTTAAAACTTTGTTTTCTATTTTTAGTTAGTTATTTGGTGTATTTTGTGTCAATTTTAAAATTTCTCAGGTTTAAATGTGCTTATCCAGTTAATGTGCTTGAGTGAATTTTAAGAAGTATGTTGTATAACATTCTGGGATAACATTGCATAAGTATAATTGGATTACATGATTGCTCGTTTGTCTGAACTAATGTTGTGAAATTCTGATAATGTCTGAGGTTAATTTTCTTGAGTCTATATTGATACCATAGCTGTGAGGTTTGAGCTTAAACACTAAATTTTCTTGTTGAAAGACCTCACTGTTGTAACACTCTAGAACTTGATCTGTTTCTCTGTAATGCATGCATTGGTTGAGATGATAAAAACATTTTGTTCTTACTAGCCTATGGCCAAAATAGCCCACATGTATGAAATTTTTCCATTGCTAGCCCCTTGAGCCTGAACTGATTTTGTTGATAAATAACCTGTGGCCTGATTGATAACTTAGCTTATATCCAGGTGACTTACCTTGATTGAGATTGAATCACTGATGTGTTGAGAAATAAAACAAAGAAATAGAGGTAAGCTCCACAAAGGTTAAGTGATTAGGGGATGTAGATTTCATCTGTGCCTATATAAAAAAAATGAAAGAGAAAGAAAAAGGATAAATATGCATAAAAGGTGGCTAAAAGGAATTAATTCCAGAAATTCTGTGGGAATGTTAGTGAAGCAAAACAATTGAGTTGAATGTGTTAAAGTGAAAGAATATCAGTTTTTCAATCTCATTGTTGTTGAGCTGCTATCCATATATTCCTACCTTTAACCCGACCAAGTTACAACTTGTGAAGTCCTTTTGATCAACTGGTGCATGTGTTTGGTTCTTCATTTTTAAGAATTTTTGAGAATATGATCAAGCCTATGGTAGTGTTATAGCTGTGTTGGATTGAGTGCTCATGATACCCTAAAACACTGAGTGTTGAGTGAATATTATTTATCTTTGTGAGGGGTAATCAGTGTAGACTTGTATCTTTAGAAAGCTGATGACATTGTTGGAAATTTATGATATTGGGTCAGTCATGCATAGCATATTGTGTCTGAGAGTGTCTATGTATTGTTATGATGGATTAATTGATTGTTTATGGATTGAGTCTTGTACATTGCTGAGGACAGCAACATTTAAATCTGAGAATGGTTTGATGTGCCTCTGGCAGATGTAGTTTTCCAGGCTAAAAATGATGAGAATTAAGTCATAGAAGAACACTTTTTATACATATTTGTTTATTATATTGACTTTTCCATCTCAATGACATTTCTCACCTATTTGTTATGTTTAAATAGGGAGAAGAGGTGGAAACTACGAAAAGCTTGGTGATGCGACTCTACACGGGTGGAAATTCCATGCTACATCGAATTGTTGGGCCAAAATTCCAGAGAAGTGGCACAACTTAGCGCCGCGTGCACATGCCAAATACCAGAGAAATGGCGCAGTTTTGCGCCATAATGGCGCGGTTTTGCGCCAGACACTTACTCTTGCAATGCATCAAATTATGCTAGGCCATTTTTCCAGAGATCTGGCGCGGTTTAGCGCCACAGTGGCGCGATCTCGCGCCAGTTTGCGGGAATTCAGTACCGTGTTTTTAAAAAAAAGGACAGTTTAGGGAGAATAAAAGGATGGCTATTTAAAGGCTATTTTTGACAGAACTAGGGGACGATTCAATTCCTTGAAAGAGATCAGCAGTCGCGCTCGGAGAGGGATTCCGATGGAGATTTTGTTCATCTTGTTCTTCCAATTCCATTTATCAATTTATGTTGAATATTGATATTTCAGCCATGATCATGGTTGGCTAGGTACTTTTTATTGTAGTTAAGGTCACAAACTCTATGTGAACCCTTGTTACAACGGATTGGTTTGCATTTACTCATTTATATAATTATCTTCATTTCTACTCTATGCGTAATTTCTATCCTCTTTATTAGAACTGATCAATCTGATAGTTGATGATAGTTTGAGGGTTAGAACCCTAGAATAGGAATATTGGGGTTTTTAATCTTGAAAGGGAGTAGGATAACAATTGGTATGCGTGCTAGGAATAGACGTATATTTGATTGTAGATGCTTAAATTATCATGTTCATTGCTTAAATCCATGAGGAACATTGCAAGGAATTAGGGTTCCAATTGGGGTTTAAAGGGTTAATTTTGCAAGGAATTCAGGGTTAACTACTAATATTTTTAGATGATAATTTATCTGAGTATTTATGTAAATGAGTATTGTAAATTCAATCCAAAGTAAGAAGCAGGGATCATTTGGTGAGTGTACGCTAGCTACAATGCTTTCTCATATCTTTACAAATCAATCTCTATTTTTTATTTATTTCATAAAAAAATTTATAAAAATACGTTTTTGCATTTAGTCTTATTTTTACTCAAATCAACAACAATTTTCACACACCTATTTGAATTCCTTCCATCTTAAAAGGACAATTATTTGATATTCGATCCCAATCTCTGTGGAGACAATACTTTCTTATCATTATATTACTTGTGCGATCGGTACACTTGCCGGTGAGCATCAATAACCCTGCAATATATTAGAATTACAAAAACACCTTGATTTCCGCCCCCCAACGACGTCATTTTGGGTTCACCGGAGATAATTTATCTCAATTGACTGAAGAAATCATTTACATATTACTTAATTAGGTTTTTTTCTCTGTTTATTCTGTTTTGAATTCTATTCTTTGGTAACTTTTTTTATAATGGGTAGGATGTTATATGATTTTTTAAACTAGATATACAGACTCATGCTTTTGATCACAAACAACAACTATATTCTCAGTTTTTTCTATTATGTTCTTGATACAAACAAGAAACTGAATATATGGACTCATGATTCCTTTCTTTTTTTGGTCTTTGCAGACTATTGATGGAACACTCCCAAATAAAAACTATTGAAGACATGAGTGAAAGTTTAGTATCTTTAGATCACATTGTTGAATTGGAGAAAGATAATGATGAGTTAAGAGGAGATGGTCAGTATGAAATTATGAATCAAGACAGAGGTGGTGATTGTAGGAAAGACAACTGCCAAGAAATTATGGGACATGATAGTGAGTTTAATGAGCCTCCTATATTGGGTAGAGTTTTTTAGACAGCTGAAGAAGCCTACTATTTTTATAATGATTATGCAAAAGTTAAGGGGTTTGGAATATATAAGCATTACTTTAACAGGAGTAGAAGAAAACCACAACTATGTTTATGGAATTATGTGTGCTCAAAGCAAGGTATCAAGAATCTAAATGATAAAAGAGTTGATGTTAGCAATGTCAAAAGGTGAAGGGATACAAGGACTAATTGTTTGGCGATGTTCCAAATAAAGTTGGTGAAATGATTATGGAAAGTGAAGAAGTTCAATGATTCATATAATCATCCATTGATTAACACTCTGTCAAAGGTGAACAAGTTTCCTTCTCATAATGATTTATGTCGCTCAGAGTTTATTAAATCCATTGTTTCTCAAAGATGGTGAATGCTATGAGCAAAGAAGTTAACATCACTCCAGTCAGATTAGCATTATTATATCAAGCCAGCGTAAGAATAATATAGAGTAAGTCCTTTCAGAAGAAGTCTTCTCTTGATGGATGTTTTCATTTTGATATGCAGTTTGCAGAAGATGGTACATTAAGAAGCGTCTTTTCGGTGGATGGTAGGTCGAGAGCTTCCTATGGTCAATTTGGGGAAGTCCTTGTCTTTGATGTGGCTTACAAAACAAACAAGTTCAAGTTTTCTTTTACCCATTTTTTGTTGGGGTTAATAACCATGGGCAATCAATTTTATTTGTTGCTGCTTTGTTAGAGGGTGAAACAGAGGCAACCTTTACTTGGTTGTTTGAACAGTTTCTGACATGCATGTTTGATAAGTCTCCTGTTGTTATTATTACTGATCAAGACAAAGTCATGGGGAAAGCAATTGCTAAGATATTTCCAAGAGCACGACATCATTTTTGTGTGTGGCACATAAAAAAACATGTTTGGGAGTATAGTCAAGCATTACGTGCACAACTTAAAGATAGTTTTGAGGTTGACTTTCGTGCATGGTATAAAAGTTGAAGCATAGATGAATTTGAAGATAACTGGGAGGCATGAAGAACTAAATATGATATTAAAGAATAGTTGGTTGGCTAACATGTATGCTTCACGATACCATTTGGCAAAGGCATACTTGAAAGATACTTTTTTTGCTAGAATGACTACAAGTGGCCGAAGTGAGAGCATCATTTCATTTTTGATGGATATGTCAACTTTAACACAATGTTAAATGACTTTGTTACCCAATATGATAAAACAATAAAGTCTAGAAGAGATGCAGAAGAAGATGAAGATTTTAAAACTATAAATACATAAGCAAATTTAGAGAGTAATCATCCAATTGAAGCAATAGCTGGAGAGCGCTACACAAGAAAACTGTTTGAAATTTTTTAAAAAGAGTGGAGGGGTACCACATAAGATTACTTTCATGAAATGATGTCAACAAACGAGCAAAATATTAGGTACTGGGTGGGGTCTCCCAAAGTAAATAAAGAGTTGTGGGCAATTGTTGTTTACAATTTGATAGAAAGTTTCACTACTCATTGTTCTTGTGCAAAGTTTGAGACTAGGAATTTTGTGCAAACATATTTTGTACATCTAAACAAATGATGACCCTTACTGAAAAGTATATTTTGACTAATGGACCATGAATGCAAGTTATAAGGCTAAAAATATTTTGTTTGTTCATTCTGAAACAACTACCAGTGAAACAAGTGCAATATCTTTGTTGTTAGCTCAGTCGAAGTGAAATTTGGCTATTTCTGAAGCAAAAGATTATTTTCATGAAATTAGAAGGTTTGATGCTATTGTTGATGAATTTATTCAATATCAATTAGAAAGAAAGAGAAATAAAATTGAAGAAGACACCATAAGCTCAATTGTACCTTCACAAAGTGGTTTCATTCATTCTCGAGTTTCATTTAACTATGTTTCAGACCCCACTCAAGCAGTCAAAACTAAGGGGCGTCCAAAAGTTACTTTTCGAATAAAATCAAATTGGAGTTATTGTTGAGAGATGGATCATATTAAGACTAGTTGTTAGAAGCAAATGGTATTTTTCGTATATTTTTTCCATTTATGTTTATGTTTTTCCTCTTTGAACTTGATAAAAAAACTGTGATTTTTCATTTGTAGATAGATGTTGCAAGAGAGAAGCAAAAGGAATAATAGTTTCATTGAAAGCCTGATGACATTGCAGATTTTTTAAATCTAAGAAGCTTTTGTATTCGAGATTGGAAGTTGCAGCAACTATCGAAGAGAAGAAATTATTTTGATGTTTGTAAAGTTGCATTGTAAAGATATCTTGTCAAGTTGAGCTATAAATATCCTTTTTGGAAAGATAACTTGATATAGTTTATTTCTGGATATCCTTTTTGGAAAGATTACTTGATATAGTTTATTGCTAGAAAGTTTCATATTATTTTGATGTATGTATTGTTCCCAGTAATTCTATGAAGCAAACTGTTTTACAGAAAATTTGACAGCAAAATAGCAAACTTTCCATGAACATATATTGAGTTGTATAACTTTGATTGCTATGAATTATATATAATTTTAAATCTTTAGATGTGTTCCACAATATTCAAAAATTAAGAATTTTATAGGTTGAAACGCATTCCCAGTTCCATTTGGAAGTTCAATGGTTTAGGATGAGTTCTTTACTGTTGTCAAAGAGTAGTACAAAAGCTAAATTTTATAAAACAAACACATGTGATGAATCACTCACATTGAATAATTATGTACATAAATTCATTTACATTGGACACAAATATCCTATAATGACTACTAAAATCCAAGTTACAACTCATACAGAATATCCTATAATGACACTTCCTACTTATAATATTCCTTGAAGTCTATGTGAAAGTCTTCTTTTAAAGGATCTTCCATGTTGATTACTTTCATGCCTTTCATTTGGACTGTTCCTGCTGCAATATCCTCAACACGCTTTTCTGGCTGATGCAGCAACATCCTGCAAAAAGGAATACACACACTATCAATTTGGAGACTCTATATATAGGATTAAATTGATGATTCCATGCAATTGAACAAAATTTATCACAAACAAGTAGCTTAAAAGTGCTTCAATTTGTTTGACTGAGGCCAGAGGCTGACCTGCACTTGTGCCACTGTGTGCAAATGCAGGCACAAATCTTAGGAAAAAAAGAGTAAAGTACCTTTTAGGTCCTCAACAAAAATTACGGGGTCCAATTTAATCCCTTGGATAAATTTTTTTTGACTTGTGATCCCTTTCAATTCCAAAATAGACTTAGTTGGTCGAAATCGTGGTCCTCTGAAATTCAAAGAAGATCCATGTTAGTCCTTTTGGAACTAACATGGATCTATTTTGAATTCCAAAGGAACCACAAATCGATTTTTTTCTAATGGATTAAATGGGCCCCATAATATTTGTTGAGTACCCAAAAATTTAATAGGGACCACTTATTTATATTCTTTTATTTTTTTAATAAATTTAGAATTTTCTTTAAAAAAACAATTGGGGGCCCCGCCCCTAAATGTGCAGATAAAAATAAAATTTTCTTGGACCGCCGCCGAGGCCATTTGAAAACTAGCGGTTAATAAATTAGTTGCAACACTATCCCTAGTAAATGACTAGGCCATTCAATAAATTAGTTTGATTCTGATTTCGACATGGAGAAATTCTTTGCAGTTGAATAACTTAATACCAAAATTTTTGCATGTAAATAAAGCCCCCTTCCCCATCCCCCAAACCTCATCTTCTCACTCTCATGATAAAAAGTTGAAGAATAAATTAAACTATTAAAGCAGGAGACCTGTGCCTTCTGCATTCCTTCTGCATTGAATACATCTACATTCTTGGTTGTTTGCTTTTCTGTTTTCTTATCGTGGGTCCTTATCAAATGCATTACTACGGTGGCACATTCTACCGCTCCTTTCTTTTTTCAACTTTAGATATAAATAAGCAGGACAAAAAAATTACACAAAACAAGGACAAAACAACCATAGTTTCATGATAGGAACTTGAAAAGTTAATGGACTTAAGGAACATGATAAATCAAAAATGCTTATTAAAAGAAAACCAAGACTAATAAAGTATAGGGAGGAAAAACAAGAGACATAGAACAAACAAACCTATTAGCAGATATCTGTGATAAATTCTTGGGTTTCCAAGACAGGAGCAAATTTCCAATACAAAGCAAGCTTCCTTCATATTCAACCCCATTTACTGTAAACCCTGTATCATTATATCTAAAAAATTGGAGAAAGAAAAAGGAAATTTACAACCATGTCCGGTCCTTGCAGCAATTATTTGCTATAATACAATGTTATCTAAAATTATTCACATTCTATAAAACCCTGTTCACATTCTAAATAAATAAATAAAAAATTTAAAACACCACATTTTGCATAATGAAAAGAAAAATCCCAAAAAGGAAGAAAGCAACAAAGAACAACCATGTTTAAAACCCTGCATCAAATGTTTTCCATAACATGATGTTATCGAAGATTATTCTGGAGAACTAATTTCACATTGAGCTTTCTACCTTGTTTGATAAAGTAAACAAGGATTTATATATTGAGTAAATTGATATAAATTGTTGTGGGTTGTAAGAGAACCAAGGCATTACTGGTCCTTGAGGGCCACCCATGTCTATTAGGTACCATTTGAGGATAATAACACACTTTTAATAAAGTGAGATAGGTTGAATAAACAAAAGAGATGTCGTCGAATTTTCTATAAAATGACATATTTTGGGTGAACTTTAGGAGGGCATATCTCCCTCCATAGAAGTCCAATAGGGATGTTCCATACACCATTTTGAATTTTGAGATATCAACTATATTTTATCAAAATTTGATAGTCATTGGAGTAGTACGCAGACCTGTAGAGGCAGTTGAGTACAGACTGTTCTGGACGTCCTACTGGTTGGGAGACCGTTTTTGAAAAATTTATTTCTCCATCAATTCTTGGTCAAATTAGGCTCATGATATGTAAAATTGAAGCTTGGGATGTCTAGTTTACTCCATAAAAATTTGAGAGAAATTAGTCGAGTATTTTGTCCAGAATCGGTGAAAGAATAGAGGCTGTTTGGTGTCCTATTTGAGATTGGCTGACAGCTTTGCTTGTCCAATTTCAAACGGTGATAACCGGAGCAAATGAGAACTTTATGGAGCGTGTGATAGCTTGTTGGAAAGATAATTAAATCTAGAATAATATACTAAAAGATGAGAGGTTTGTAGCATGCCGATCTCTCGAAATATTCAGATTACTGAACCATGTTCAGTTTTGTAAAAACCATTAAAGTGTGAATTATACTAACTGGATTTATGAGAACCGCTTTGTTACTTGAGAGAAGTATTATATGATAGTTAGACATTATTTATAATTATTCCGCATTTAAATTTTAGTTATGATCACAACTTTTATTCATTACGTTTTATTATTGTTTTAAATGCTCGCATAATGAAAAGGAAAAAGTTTACTCACATTTTTATAAATGAACTGTTGTGCTTGTAATTACGCTTAATATCATAATCAATGTTAACAATACCGGTGTACAATGGGCTGTTACAGTTTTCCCCACATTTTTTTGTTGTTTATAATGGGTATTCATTTATCTTTCATATATTTGTCCACATTTTTTTTTTGGTTTTAGAAAAAATAAAACGTTTTAAATAATTATACACAAAAAATAAAAAAGATCGCTTGTGTTTTTCTGGGTTGTCTGATCTTTGAGTTTTGGTATCTATGTCAATTTTATTAGAAGAGAGAAGATTATCTTAAAATCATAGAAGCCAATGCTTCACTCAACAAAATGAGTTAATTATTCTTTTTCTTACCTTATAATTTAAGTTGTTTTTATTTAGTTGTTTTTGTCTTTTTTTGAAATCTTGGACCCACTTTTTTTTATTAAAATCCAAACAGGAGATAGACACTTCAAGGCAGTAAAATGACCAGGTGAAGGTCATTAAGTTGAAATTAAAAGCAAGGGGTGACAAGGTACATTGTAGTAATATCTTTTTCCCTTACGATAATTTTTCCTTTCTATTTTTTGTATTCCCTGCTTGCATTGCATATCAATATTTTTTGGACTTTTTTATTCTGGGTTTTACTTAGGTTTCTTTATCTCTTTTCTGGGGACAGGTCCAATCCTTCACTCCCTCCATTATCAATGGCCCCAGAAGTAAATTCAAAAACCCCAGTTTACAATTGGTCCATGTCAATGCCTCTGTCAACTTTTTCAATTCAATGGCTAAAAATCAATGGCAAAAGCAAATGTAAATGCAAATGCCCAGCATGTCATACTATCCACGTATGATGATGATTAAGATGCTCAATCAGACTTATCAGTCATCCCAAATATCCAATAATGTGGGTGTTATTCAATTTCATTATTCGTCTGGCCATCCAACGACGTCGTTGCCAATGCTATTCTCTTCATCTTGTGCAAAGGGCAAGGTCAATGGTAACATGTGCCACTTGCAATTCCTTATATAAACGTCTCATCTTCTTGTCAATCATTTGATGAGATTATAGCAAAAAAGGATTTGAGTAGAAACATGGCAGCTCAAGCAAGGCAAGGAAGGATTCAGATTCTCAAGCTCATGAATTCCATCAAAAACATTAAACAACGTTCTTCTTAGTTAATTAGATGATGATAACATATGCTTATTTCCTTTTTCTTATTCTTTTCTAATTTTGTTTTCTTTTTCTCATTCACTTGTAGTCTAAATTTTTTGACGTAGGATTGGAGTTGCGATATATTAGGAAACCTCAATCCTACACCAAAAAATATTTGAGATTTGGTGACATTATTGTCAATGATATATTTTTGGAAAAAACATATGACAATAATCTTTGAGATTTCTGTTTTCACGAAAAATCGAATTAGATTTGGAAACAAACACGACGAGCTTGGCATAAGGAGATTATAATATATTTTTAATCGTTTGACACGTTTCATTCTTATTTTTTCTCATCACTTTTTTCACTGTTTAGAAATGCTTCTAGTAGGTGAAATCCCACCCCATGGAAAACTTCTCTATTTGGTGTATTATAAAGAAAAACTTTAAAAACAAAATCTCATTATTCTTTATTTTTTTCTCATTCAAATGATTTCTTTAAAAGAGCAAGTTAATGAATTGTGAAACATTGTTTCTAAAAGATGAAGTAATAGCTAATGCTATAAGACTCATGCTATGTTTACGGTTGAAGGTCAGGTTAAATGTGTGATCTATACTAGATTAGCCTTATCTTACATTTGAAATGTAAGAGGTTGATTATATAAATCCAACGTATGAATTTTTGGATCACATGAAAACACACCAACTGTTATATTAAGAATAAAGATAAAGAGTCACAAAAAATACATAAATATATATAGTATACGTAACTTGGGTATACTAGATGAGTCACTTCATTGATTAATTAATAAATATGTATTATAATTAATAATTAATTATTATAATTAATTATATATGCGATAAGTTTTTGTACACTAGGTTTATACAAAAAAAATTTATAATCTACTCATTTTTTCCTCTTTTTGGTGTCTCTATTAGTGTCCTCCAAAAACAAACCTTAAAAAAAATATAAATGATATGATCACAATGTTTTATAACATTATTTTTTGTATTCAAGAGTTAGAAGGCATGAAATGTAAAAAGGGTAAAGTAGGCTAAAATCAAAGCCAAGTAGCTTAAGTGGGATTTTGAATCCCAAATCAAGTAATCTCCAATTGACTATTTTTGTTTTAAATTGATATGTTTGAATTAAAAAAAATTATCATATCACGATTAAAATATCAGCCACAGAATAAGGATGCGAAGGGACGTCATAAGAAACAAAGACACGATGATAAACTAAGATTTAGTACAATATATATTGGCTAGAAATATGATATTGCGGATATATATCCTCCAAAGCACAAATCTCATGATCTGCCAACTAGAATTCAATCCAGACATCTTGACACTCTGATTTCATAGAGTATCGAGTTGAGGGCTTCTGTTCCGGTCCGACCAAATTGCCTTGCCTATATAACTGGCTCAAGTATTCGCCCAGTAGGAACATCCTCACTATTCACGTGGAGCACATGTCTCCCTTACGCACGTGTTTCTTCACACTTTTTATGCACACATGACCCTTTACTCATTATGGTCACGTTGCCTCACGCTTAGTAGGGCCCATAAGGCTAGAAACAATTATGACATCACACACTTTGCGTGTTTTGGAGGGAAACTCCAACCAGCTCCTATATAATGGGCCATAACTCCCTTGCTATTC
Organism: Gastrolobium bilobum; assembly: GCF_033153095.1. NCBI lineage: Eukaryota > Viridiplantae > Streptophyta > Magnoliopsida > Fabales > Fabaceae > Gastrolobium > Gastrolobium bilobum. Next base: position 521,174 of record NW_026898450.1, read on the forward strand.
ATCCACTCCATCGACTCTCTATAGTTGTTACTCTACTGAATGCTCACCATAGCCATAGCTGTTGTCCTTGTACAATTTCCCCTTTAGCACCCTCAACTTCTTATCTGAGGCTTACTTAGAGACACCTCGTAGCCTGGTCCATACCACTATCTCTTCTATCTCCCTTATATACACATACTTCATCATCTTAGGAAATAGATCCTCATCTCAAACTCGGATTAAGTTCACTTAGGTTGTGATAAGCTTAAGAAAATCTGGTATAAATATAAAGGTAATTTTGTAAGACTCATTGATGCCACGTACCACTTGATCGGTGTTATATTTTTGAATGATCGAATAATATTTTCTAAAAGATTACTTATTGGGTTGCGTGGACCTGGGACAGGTACCCACGTCCAGAACACTGTACTCTTCCTCACTTCTTGAGTCTATATTCTTTCAGTAATATGCCTTTTGTTTCTATATCAATTCTTAAAGAAACACTACTCAACCGAGGTTGTTACTATACTTCCGTAAAAAAAAAATATCACGTTATAGGAAATAATATTTATCATTTTAAAGGATATAACTTTGTATCATTTTAAGTGAGACGACCATATTTTAGATATTTGAAGGTTTTTTATATTCTTTCTCTTCAACAAAATTAGGAGAATAGAGAAAAAGACAATATTGTAGAGGATAGAGAATGTAAAAAATCAGAAAAATACTGTCATTTCGTTTAAAATGAAAACATTTTTTTTCCTTCTATTAAATATTCAAGCAATTATCATTTATATATATCATCCCTTATTTTATTGAGTTAAAATACTAAAAGATAATGATAAACGAAAAAACAGTGCTTCCCTAATTTCTAAAATATATATCAGTCAAATTGAAACAAAGATATAGTTAATAAAATCCTTATTGATTAGAAAAAAATTTATTTTTATTAATTGCATTTAATTTTGAGAACTAAATTACTTTTACACGGTGCATTAATTAAAATAATTTCAAAAAATAAAGGAAAAATATTTTAAACAGAAAGATTGTTATCTAATCTCAATATATTAGTGATTCACTCTCATATCGGTCAACGGAAAAAAGATAGCCAAAAGCTATAATTAAAAACAACAATTACCGGAAAGAGTTTGATGTCTTTAATAGCTCAAATTAATTCACGCATTAATCACTTAAAACACCATTGTGATGTATTTAAAAAAAAAAACACCATTGTGTTATTTATCTCACTTGATACTATCCTATAAATAGTGTCTCACTCACGTAAAAAACCAGTGATCCTCATCTATAGAGAGCCTTACAGCGACACACGAAAAAAGAGGATTAGGATTGTGAAAGAAAAAGAAAAAACAAAACGAAATAGATGGAACAAAGCATTGGCAACTGTTCAATCGGCACTGAAACGGAGTGGGAAGTTGCTCTATCCCTTCTCCAATTGTCTCGAATGCCATTCACTTGGGGTTGCAAAAGAATGGGACCTGATATTCAAATTCCCCACCGTGGTGCAGGCGGCTGTGGCAGCGCCGTCACGATTCCTTCGTGCGATCCCAAAAGTCTAATGGTGTTCAAAACAGAGGCTTTGAGTTCATCAGCCCCTTTGTCGTTCTTGCGTACTGAATCTGAGGAGAACCCGGAACCCTTGCAAAAGAAACTCTCTCTCAAAAGGGTATGTAATGTTATCTTCCCTATTTTTTTCTATCTTTTTCAAATGGTTTCTTGATTATGTTTTCCCTGACATTTTAGTGCTGTTTATAACATTCATTTATCTTTCCTATTTCGTCCAATATTTTTTTGTTTGTTTGGAAAAATTAAAACGTTTTAAATAATTATATACAGAAACAAAAAAAGGATTGCTTATGTTTCTCTGAGTTATCTAATATTTGTTTTTTGTTTTTTGTGTCAATCTCTACAGAAGAGAGAAGATCATCGTTATATCATAGAAGACATGACAAAAACCAAAGCTTCACTCAAGCGAGTTAATTATTCTTTTTCTTACCTTTTAGTTGTGTTGTTTTTGTCTTTTCTTGAAATATTGGACCCATATTTTTTTTTTTTGGGTAAAGTGTATGTCATTTTAAAGGAGGTAAGGTTGTGTCATCTTAAGAGAGAAAGAGATAGATAAAGGAGGAAAGATAGTTGACAAAGGTGTGAATCTCACCTCTTTGTGAAAAAAAGATATAAATTGTGTCATTTAAAAGGATAAACATTTTTCCGTTTTTTCTTTTATCTTCCTTCTTACTGTTTCATCAATGAAATCCAAATAGGAGATAAGCACTGAGAGGCAGTACGATTACCAAGGTGAAGGTCATTGGGGCTGTTTGGTATGGGGTAATATAGTGGATGTCCAGGAATTATGAAGTGGAAATTATTTATGCACACATTTGGTAGAAGGAAATCAGAAAATATGACTGGATATAGTTTAATCCTTGGCATCCACTTTACACTATCATTTTTTATTTCTGATTCCCCTTTAGAAGATGGTAATCATGAGTTCCCAGTTTTTGGATATTTTGGGTGCAATTTCTCAGACTATATTACCCTCGAGCCCTAGCTTATCACTTGTGCCACCAGAAACAAATCGTGTCTTGGAAAGGAATGAGGCTCTCGAGCGTAGGTTGACCGAAACTGGGTTGTGGTTCACAGATAAATTATATGAGGACATGTTTACCTGCACAACGAAAATAGAAAAGTTCTTGTATTGATCTCCCTGAAGCTGTATGACCTGCATCTGTACCAAATTGGCGTATAGGCTTTCATTGATAAAAATGATGCACCCAGTGACAGATATGTTAAAAATCACAAAAAATGTGCCAAATCGTCTTGAATAAAAGTTATTCTTAACCAGGGTAATTTTGTCAAATTTCATCATATTTCCAGTAATATTTTATTTTCAACCAAACATCTCTACAGAAAAATTAATTAATATTCCCAGTAATATTTTATCCTACCAAACACATTTTTTGTAAAATACCCAGACACTTTTTATTCCCCCCATATTCCAAGTAATTGTGATTCCAGGATCCAAAAAAATTTTTCTAGTACCAAACGTACCCTAAGTTGAAATTAAAAGGAAGGGAGATAAGGTACATTGTAGTAATGTTCTTTTCCCTTATAATAATTTTCTCTTTCTATTTTTTGTATTCTCTTCTTGCATTGCATATCAATATTTGTTGGACTTTTTCATTATGGGGTTTTACTTAGGTTGCTTTATCTCTTTTCTGGTGACAGGTCCAATTCTTTACTCCCTCCTTTATCAATTGCCATTTTTTACAGCCAAGTAATGGCTCCAAAAGTGAATTCAAAAACCCCAGTTTGCAATTAGTCCTCATCTCAGTGCTTCTGTCAACTCTTCCAATTCCATGGCAGAAGCAAATACAAATGCTCAGCACGTCAACCAATCCACCTATAATGAAGATGCTCAATCAAACTTCAGGGCCATCCCAAATACATAATAGTGTGGGCATTGCACAGTTTCAGAATGCGTCTAGCCATCCAACGACGTCGTTGCCAATGTCATTCTCTTCCACACAGGGAAAGGTCAATAGTATAACGTGTCCACTTGTCATTCCTAATGTGAATCTCTAGCCTGAAGAGTTCATCCAAGTGCATTCTTCTCAACCATTCAATGAAATTATGGCAAACAAGGATTTGAGTACAAAAATGGCAGCTCAAACAACGCAAAGAAGGATTCTGATTATAAGCCTCAAGTTTGGTCCAACTGGTACAGAGAGAAGACCCGTTAGAATCAAGAGGGCCTCCAAATGCTTGGAGGGTTATATTTGTTCAGTGTTGCCCAATGAAATTTTATAGATTCATTATATGATGTAATAGGGCCCATTACACATTACACATTCAAATAGTGATTTGTGAATGAAATCTCATGGAAAATTTGAATTTTTATTTCTCTCTTCTAAAATTCTCTCCACTAAATTGACACATTTCATTCTTATTACTTCTTTTGGTTGATAAGGAAATCCCACCCAATGGAAAACTTTTCTATTTGGCGTATTATAAAGAAAGGCTTTTTATTAGATAAAAGAAAAATAAAACAAAACACACGAGAAACTCTAGGAATGGATCATCCTAGGAAACGAAGTCCCTATAATGTCGCTACTAAGGAGTAGGGATGGCAAAAACGAGGCTCGCAACCCGTCCTAAATGAGTCAGGTTGGGTTGGCCTAAATGAGCTGTCAACCCGACCCGATACAACCCAGACCCAAACGAGCCAGCCCGCGGGTCAAACGGGCTAGCTCGCGGGTTGAATATTTTTTTTTTAATTCAAAAAAAAAAAAATCCAAAACTGCCATACGCTCACATCGTCGTAACTCGTCACTTTCCTTAACCCTAAGATTCTTCTGCCCCCTTGGATAGCTTGTTCATCCTGTTACCATTAACCTTGCATCTTCGAGTCTATTGGCCTATTCTCTTGACAAACGCAATCCACTACTCCCAAGGTGCAATATCCTTTTCTCTATATTTCTCATCTTTCTTTTTTATTTTTCCCCAATATATATATGAAAATGGATTCATTGTTCTTCTTCTATGTTGTTGACATTATAAGATTTGTTATTTCAATCTTTTTTCTTTTTCCAATCTGGGTACCTTTGAAGAGATCAAAGTTGGAACCTTTTGGCAGTGTTGATAATTTTAGCAGTGTTGGAGAACAAATAAGAGTAGTTCACAAAAATCAATTTTTTGAGCCAACTCGCGAGCCAATATTTTGAGCTAACCAACCCGCGAGCCAACCCACTGGCATCATTTCAAGCTAACCCGCGAGCTTTTTTTGAGCCAACTCGCGAGCTTTATTCCGAGCCAACCCGCGAGTTGATTATCGAGTCAACCCTAACCCGACCCGTTTTTTACGGGTTGGGCCAGGTCGAGCCGGGTTGGCCCGTTTTGTCAACCCTAGTAAGGAACTGCATGCAAGATTCCTCTAGAGGGTTCAGAAGAACATTAGGGCCTATTTGAATGTGCTTTTTTTTTCTATTTTTAAAAACTGTTTTGAATATAATTTTGAAAACTAAAAAGTAATAAAATCAGCTGTTAAAATTTAGTAGTAAGAAGTAGTAAGAAAAAGAGGTAGTAACTATAATCTCTTCCTAAGTTTAAGGTTATAAAGTTGTAATTATTTACAAAAATGCTATTAATGAAGTTTCATAATTATAAGATTGTCACCATAAAATAATTTAAAATTAAAAAGAAATTAGATTTATTTACAAAGATGTCATTAATGAATCCAAAAAAAAAAAAAACAATTTTTGAAAACATCCTTAAATTGTTTTTCTTTTTCATTTTTTTAAACTAAAAAACAATCTTTGTTTTGGGATTCATTTTCCAAAACAACTATTTCTAAACATGTATTTTTTTTTTTTTACTTTTTTTAAAAAAAACTAAAAGATGGTTTTTCCCAATAGAAATCAAACAGGCTCCTACCTTAGTATCCAATACTCGTTTCTGAACGTCGGTAGCTAGTCAATTAGCAACCTTGTTGCCTTTCTTGTAGAGATGAGAAACTTTCACATTCCATTCTCTCTTCTGATACGAGTTCTTATTCTGGTGACCAGAGGAGCAAAGGGATGATATATGGCTGATAAAGAAAGACTTAAAAAAATAAGAAAAAGTATAAATACCTCATGTGATTTTCCTTTGAATCACTTATTCCCGTATTTTTTTTAATCCCTTATCTTCCTATGGTTTTTTTTCCATTAAAGTCCATCCTTAATACTGATATAAACTTAGCTAATATGCTTATTTTACCCTTCTTACAAAATGCTTCAGCTACCATGTGTATCATTTTTTTTTTTGGTAAATACCATGTGTATCATTTTATTCCACAAGGAAAAATTTCTTGGGTTTCATTATTTAATTTCATTTTACAGCTCATATTATTCAATTTAGTTTATACTTTTCGGCAAAAAATTAATTTATTGTTTTTAATAAAAAATTACGAAAATATTGTCGTTTTAAAATTATTTATAAATATATAGCAGTCAAACACGTCCACATAGGACGTATTCCAATAGAGAGAAACATGCCCATGTGGGGCGTGACCTATGAAACAAACACGTCCACATGAGACGTGATCAGAAGAGAAACACGTCCATGTAAAACATGACCCAAAAGAGAGACACGCCCACATGAGACATATGACTCAAGAGAGAAACACGCCCACATGCGGCGTGACCTCCCTTGGTACAATTATTTTCTGTACAAATTCCTCAGAAAAAAGCTGTTTGTACGGTAAAAGCTCAATAAAAGCTTTATCAATTGCTTTTTGGGTTACACGCTTTTTGGGAAACAGCATTATCAAGAGAGAGTCGCAGGTTTTTTGAGTTTTGCTTTATCAATTGCTCAGTAAAAGTTGTTTCCACCACAAGACTTAAATAAAATTCTTTTATTGTTTGTTGTGTTTTTTATTTTATATTTTAATAAAGATATAATCATTTGTTATTTTTTATATTTTTATTATGAAAACTTTTGAAATAAAATAATAAAGATATTATCATTCTTATCGGTACAAATCCTATCTGATGTCTGCTTGACCACACAGCATTGAATATTGGGTTTCGGTCTTCATGGCGGAAAGGAAAATCAACTAAAAGAAAATTAGAAAAGCCAAAAAAGTTAGAGTTGACCAAGCAAGTCAAGTTTCGTAGTCTTTTTCTTATTACGAGGTCTAAAAAATTCACATACATGATTTATATTACATCTTTGAAGAATCTATCTTAATTTTTTTGTTGTTGCTTCTGACCACGGAGGTCACGCCTTTTTTGGACGTGTCTCTCTCCTGGTCATGTCTCATGTGAACATGTCTCTCTCTACTAGGTCAAGTCTCATGTAGGCGTGTTTGACTGCTATAGTTGCGTAAATAATTTCAAAACGACTACATTTTTGTAATTTTTTATTAAAAAAACAATAAATTAATTTTTTTGCCTAATACTTTTCAACTTAAAACTTAGATTTAGAAGGACTAGGTCTTTTATTTTAATGTATGAGTGATTTTTTTTTTCATTATGGAAGGTTAGTATTTATTATTTTTTGTATAAAAAATATGAAGGGTTAACAATAATGACATAATCGCTTCCGTATAACTCTTTGTGCAATTGGGTTCTTTGTTGAAAGAGTTCTGGATTTTTTTTAATGTAGTTTTGATCAACTGAGATTTTCAATGAGTTATGATACTTATTTTAGCTACACTAATAAAAGCTAAAAACAATACATTTAAGACAAATTTTTTAAATAAATTATCAACCATTTATCACATTGATTCAATTTTCAATTTGTTACACATGTATAATTATTGTTGTAAATTTTTTCCTTTTTTTGTAAAAATATAAAGTTTTTAGAAATGACATCGTAAGTAGGGGTGGTAAACGAGCCAGGGGCCTTTGGCTCGGCTCGTAAATGCCTGAACTCGTTTAATAAAAGCTCGTGTTGGAACCAGGCTTGGACTTGTATAAAAGCTCGTTTAATAAAAAGGCATCAGGCTCTAATTCAGAAGCTCGGCCTTAGAGCCTCCCAGGCTAGCCTAGTATATAAATATTTATTTATACTTTTTATACTACTTGTAATAACTCTCTCATCAATTTATTTCACCCCATTTTATTGGTTTAACCGACTTTTTGAATGATTTTGTTCTATATTATACTATTTGGATATATATTGAATTTATGTATATTTATGGAATTACTAGTGCTGTTCTATATTATCCTTCATCCTCCTTCACACAAACAAACCCACAAAAACTCATTCGTTCCACTGTGCACTGCTCGTTTGTGTCAATTTATTTTTTATTTTATTTATTTTATTTTTATTTTTGTTGGCACTTAATGGGCTAAGATAATATAACCTGTTATCTACCTTCTCTCACTTTAATTTTTTTTTTTATTGTAGACTTTGTAAATTATTGCTGCAAATTGGAAGCTAAGGTTTCTATCTGGAAGTTGATTTTTTGTGGAATTCTGTTCTCTTATTTTTATTCTTTAACATGCTAACAGGCTAAGACAGGCTTCACACAGGCTTTTATTTTTTGTAAATAAACCAGGCCACAGGACAATATTATATTCGTAACAGGTAACAGGCTAAGGTCAGTCGGACACGTTTAAATACAGGCTTGGCCCGTTAAAATCAAAGCTCGGCTCGACTCGGCCCATTAACACCCCTAATCGTAAGTGACATAGATATCGAGTTTTTTTTTGTGTCGTCTTGAGCTTTCCTACATGTAATATTCTATTAATTTAATGAAATTGTTTAAATTTTCAAATATACTCTGGGAATAATGTGGGCTGTAAAATAAATTTAGATAAAAAAAGTTGAAACAAGAAATTAGATTTTGTAAAAGAACGAATTTAGTAGATCTAATATTCTTAATTTCATTAAATAAAATAAGAGTTGGCTTTGCAGAATTATATTAATTATTTTAAATAGATATATTAGTTAAGTTTTTAATAAATGACTATATATATATATATATATATATATATATATATATATATATATATATATAAGAAATTAACATTTCTCCTGCAACTCTAAAATAACGTTGTTTTGCGATTTAAAATAAAAAATAAAGGGTATTTTAGTAAGATACATATTACAATAGGAAAATAAAATGTTTAAAATACCCTTTATTTTTTTATTTTAAAATTTAAAATGACATCGTTTTGAGATTATATGAGCTAATTTTAAAAACACTTATATATATATATATATGTATGTATATATGGGTTACTATTTCTACAGTGGTTGCACCTATTGTTATCTACCGTGGTTGCCAAAATATCACCGTTTCATGCTTAAACAATTAAAAATATCTAATTGGGGTTTTCATTCTCTCTCTATTACTAATCACCATCCCTAATTGTTTCACAATCCATAACATCGACGACGGCAATGGCAATTGTAGAAAGAACCAATTAGATGGTACTTGTACCGACAACATTTGAATAATTTCGCCCCTGTTTTATATAACAGTTATGTTGGTACTTCATCAATATCTACAATGCATGCATTCCTTCCCCAATAAACTAGGCGTTGAAATATTCAAATGTTATAGGTACAAATACCATCTAATTGGTTCTTTTTACAATCGCCGCTGCCTTCGTCAATGTTATGGATTGTGGAACAATTAGGGATGGTGATTAGAACTGAAAAGAGATGAAAACCCCAATTGGATGTTTTTAATTGTTTAAGCATGTAACAGTGACGTTTTGGCAGCCACTGTAGATAACAATAGGTGCACTCATTGGAGAAATAGTTTTACTTTTTCATATATATATATATATATATATATGGGGAAAGTGTGTGTCATTTTAAAGGATGTAAATATGTGTCATTTTAAGAGAGAGAGAAAGAGATAGATAGAGAAGGAGAGAGAGTTGACAAAAAAATAAAGGTGTGGGTCCCACTTCTTTGTGAGAGTGAAATGATATAAGTTGTCATTATAAGGATAAACATTTTTCCCATATATATATATATATATATATATATATATATATATATATATATATATATATATATATATATACATATATATATATATATATATATACACTACAACAAAATTGCTCTTTAGCCACGGCAAAAATCATGGGAAAATATGATAAAAACCATGGCTAAATGAGTTGTCCACTGTTTCAAAAACCGTGGCTAAAACAGGCATTGCATTATTTTAACCACGGTATTTTTTGAATTTAAGCACGGTTTGTATGAGTGTGGTAACATTGAGTTAGCCACGGTTTATGTTAAATTAGCCACGTTATTTTCGTGGCTAAACGATTTGGATCCCAATGATGAAAATTTTTATTTTGCCACAGACAAATAATACCTTTCAACTACCATGTAAACCCTGGCTAACCACGTGATGTTTAAAAGGATCCAGCATCATAAAACCATTAGAACACCAAGCAAACAGGAGGAAACTTGTACAGAGCAAAGCCTGAAACATCGGTAAATAGTCAAGAACTCAAGATAATTTAAATAGCATGCTACCTACATACAAGGGGGCACTTAATTTAATAATAATTTTGGTTTAAGGGGGCACTTAATTTACCAATTTCAAATAGCCCAAGGAAAATAGAGACAAAATACATCCAAGTTAAGAACAGCAAAATCCAAATCTGGCATTGTTACTTCTGACCAAAACTGGAAATGATTGATGAACATAAAAATCCAAGTTAATGAGACTATTTCAGAAACTAAAAATGAATGAAAACGAAGCGAACACTGCACTCGGATTTCGTACAAATCTAAAGGAAAAACATATGGAAGAAGGAAAACTCAGATTCAGGGGTAAAATTCAAATGGGAATCAGATTACGAACCTAGCTTGTGGAGGAACAGAAGAAGAATCGAACAACATTTGAAGAAGAGAGAGCGGAACATGGAGGAAAATTCACACCACCTATTGCATATCCAGAGAAAGAAAAAACAAGAGAGGGAAGGAGAAATAGGGTTTTGTGGTGAAGGGGAAATAAATGATACTGACGTGTGCTATGCTCTCTTTTTTTTTTCTTTTTTTTTAAAGAGCTCATTCTTAACTCTGGTCACCGGCTAATGTAGACTAGTCATTACATTATCATTATGAAATTGCAACGTATTTCAATCATTACTAAATTGCCGTGGTAAAATGCTGTTTTTGGGGTAGTGATATATATATATATATATATATATATATATATATATATATATATATATAGTCAGTATCTTTTGACACCAGTGTCAAAATTAAAATTTGACACCTCATCTGAGAGTCGTTAGATCAAAAAAGATCAACGATCTTGATTTGTAAGTATGTGACACCATTGATTTTTTTTTTATCTAATGACTCTCAGATGAGGTGTCAAATTTTAAAAATTTGACAATAGTGTCAAATGATCTTACCCCCCCTCTCTATATATATATATAGGGAGGGATTATATTTACAACCAAAATAGTTTACAAACTCTTACAATCATATCTTAACCGTTGATTTTCGCCAATCAACGATTGTCCTTTATTGTAAATTAATAATTAATTAATTATTTTGATTTGCGAAAATCCTAACCATTGATTAACGGAAATCAACAGTTAAGATATGGTTGTAAGAAGTTGTAAACGAAAATAGGCTGTAAGTATAACATTTATCATATATATAATTCTAGATTTTTTTAAAGTCACAACTTTCCATTTGGCTTTCTTTTACTAATTTAAAGAATTGTTAAGAAATAATTTATTAAATTGAAATAATTTTTACTTTCAAAAGTTTTTTGTTTTAATTTGAGGGTTTTTTTTTTCAAACACTAATAAGGACATTCATCTCAAAGGCGTGATTTTATTTTTGCCTTTTTTTTTTTGTTATAAAACTGACCGGTACTCTAATGTAAATAATTGCTAACCTGAGTGACTTTTTTGTTAGGATTAACCTTTACTACAATACAACCCCACATGACTTTTTCTAAGATAGTCACGTAAAATTGCACCTTCTATACTCATGAGATAACACGCCAAGCTTCCTATTTAATCCAACCCTTATTCTTCACTTCTTCCTTTAAAATTTTCTTAAAACTAATATTTTTTTTTTTCTTAAATTCTAAAAATAAGTGACGTAATACTAATATATATATTGACATATAGTTCAAATAATTTTTTATTAATGTAAATTTTTTTATGACTTCATAGTAATAAATATAAATACTATTCCTGTCTCTAAGTCTCGTCACATCCCCTAAATTTTCACTAACAAGATAGTGCGTGGCTATTGTTTGAGTTCGAATTTATGTAGTTACAGTGCACTTGGATTTTCAGTATTGGCTTCAAACACTATTAGAAAAGACTATATTTTCGAGAGAAAATTTTTGTTGAAAATGAAAATTCCGTACAAAAATGAAGAGCAAAATTAAGCAACAAAAACTCTTGTGGGCAACCAAATTAGCCAAAGAAAAGGCTGTGGACATAAAGCAGGAAACTCACATCAGTGCAAACTCCTACAACTTCGAGGGTATCTTTCTTTGAAAGCTTTGTAAGGAAGTGACTTTTGAATTTTTCTGTCTCCTGAAACCTACACAAAAATCTCCTACAACTTCAAGGATGTCTTTCTTTGAAAGCTTTGTAAGGAAGTGACTTTAGAATTTTTCTGTCTCCTGGGTTAACTTCATGACTTTACAAACTGATGAAACCAAAAAATAAAACAGAGAAACTGACAGCATCTGCAAATCCAGGAATTGGGTCAGGGTATTTGTACTTAGTGGCTCTGGTAATTTATTCTATATAGAGGTAAACGGTAAAGTTATAACCTTTACATTTGCAAAAGGAAATGAAGTTGAGTTTGAATGGCTGTGCCAAAAGCATGACAAGGAAGAAGAATCGAAAGCATACCTCTGTGAAGAAGAATGAGGAGAAGAAAAAGAAATCTGAAGAGCTATCGAACAGTCTCTGTGAAGAAGAAGAACCAACAACCAAAAGAGCTGACAAACTCAAGAAGAACAAGAAAGAGGAGAACAAAGAGAAATGGGGCTAAGTTAGGAAATGTTATTGAGCTAGAAAAAGGATTGTGATCAAGAATGTGGTAAACGCGTGCGAAAATGACATTGGGAAACTAGAATGAGGCAATGTTATGGGTGGGAAAATGAAAGTGAATAAATCATATAAACTCTTTAATCAGGAGTATGAAGTAATATTTGTGAAATGGCCATAGGGGCAAGTGAATGGTGACGTGTGTATGTTAACCTGAGAAATTTAAAATATTAAAATTTGTTGAATGTAAAAAATATTAAATTTTTTAAGATAATTAGAGAGAAAAAATTGTATGAGTCCTTATATAATTTCAAATTTATTATACATATATCATATTTTTAAAATATAATTAAAGATAAAATATAAGTTTTTGGATTGAATTTGTTCTTTACATGATATCAAAGCCTTTGTGTCTCAAATTCGATCCTCGCCGCCCCCCATTTTCTTTGAGGATTTCTTAGCATATGTAGCATGAGCTTGATGCATCATCCACCTTTACCATTAAAGAGGCCCTAACCTAATAGCTTAGACTTTTGAGTTGAATTGGTTCTTAACAGTTTGCAAAAATAAATTACATTAGCTTGTTAATGGAAACATAATAATTAGTATTAAAGGGTTGACTAAAATAAATCACGGGGCAAGCATGTGCCACGAGGCAAGCACTCGCTAGCGTCAATCCACAAGTTGGGTGTGCGTGTTTAAGAATGTGCATGTGGGCAATTGCGGACCCATTTGGGTGCCATTGTCTGCACTTGCAGACATAAAAAAATTGGGAAATTTTTTTTTCACATAGGATGTGTGATTCAGGCCAAGTAAAAAAAATAAAAAAAGAAGATTGAAAGGAAAAAGGTAAAGAATGGAGAAGAATCACACAGGATTTTTCACGATCTTTTGTGAAATAAAAGTGGTCAACTTTGGATCAAATAGATATGTGGGTTTTTTATTTATTAACCCCTACAATTATATTATATTTTACAAATGTTTTTTTTTTTGTATTATTTATTTTTTAATTATCATTATCGATTATTTCCTTAAAACTTTGGTTGATTCATCAAAACTTTACTTTTGAAGTGGAAGCAAAAATTGGATTATGATCTTTTAAAAAAACAATTTGAGAGCGGCGCCCCTGAACCCCCGCCCTAAGTGTGCAGACATAAAAATATTTTTCTGGGTCCGTCATTGCATGTGAGTGTGCGTATTAGCCATAACGTAAATATTACATGGTGGGAACCAAGTACATGCTTGCACAAAGGTGCCCAAGTAGTTACGGATACTCAACTCAAGGGAAATTACCACACGGTAGTAGCACATGAATTTGTGTGCAACTAGTTATGCATGCCTGCACAAATGGATTTAGGGGGAAGTTAATAGCAAATTCATACCATTGCATTTTTAAATAACCCAACTAGTGATGCAATTATTGCATTAATGCATAATCCAAAAATATTAACCAATTGATATAGTCGGTGGAGCAGTATATACTTGATAAGCAACTACTTTGCACATGATCAATGCCCAACTATCACATAGCAAGCTCCAACAAGTTGTGCATGTACCATAGGCGCAACTTATTTCGCACCAAGTACATGCTTGCAAAAAAGTGCACAAGTAGTTATGGATATTCGGTGCTCAACTATTTGCATCTATACTCTATAGTCAATGCACAACTCACAACAAATTATCATGAGGTAGTTGCATATAGTTCATGTGCGCAACTAGTTACATATGCTTGCATAAAGGCATTAAAGGTAAGTTAATTAATACCGAAATTGCACCATAATTGGATTAAATAACAAAAAAATCATTGACTGGTATTGTGATATTCTAATTCTGGAGAATTTGTAGCTATCAATCGATTCACATATATGACTTTCCTTGTTTGGCCTAGTGAATTGTTAAATTTATCGATGGAGTACTTTTCTTTTGTTCAGAGCTTAATTCTATCAAGATTATAGAGATTTATATTTACGTGTTATCAGTTCTATTATCATGTGAGTGGATATGAGCATCATTTTTGTATACGTATAAAATGATACTCTTAACTCCACCTATTCTGTCATACTGACAGAAATGTCCAACCGTGGTTAGTATGTTTATATAGGATCTAGATGTCCTCTCTCAGGTATCTATTTGGGAGATACCTTAGAGAATAGTGGCTCACTATGCACTATTATAATAATGGTATAGCCAAAGGGTGAAGTGTATGCACAGTGACAACTGAAAGAGGGGTTTTTTTTTTAAGTTTGTACCTGATATGCGTCCAGCATATGATGCTTTCTAAGTTAAAAGAAACAAGGAGTTAATCATAAATGTGTGAAAATAAGTCATAAATGCAAGAAATATTGATTATTCCTTCTCAATCATTCTCTCACTCAATTTATGTATTTTAATAGAAGGAAAAACCAAAAATGAAGTGAATGAGAGAAGTTGCAGTTTTCTAGCTGGCGCAATTTGCTCGGAGTCTGGCGCAAATCGCGCCATTTCAACCTGAAGATTCTGTATCATGGCGCAAATCGCGCGGAGTGTGGCGCAATTTGCGCGGGGCCTTGCGCAAATCGCGCCATTTGGCAGATTCAGCTCTGTTTTCTTGTGCAATTTGCGCGGGAGCTGGCGCAAATTGCGTGGGCGATACTTTTTATATTTTTAATGCGAATTACACAAAGGATGGCCCAATTGGAGAGCAATTGAAAGTAGGTTTTCCTAAAACCTAATAAAAGGATCATAAATAGAGGAAGGAGGAACTTTTGACAACAAGGAATCAAAAAGAGAGCGAGAATTCTTTGGAGCTCTTGGCGTTTCAGAGATTTGAGCGATAAAGATTAAAGATCTTAATCATCTTTCTCTTCTTAGGTTCTGAATTTTAATTTCTTTCATGTTTATTTTGCCAGACATGAATATGTCTGGCTAGTTTCTATTATTGTGGTAAGGGTCACAACCCTTTATGTGAACCCCTTGTAGTTTGGTTAAATTTATATTCATCTAAGTTAATTGAGCTATTTTACCTTGTTCTTCATCTTATAATTCTTATAGAATTGATCACTCTGTTAGGATTTGCGAGGGTTAGGGTTTTCAATAGGAATATTAGAACTCTAATTCCTGACAGGAGGTAAGATAACTGTTCATGTATGCACTAGGGATAGGCTACATGAACCGCAAACGTGAAAGATTTACTGATTCTAAGGCTTAACTTAAAAAGGGATTTCTAAGGGATTAGGATCCTAATATGGTTAATAAGGTTAAAGTCACTAAGGAATTAGGGTTTAACCAATTAAATAAAAGATAATGAATCGTTTGATCAATTTCATAATTTAATGTAAATGTTAACTCAGGTTATAAGGTGGGGATCATAAAGGTGTTGGCGTATCTTTATCGCAATATTCTCTCAATTAATTACTCAACTTTTATTCCGTTATTCTTGAATTTCTTTAAGAACTTTTGAATCATTTACAATTTCTTGAATAGTTCTCAATTATTTCACAAACCTTAATTGTTCTCAAACCATTTTTATTCATCCAACAAGAGAGGAATAGTTATAATAAATTTGGTGCCTCAATCCTCGTGGAGATGATACTCTACTCTTCATTTTATTACTTGGAACGATCGGTACACTTGTCGATTATTCGCAACAAGTTTTTGGCGCCGTTGCCGGGATTGAATACGCCAAGTTTATTTATAACTTTTGATTTTCTTGATTGGATATTGTGTTACTGATCTGTTTGCTTTAGTTTATGCGTGGTACAGTTGATCCTGAAACTATGATCTACGATCCAGAGATAGAAAGGACTGCAAAAAGGATAAGACAACTTACCAAGCAGAGGAAACAAGCAGAAACTTCTTCACAATTTGAAGTAGAAACAGAGATGGAAGCTCATGATCCACCACTGGAAGAAGAGTTGATGGAGTCAGTCTTTGCTCCATTGTTTACAAGGCCCAATTCCAGCATTGTGAGGCCACCGATGCCAACAACTATGACATCCATCCATCACTGATCACATTGGTGGAGAAAACTCAGCTTGGTGGGGAGGACTATGAAGATCCGCATGACTTCATAGACATATTCATTAGAATCTGTGATACAACCAATCACCACGGAGTATTAGATGATGCGATCAGACTCCGATTTTTCCCGTTTGTTGTGACCGGGAAAACTCTCAGATGGTTGGATCGACAAGCTCCCAACAGCATCAGAACATGGGAGGAGTTGGAAGCTAAATTCTTTGCTGAGCACTTTTCTATGGAAAAGTACAACAAGTTGGTAAATGAAATTACCAACTTCACTCAACAACCGGGAGAGAACTTGTGTGCAGCCTGGACCAAATTCCAGGAACTGATCCGGAAGTGCCCCCAATATGACTTGCCAAACACCAAGAAGGTCAGAGTCTTCTACAATGGAATGACACCAGATTCCAGAATGGTTGTCAATGATGCAGCTGGTGGAACCATAGAAAAGAAGACAACAGCTCAAACCTTAGAGATTATTGATTTTATGGCAAGGAATGAGAATGCATCTGTGGCAGTCCAATCTGTTCAGCCAAAGAAAGGACTTCTACAACTGGGGAACAATGATGCGTCACTAGCTGAGCAAAAGGTGATTTCTCAACAGGTAGCCAGTATGAATGCAAAGCTAGATAAGATGCAAGTCTCAACAGCTCAAGTTAATTCACTTAACTATGAGTACTGCAAAGGGGAGCATGAGACTAATGAGTGTCCAACACTCATGGGAGCTGAACCGTTCCAGGTCAATGGAGTTTGGTATGATCCAAGGCCACCGCAGAATACCCAAATCTTTTAGAGGAATCAGAATGGTGCCAAAGGAAACAGCTTTCAAAGGAGAAATCAAGGGAGAAGTTTGGATTATAAATCCAACAATTACCTGCAACCTCCTCCTCTTCCACATAAGGAGCCATCTGAGTTAGAGAAAGCAATGTTGCAACTCTCTAAGACCACCAATGATCACATCCAGAATACTGATGCCTTCATGAATGAAACAAGAGCCTACCATAAGAACCAAGATGCTTCCATCTGAAACTTGGAGACTCAAATTGGCCAACTTACAATACAACTAGCTGAGAGGAGTCAAGAAAGGAGCAATGCAGTGTCAAAGGAGCAATGCAATGTCATCACTACAAGGAATGAGGAGCTAGAAAAAGAGGAAGTTGAAGTTCCTACAAGAAAGGATGAACAAGCTCAAAAGGATAAAGAAGAAGCAAAGGTACAACCTCCTGCAGTTCAAAAGAAGCAATGTGATTTCTCACGTTTTGAGAAACCTCCATATCCAATGAGGCCCAAGCAAAATGAGCAAAGGAAGAAATTGTCTAAATTTTTAGACATTTTTAAGAAATTGCAGCTTAATATTCCTTTTGCAGAAACTCTGGAGCAAATGCCTTCATATGCCAAATTCCTGAAGGAAACATTATCTAAGAAGAGGAAGCTCATAGAGGATGAATCGATTACACTAACAAAGGAGTGCAGTGCAATCTTACGGAAAAACATGCCTCCAGAGTTGAAGGATCCAGGAAGCTTTAGTATTCCATGCACTATTGGCAAGACGACTATAGAGAGAGTCTTATGCGATCTTGGTGCCAGCATTAATGTTATGCCATTAACCCTGATGAAGAAGTTAGGGATTAATGAAGTGAAGCCAACCAGGATGAATGTTCAACTGGCCGACCGCTCAACAAAGCAAGCACATGGTATTGTGGAAGATGTGCTAGTTAAGGTAGACAAATTTCTAATTCCTGTCGATTTTGTTATTCTTGATGTTGATGAAGATGCCAGTGTGCCTATGATCTTTGGGAGGCCATTCTTAGCAACCTCAGGGGCATTAATCGATGTACCTAAGGGTGAGTTGATAATGCGCGTGGATGGAGAGAAAACAATATTCAATGTACCTATAAATGAACCTCCTTCATCGCCTGCCTCTCAATCTAAGAATCAAGTCAACTACATTGCTGAGAAAAAAGTTGAGGAAGGGAACAAAAAGGAATTCCATCAGCGGCATGACGAACACAAGCCAAATGTTAAGATGGAAAAGCCCAAGAGCAAGAAAAAGCATGTGAAAACTAAGTTTAAAATTTCCGAAAGCCCTCCTCCTCATCCATATGCATATGAGTATAACCATGGCAGGACACAAATTCTGAGCAAGGGTATGGTGTCATCATTGAGCCTGAGTTACCAACCACCATGATAACATAGGGTACGTCAGGCTCGTGACGTTAAACAAGCGCTGGTTGGGAAGCAACCCAATAATTTTTGAGTCATTTTCTTATTTAATTATGTTAAGGTCATTTAGACATCTTTAGTGTTTTGGGTTGTAACTCTCTAGTACATTGGTCGTGTTATTTTCTGTTTGATATTTCACATGTGTGTGTTGTTTTTACTTGCGCAGCAGTTATTTTTCCGGCTAGTTTAGTTATTGCTGAGGGCATCAATGTTCTAAATCTGGGAATTGGGACCGCATACGCGTTATCTGAGGTATCATATACAGAGGAACAACAGAAGGTTCAACAGAAAATCAGAGAATTCATGTCTACTTCAGGGGAGTTATTTTAACCTTTCCATTTTTTTTTGTTTTAGTTTTATTTTTTCTAGAATTAGTAATAATTGATATGTGAAAGCATGTTTAGATTTAGAGGTGCTACTCAGTCAATTCCTTGATTGAAAATAAGGAAGCGTTGCATGATATGTATTATTGTCATGACATTGCATAGAGCATGAATAGAGATTATGATTGCTCGTTTGTTTGATTTCTATGTTAATAATGGATAATGATGCTTGGAATGAAATTAAGAAGAGTCTAGTTTGATACCACAGCGGGTGAGGTTTGAGCCTATACAGATAATTTTTTTTTTAGAGAGTCCTCACTGCAGTAGTACTCTAGAACTTGATCTAATTCTCTCCAATGCATGTGTTGATTGAAGTGATAAAGGCATTTTATTCTATTAGCTTATGGCCAAATAGCCACCTGAAAAAAAATCATCCATTGCTAGCCCTAGAAGTTAAGTAGTTGAAAAAGGAAAAGAAAAGAATAGTCCT